>NW_028318628.1:308750-617500 GCF_062004578.1 Staurois parvus
AGCATGACAGCTAGGTAACTAACAAGATTAGCAATGGCAGGCACCATGATTCTCTCTTTACAGGTTTACTTTATATAATTTTGACATTTGAAAGTACACATCAAATGATTATGCAAAGGTCAAAAGTAATGCTGCTTCTTCTATAATTATATGTATTTGTTATGTTGTTTTAGACTCGCCCACAAATTACAGTGCATCACAAATTTTACCTTTTTTATAAAGTTTGAAATCTGAGTGTATTATTATGTTCGAAGACAGTTGCATAACAAACTAAAAGCTATTTTACCTATACAGTGGGGATCGAAAGTTTGGGCACCCCAGCTAAAAATTTGTATTAATGTGCATAAAGAAGCCAAGGAAAGATGGAAAAATCTCCAAAAGGCATCAAATTACAGATTAGACATTCTTATAATATGTCAACAAAAGAAAGTTTTTTTTTCCATCATTTACACTTTCAAAATAACAGAAAACAAAAAAATGGCGTCTGCAAAAGTTTGGTCACCCTGCAGAATTTATAGCATGCACTGCCCCCTTTGCCAAGCTGAGACCTGCCAGTGTCATGGATTGTTCTCAGTCATCGTCTGGGAAGACCAGGTGATGTCAATCTCAAAGGTTTTAAATGCCCAGACTCATCTGACCTTGCCCCAACAATCAGCACCATGGGTTCTTCTAAGCAGTTGTCTAGAAAACTGAAACTGAAAATAGTTGACGCTCACAAAGCTGGAGAAGGCTATAAGAAGATAGCAAAGCGTTTTCAGATGTCAATATCCTCTGTTCGGAATGTAATTAAGAAATGGCAGTCATCAGGAACAGTGGAAGTTAAAGCAAGATCTGGAAGACCAAGAAAAATATCAGACAGAACAGCTCGCAGGATTGTGAGAAAAACAATTCAAAACCCACGTTTGACTGCACGATCCCTCCAGAAAGATCTGGCAGACACTCGAGTTGTGGTACACTATTCCACTATAAAGAGATACTTGTACAAATATGGTCTTCATGGAAGAGTCATCAGAAGAAAACCTCTTCTACGTCCTAACCACAAAAATCATCGTTTGAACTTTGCAAATTAACATATAGACAAGCCTGATGCATTTTGGAAACAAGTTCTGTGGACCGATGAGGTTAAAATTGAACTTTTTGGCCGGAATGAGCAAAGGTACGTTTGGAGAAGAAGGGGCACAGAATTTAATGAAAAGAACCTCTGTCCAACTGTTAAGCATGGGGTTGGATCAATCATGCTTTGGGGTTGTGTTGCAGCCAGTGGCACAGGGAACATCTCACGAGTGTAAATGATGGAAAAAAAATCTAACTTTTGTTGACATATTATAAGAATGTCTAATCTGTAATTTGATGCCTTTTGGAGATTTTTCCATCTTTCCTTGGCTTCTTTATGCACATTAATACACATTTTTAGCTGGGGTGCCGAAACTTTCGATCCCCACTGTAGATGTATGGGATACTTAAACTGCATTGTTCTTTGATATGGATAAAATCGGCAAGACATGTGTAGGTTACATAAACAAATCTGGGACTGTAGCAAAGATCTCACATGTAAATGTAAAATGTTGCAGCCAATCAAATCAATCTAAGGAGCGGGGGAAGGAGGGAGGCATAAGGGTACCTTTAACATAAGATTGCTCTCAAGTTATTTACTGCAATATACTGTATATGTATCTTTTTGGGTGCTCAGATAGATAGGAGTAGGGACCAAACTATACAAAGGTGCCTTTTTTGCATGGTGCCTTCACATTACAGCAAAGGTATACAACAACATTGCAAGATTTTTGAGCTTGTGGCTTGAGTGCAGGAGATTTTTTTAAGGTTCATTCTCACTCTCTTAGCTTCCACTATACCACTATGACAAATATATTTCAATACATACAGTAGATTATGTGTTAGAGACTGTTCTAAAAAGGAGTTTGGGCAATTTACAGTTTTGTAGCACAAACATTAACTACCATTGAAAGGTTAAGAGAGGAACAAAATGAAAATTGTTGGTCGTATTCCAACTGCTGGACAGTTAATCATCTGTTTGTTAAATATTGCTGCCACTTTGATGTTACATATTTTTTTTAAAATATTATTTTCCTTAAATGGCTTAAAATGTATGCATGAATGCTATAGGAAAATTATTATCTGGGTGGCCTTTTAAAGTAAAAACTATGCCATTGAAACAACTCTTTTTTTTCTCATTAGCTCTGTGGTTTAAATATTTATTTCTTGAAATGAATAGAACTTACTTTCATTTTCATTAATGAAACTCTAAACTCTTAAGTTCCTGGCTTGCTAAGTTAGACATTTGGTTTGATCACTTCTGTTTTAAAAACGTGGCTTGTCTACAAATGGGCACGCACTTTAAATTATTACTAACTTTAAATATACAGTATAATATCCAGTGGAATATTTTATACATTTATATATCCATATCAAGCGCCTAATAGGGAGTAAAGACATAGTCGTGCGCTGGAGCGGATGTGGCGTAAAACCAAATCACACCAAGCTTTCACCCTATATAAATCTGCTTTATTAACATACAATTCCTCCCTCCATGCTGCCAAACAAGCCTACTTTGTCACTCTCATCAATAGCTTTTAACTCTCTACTTTCTCCACCTTCACCTTCACCCAGCACCTCACTCACTGCTTACGAGATTGCAAATCATTTCAAAAACAAGATTGATGTAATTCATAAGGGTATCTCTACTGCACAGACATCCATCCCACTTAGCATACCTTATACTAAACCTCCCTCAACACTTTCCTCTTTTGACCTTGCTACTACTGAAGAGGTCACTAAAGTTTTCTCAGAAGCCCGTTTCACTACCTGCCCCCTAGATCCTGTCCCCTCACAACTACTACGCTCCTACCTCACTAACAACAACCTTCTTGACCCTTTACAGTCTGGCTTTCGCTCACAACACTCCACTGAAACTGCCCTACTAAAACTCACGAATGATCTACTAACTGCTAAAACCAATGGGCACTGCTCCGTACTCATACTACTTCACTTCTCTGCAGCATTTGATACTGTTGACCATCCCCTACTCCTCAAAAAACTCCACTCTCTTGGCCTGCAAGACTCTGCTCTCTCCTGGTTCTGCTCCTACCTATCTCAGCACTCCTTCAGCGTTACCTATAACTCTGTCTCCTCCTCTCCATTTCCTCTTTCTGTATGGGTCCTTCAAGGTTCTGTCCTTGGACCCCTTCTCTTCTCCATCTACACCTCCTCCCTTGGTCATTTGATAAACTCCCATGGCTTCAAGTACCATCTCTATGCTGATGACACACAAATCTATCTTTCTGCTCCTCACCTCACCCCTTCAGTCTCCACTTGCATTACTAACCTACTAAGCAACATATCAGCATGGATGTCACTCCACTTCCTCAAACTCAATGTTTCAAAAAATTAACTTTTAGTATTCCCTCCAGCCCGTGCCCCTTCCCCTGACTTCTCCATCAAGACCAATAATACAACCAACAGTCCCTCACCTTGTGTCAGGGTACTAAGTGTAATCCTAGACTCCCATCTGTCCTTTCAGCCCCAAATCCAATCACTGTCCAAATCATGTAGATTTTACCTCCACAACATCTCCAAGATATGGTCGTTTTTAACCCTGGAAAATACTAAGGAACTTATTCACTCCCTTGTTATATCTCGCCTTGACTAATGTAACTCCCTCCTCATAGGCCTACCTCATTGCAGGCTATCCCCTCTTCAGTCTATCATGAATGCTGCTGCCAGACTCATCCACCTTACTAACCGTTCCATATCTGCCACCCCGCTCTGCCAATCCCTCCACTGGCTTCCCATTGCCCAATGGATAAAATTCAAAACATTAACAATAACATAAAAAGCCATGTATAACTCTGCCCCAAATTACATCTCCAATTTTGTCTCCAAATATCACCCAAACCGTACTCTCCGCTCCTCACATGACCTCCTGCTCTCTAGCTCACTGGTTACTCTCTGTTACTCTCTACCCCAATTTATCAGACTATCGTCTACTCTGTTCACTTTTAGGCGATCTCTGAAAACCTATCCTTTCAGGGAAGCCTATCCTGCCCTTAGCTAATAATGGAATCTTCTACTCCTCCTACCAGTCCATCCCCTACAGTTACTACCTTTTGTACCACTAGCTCCTCCTTCCTAGATTGTAAGCTTCAAGGAGCAGGGCCCTCCTAACCCTGTTGTATTGAACTGTATTGCAGCTGTATTGTTTCCCGTTTTATTGTAAAGCGCTGAGCAAACTGTTGGCACTATATAAATCCTGAATAATAATAATAATAATAATAAAGCAACCATCTGCTTTCAGAACAGCTGCAGTCATTCTTAGAATGTTGGAATGCATATACTTCATTCTCTGCACCCTAAAAAGTAAATGCTGTAACTCTTCATCAGGTAAAACACATGCTGCTCTCTCTCATCCCTTTCTGCTAGCTCACATAGGCTGAGGGACTGAGGAAGGTGGCATGATGTGCGCATAATTGCCCTTTTGCTACTGAAGAGGATGCTAGTCCCTATGTTACAGTTGCAAGAAAAAGTATGTGAACCCCTTGGGATTACGTGGAGTTTTGCATGAATTGGGCATAAAATGTGCTCTGAACGTCATCTAAGTCACAACAATAGAAGAACACAGTCTGCTGAACATAATACTACACAAACATTAGATGTTGCCATGGTTTATTGCACATAACATGTAAACATTCACAGTGCAGGGAGGAAAAAGTATGTGAGGCCCTAGCTTAATGACTTCTCCCAGAGCTCATTGGAGCCAGGAGTGAGCCAACCTTGACTCCAATCAGTGTGATGATATTGGACGTGTTGCTGACAGCTGTCCTGCCCTTAAAAAACACACACCTGTTTTGGGTTTACTGGTTTCAAGAAGCACTGTCTGATGTGAACCATGCCTCGCAGAAAAGAGCTCTCAGAAGACCTACGATCAAGAATTGTTGACTTGCATGAAGCTGGAAAGGGTTACAAAAGTATCTCCAAAAGCCTTGATGTTCATGTGTCCACGGTAAGACAGACTGTCTACAAATGGAGAAAGTTTAGCACTGTTGCTACTCTCCCTAGGCGTGGTCGTCCTGTAAAAATGACTGCAAGAGCACAGCGCAGAATGCTGCATGAGGTAAAGAAGAATCCCAGAGTGTCAGCTAAAGACCTACAGAAATCTCTGGCACATGCTAACATTTTTGTTGACACATCTACAATAAGGAAAACATTAAACAAGAATGGAGTACATGGGAGGACACCACGGAGGAAGCCATTGCTGTCCAAAAAGAAGATTGCAGCACATTTGAAGTTTGCAAAAGAGCACCTGGATGTTCCACAGCACTACTGGCAAAATATACTGTGGACAGATGAAACCAAGATTGAGTTGTTTGGGAAGAACACACAACACTATGTGTGGAGAAAAAAAGGCACAGCACACCAACATCAAAACCTCATCCCCACTGTGAAACATGGCGGAGGGAGCATCATGGTTTGGGGCTGCTTTGCTGCCTCAGGGCCTGAACGGATTGTTGTCATTGATGGGAAAATGAATTCCAGAGTTTATCAAGACATTTTGCAGGAAAACGTACGACCATCTGTCCGCCAACTGAAGCTCCGCAGAGGATGGGTGATGCAACAGGACAATGACACAAAGCATACAAGTAATTCAACAAAACAATGGCTGCAACAGCACAGAATACGCCTTTTGGAGTGGCCCAGTCAGAGTCCTGACCTCAACCCGATTGAAATGCTGTGGCATGACCTTAAGAGAGCAATTCACACCAGATATCCCAAGAATATTGCTACACTGAAACAGTTTTGTGAAGAGGAGTGGTCCAAAATGACTCCAGATCGTTGTGCAGGTCTGATCTGCAACTACAGGAAACGTTTGGTTGAGGTTATTGCTGCCAAAGGAGGGTCAACCAGTTATTAAGTCCAAAGGTTCACATACTTTTTCCTCCCTGCACTGTGAATGTTTACATGTTATGTGCAATTAAACCATGGCAACATCTAATGTTTGTGTAGTATTATGTTCAGCAGACTGTGCTCTTCTTTTGTTGTGACTTAGATGACGTTCAGAGCACATTTTATGCCCAATTCATGCAAAACTCCACGTAATCCCAAGGGGTTCACATACTTTTTCTTGCAACTGTATAAAAGTGCATTGCCTGCTGCTTGAAGTGACAGGTTGGCTTGGCT
This sequence comes from Staurois parvus, assembly GCF_062004578.1. NCBI lineage: Eukaryota > Metazoa > Chordata > Amphibia > Anura > Ranidae > Staurois > Staurois parvus. The sequence goes on from NW_028318628.1 coordinate 314,943, forward strand.
AGATATCTCTGCTTTGTTGCATTACAAACTAACAGTGGTGTGGGAAAATGCAGGGCCCTAATGATCACCTGGAGTGATGGACCAATTGCTGATACAACTATTGTGACCCCTTTTCCTGTATCCCTGAATTACATCAGTACTTGCTTACTGCACAACACACATGCATACTGTGTAGGTCTAGGGTTAATGTAGAACAAAGCCAAATAATGTATATATATGTACTGTTACAGTGCATCCAAAGTAAACCCATGTAAAACATGAAAAGAGATTTTGCAATTTATCTGTGGCTAAATAATGTGTCATTGGCTCAAATAGGCAACAAACAATATCATCCAAAGGCTTACTTTCATGAAGTCAAGTTGTAAACCCTCTTTACACAACTTGCACTATGTGTGCCATTCTGTTAAAGCGATCTCATATAGCCCTTTAAAACAGAAATAAAACCTCCATTTTTTACTTTTACCATGTTTACCTTTTGCATTATCCATTATTCATATTAGCCATATGCCATCTTTGCTAATCTGTGAGGGAGGTGGGTGGTTCCTTTGCCAGGAACCAGATGTGTAATAGGATTAAAAAGCCTTGCAGACAACAAATGAGAATGGAGAAACCAGGGCAGGAATGGGAGGAGCCACACTGATCTAGTCTCTTCCCTTATGCAAATATAAGAGCATAATGACAAACTAAGAAGGAGGCATGAAAAGCCTATGACTTTTGGGCTGTAACACTTGCAGAGCTGAAGCCAATGGGTCTTAAGTAATTCAGATCCTGCATTGTCCCTAAAAGCAACATGTTAGCATGGGGGAACTGCATGCTATGAATTAATTTATAATTTTCTTTTTTCAAGTATTAACGTGATGATATTGCTTTCATGTGTGATTTCATGTGTGATGGCTAGAGGAAATTACTTCTCCGGGCTTCAAACCTGAAGGACAATGTCTTATCATATGCCAGTGACACCTGTTCCAGCACTGACTAAAGAAACATTTTGGGAGATACTGTGTTGAATGCAGATTCTCTCCACCAGCTCTTTTACACACGTTACGGGATGCCAAAGGCATGGATGGAGGCTGTTGTATACCTCATGAGGTCTCACACACCATGGTCCAGGCCAAGTGCTTAGGATGGTTCGGTTCTACTGCAAGCCCTAATATAGGGATCCTGCAGCTCAGAAGGGCAATCCATAAAGTCACCAGTCCACCCTTTCTACAGAACCTCTGCCTCCTGGCCACCACCCACTGCTTTTCAATTCTGGCTGATCCTCCTTTCTTTTATTCCTTATTCTTCATTACCTAGAATGTTAAAATGATGATTTCCACTTTGTTCCCCATTCCCATTCACTGTAAGTGTACATTCTTACTCTCTTTGCAAGTAAAACAGATGAGACGATTCACTTAAAAGAGAAGTAGGAATTTGTTTTCTCCATTCATACCTACCTAGGTGTATGCAGCATTGGTCTGATGATGCATCTGTCCCCCTTTGGCTCTAAGGGTAAGAACTCAGAGATCACATGACCGCTGTTCTGAGCAGACAGCAGTGACTGTCACTGCTGTCTGCTCTGCCCCCCACGCTCACTGGAGCACTAGGCTGTGGAGGGGGAGGGAGTAGCTGTATCAGTCTCTCAGCGGATCGCTGAGAGGCTGGCTAGGTGCTGCTCCAGACTCTGGGGTGGATAAAGCGGGATCTTTCCTCAGCCTTGACCGGCTGAGTAACATCAGCCGACAATGGACTTCGGCCCGCTGTCAGCTGGCAACAGGTCACAAACTGCACTCCTGTGATCCACAGAAGTTTTGGCTTTACTTCTTTAACCAGTAACTTCTTTTACCAAAGACCTAGTTCACTTAGCACAGCTTCAACATTATCAGTACAATTCCAAGAATGGTGCAGGTTCTGGCAAACATAACATTTTCCAATTTCCTAATTGTTAACTGCAGTGCTTGGACTGTGCTGTAGTGTGCCATACCTTAAGTTAGTCATCCTCCCAAAGATTGGTTAATAGAGTATCAGTCCATAGTCCCACACCAAGGTTCCACTTTGGGGTAGCCCCAAACTTCGTATCGTGAGCACATATTCCATATATGGTCTCACACCTAACTTCCTACTGGTTAGAAGAGACCACATGGCCTGTCTTCCTCCTGCATATATCCCATCTAAACAAGTGACACATTCATGTTATTATATCGCTTTACATAAAGCAAATTGTGATTTGGGTTTCACTAACTATGCCAGATGCTGCTAGGTTTAAATCTGAAGCAGTTACGTAGCAAACCTCAAAAGGAAAGGGTGGGGTGTCAGCCCAGTCTGCCAAAACTTAGTGGGTGCTGCGGTGGCCACTGCCAAACATGTACTGTGCTGCTCATCAGGCGAAATAATTTGTGTCTATTTCCAACAGTGTGTTTGTATAGTTTTGCTACCATGGTCTCTGCTTTGATTATGCAGCATTGGAAAGGATACAATTCTGACCAATGTGTAGGCATATCACTAGCTGTGACCTGTAGTTTACAAAGAGGGAAGCAGCTCATACACAAGTAAATTCTATACAGAATGAGGCAGTGGCACAAATAAAAAATTAAGACATGGGCGCAAATGCTGTAGCTAAGCTGAGTAAGCACTATGAAGGAGATTGTAAGGGCTTCTGATTTAGGTTCTTCTCATCATAATACTTGCTTGGTACCTGAATGTGTGCCTTATGATACCTTCCTATCTAGTCAAGCTGCTTGAAATATATGTCATATATGAAATCTGTTTCCCATTTATTATTTTGACACCCATGTTAATGATTCCATTGTGGATGTTAATGATTTCATTGAATATGTATTGTATACAATTGCCCATTTGTGGCCTGTATATTGTCAGAATAGCCATTTTTTTAAAGTCAAAGCTGTTTAGAAGACCATGGAAATATAATTCAGTCCCCTGTAGGCCTGTTGCTTGCAAAACACAATGCAATTATCCTTGTGTTTCACCACACACACACACCTCTATTAGAACCTTCAATGTTTTAAAAGTTTATTTAGCATGCCATTATTATCCTCAGGTTTGTCAGTGGTGTTCTACATGCTCTGCTATTTGAACCTTTGGATTGTATTTTAATCAGTGTGTAGACAATTTCTATTTTATTTTTGTTGTTGCTGCATTCTATATGCACCCCTAATAAAGACAGTCTATGTTGTTATTAATTTTACTTTGCCCATCGTTAGTATTCACCTAATTTAAAGATTACTGCTGAAGACAATTGTGATATGCACTATAAAGAAGTGTGGGTGGGGGTTTGATAAAAATGTATCTACCCTGGGTACCAGCTATCCGAGGTACACCAGTGATGCAGTTAAAACAACACTGCGCCTTTATTAGGCAACGGTGTTGTCTATATTTTCTATTTGCTTACTTCTATTTACTACTGCACTTGTGTTAGTTGAATAGTCTCACTGAATGATTGAAGAAACTTCTTCACAAGTATAGGAGACACTGTTTCTCACCCACAAATAAGGGAATATACCTACATGATGGCAGGTGCAGATGTCTCTGATGAGCATCTTAGGCCTTTTGCTGATAGCAGAATTCTTGGTGTGTTGCTTGAGCTGTCATCTGTGTCATCTTGAGTCTTGATGGACAAATGTCTATCTTAGGTCAAGACTGTTGCAGGAATGTAGAATCAAAGTCTGAATTTCTTATCAAGATTTTTTACGTGAAGGGTCATTACTGTTCTGCAGCTGTCAGGTATAGTTTCACTGATGACAGAATGAACCTGAGATTGTAGCTGGTCCTCTGTGAACATCTCTGTAGCATCTCCTGGAATAGATGGAGATTTAAATTCAATAGATGCACAGTGCATGAACTAATGAATTTGAAAGTTGTGCAGGATCTTAGTGTTACTAGATTCTTGGTCACCTATTGAAGGTTCAGTCTTGCTGCTGACTTTGCTTATTACTGGAACAAGGAGCACCAACAATCACCCAAACTAGATCGGTCCTGGGAGTAGGCACAGTCAATACAGTCATTAAAGGAGAAGTACAGCCAAAGCTCTTTTGTCTGTATTTCTCCTGTGGATCACAGGAGTGCAGTTCATTAGACCTAGAGAAAACACTTTTTTATAAGTTCTTTTTGTTTCATTTTATATTTTTTCAGGAAAAACTTTAACCAGACATATTTTAGCACTGGTTTTCTCTGCATGTCTTTTGTGATGTAGATTGCTATTTTTAGATTTAATTTGTGGAGGTTACATGTTTGTAAAATCAGTGGATGTGGAGTCCTATTTAAATGGTTCTCGATACAAGCCTGTCACTATCACATTCAATTAACTGTAGCTTTGCAACCTCTGGAAAAGTTCTCTATAGATGCACAACATCTGAATAGAAATGGCATGGCTGGGTCTTTAGAAACTTCTTCCCTTGAAAGTACAAGACTTTTTCAGTGGACGTGGAAAATGAGACAGTAGGAGTTTGGATCTTTTTTCCTTTTTTCACTGTTGCTGCTGATATTGCATATAAGTCCTGTCTTTCTAATGGAGACAAAGTTTCTACTGAAGAGTCTCTGCAATTAGTGATCAGGTTTTCTTTTCTTGCTGTTGAGGGCTAGGAATGTTCATTTATTTAGAAGCTCGAATCTTTCTTAGACTTTCATGTCTTTGACGAACTTTGAGAAAAAAAGAAAAGTTGTCAGGAATGGACTGGCCAGCAATGGTGGGACTCACCTGCCTTATGGGCTGCAGTACCAGGGCTGGCCAGCGGGTGCTCCCAGCAATCAGAGACTCAACCCTGCAGCCAGCCAAACCCCTGAAACTGCTTATGCAGGTGTATTTAAGGGATGGCCAGACCTGCAGACTCTGCCTTGGTGTGTGGGTTTTTCCTGGGCCCTGTATCTTGTTCCTGCATCCTGTTCCTGTTCCTGTCTTGTTGCTGACCCTGCTTGATCTGGACCTCTGCTGACTTCTCCTGTTCTGATCCCTGGCTTGTGACCCCGACCATTCTCTGCCTGACCCACCTGTACCTACCTGCCTGTTAGTTGCTGTACCCGGCTCGTGACCTAACTACTCTCTGCCTGCTCCTCCTGTTCCTACCTGCCCGTTTGTTATTGACCCGGCCTGCCTGACGACGCTTGCATTGTATGCATTGTTGTCTGTGGGTGGTTTGGTTCGTTTGCACTGTGTTATGTTTTAGTATTGCACTGCGTTTATGTTTGTATTGTTAGTCTTGAATAAATTATATTGTTTATAACTTATCTGAAGCCTGCATTTCCCTGCGTCAGTCACATACCTCTGGTCATACCCTGGAGCCCTGACATTACACCAAGGCCAATCCTGACCAGAAGTGGCTGCACAGGGAAGCCATCTTGGCTTGTTGCTGGGAAGGATGGATCTTGATGAGGTTGTGTATTTATCTCTGCTAGTGTTTGATGACAGAGAGTATGCTTATCAAACTCTGAAGGAGTATCCCCGGGATGAACTGCTAGAATGTATACGGATCGCTCATGTTCTAGTAGATCAGGGCACAGAATTCTCTGAGGTGCAGCCATTGATTCAGGTTTGTGCTGAGTTGGTTTCATCTGGTACCCCCGAATGCAGGGATGAAATTTTGCCACCATTTAGTGCAGACCAGGTAGAGTCCCTGGTATGGTTATTAGAGGATGATGTGGATTACTTTCTGGAGCGTTATTCTGCATGTTCACCACAGGTATTAAGGGATTGTATAAACGCAGTGCAGTCTTTGGTCAGACAGGCTTTGTGTAAGCTCAGCTTTGTTCAACCCATACTGCAGACATGGTCAGACTTGTTGCACCCAGCCTCAGTCAGCTTACAAAAACCCAGTCCTGCTTCTAATCTATTTCCTCAAAGCTCTATTCCTGCATTCCCAACAGCACCTCCAGTTACAGCCCAGTATACTTGGCTATCTACCGCATGTCAGTACCCTGTTCCCACTCGCTGCACCTATCCTGCCTTTAGCCCTGTAAAGAAGTCCTCTGTAGCAACTGCTCCCTCCCCTGTTCCATCCTCCAGCTCTTCTCTGTCTCCAGCTGCTCCATTAGTTTGCAGACCTGCGTTTACTTGCAGTGCTCCAGTAGTTAAAACCAGAAAAAAGCGAAAATTCTTTCCAACCAGTACCATCCTGCCAGTATCCAAACCGGTGAGCCTGCCGTCTGAGAACCTGCCTTCCGTGGTTCAGCCTGGTGCCTCGGCGCCCACAATTCAGCCTGATGTCTGTACCCAGCCTGATGTCTGTACCCAGCCTGATGAACTGATCCAGCCTGATGTCTGTACCCAGCCCGATGAACTGATCCAGCCTGATGTCTGTACCCAGCCTGATGAACTGATCCGGCCTGATGAACTGATCCAGCCTGATGTCTGTACCCAGCCTGATGAACTGATCCGGCCTGATGAACTGATGCAGCCTGATGATCCTATCATGCCAGGTGACTCGATGCCCGCTGTTCTGCCAGTTGACTTGGTGCCCGCAGTCTTGCCAGACGACTCGGTGCCCGCAGTCTTGCCAGACGACTCGGAGCCCGCAGTCTTGCCAGACGACTCGGAGCCCGCGATCTTGCCAGACGACTCGGTGCCCGCAGTCTTACCAGGTGACTTGATGCCCGCTATTCCGCCAGTTGACTCGGTGCCCGCAGTCTTGCCAGGCGACTCGGTGCCCGCAGTCTTGCCAGACGACTCGAAGCCCGCTGTTCCACCAGTTGACTCGGAGCCCGCAGTCTTGCCAGACGACTCGGAGCCCGCAGTCTTGCCAGGTGACTCGATGCCCGCTATTCCGCCAGTTGACTCAGTGCCCGCAGTCTTGCCAGGCGACTCGGTGCCCGCAGTCTTGCCAGACCACTCAGTGCCCGCAGTCTTGCCAGACGACTCGGAGCCCGCAGTCTTGCCAGACGACTCGGAGCCCGCGATCTTGCCAGACGACTCGGTACCCGCAGTCTTACCAGGTGACTCGATGCCCGCTGTTCCGCCAGTTGACCCGCAGTCTTGCCAGACGACTCGGAGCCCACTGTCGTGCCTGGTGACTCGATGCCAGATGACGCGGTGCCCGCTGGTGAGCCAAATGACCTGATGCCTGGTGACCCAGTGCCCACTGTCATACCTGGTGACCCGATGCCCGCTGTCGAGCCAGACAACCCCATGCCTGATGACCCAGTGCCCGCTGTCATGCCTGGTGACCCGATGCCCGCTGTCGGGCCAGACGATCCAATGTCTGACCCAGTTCCCGCGGTCATGCCAATTGACTCAGAGCCCACTGTCGTGCCTGGTGACTCGGTGCCCACTGCCTTGCCAGATGACTCGGTGCCCGCTGTCGAGCCAAATGACCTGATGCCTGGTGACCCAATGCCCGCTGTCCTGCCAGACGATCCAATGTCTGACCCAGTGCCCGCGGTCATGCCAGTTGACTCGGAGCCCACTATCGTGCCTGGTGACTCGGTGCCTGTCGCTCCGCCTGGGGGCCCGAGACATGTCGCTCCGTCTGGAGGTCCGGCGCCCGCCGCTTCGCCTGGGGGCCCAAGACCTGTCGCTCTGCCTGGGGGTCCGGCGCCCGCCGCTCCGACTGGGGGCCCGAGACCTGTCGCTCCGCCTGGGGGTCCGGCACCCGCCGCTCCGCCTGGGCGCCCGAGACCTGTCGCTCCGCCTGGGGGTCCGGCGCCCGCCGCTCCGCCTGGGGGCCCGAGACCTGTCACTCCGCCTGGGGGCCCGAGACCTGGTGCTCCGCCTGGGAGTCCGGCGCCCGCCGCCCCACCTGGGGGCCCGATGCCTGTCGCCCCGCCTGGGGGCCCGATGCCTGTCGCCCCTCCTGGGGGCCCGGCGCCCGTTGCCCCGCCTGGGGGCCCGGCGCCCGCCGCCCCGCCTGGGGGCCCGGCGCCCGCCGCTCCGCCTGGGGGCCCGGCGCCCGCCGCTCTGCCTGGTGGCCCAGGGCCCGCTGCTCCACCTGGTGATTCGGAGTCCAGCCCGATGTGCCTCTGCCCGGAGTCCGGCCCGATGTGCCTCTGCCCCGAGTCCAGCCCGATGTGCCTCTGTCCGGAGTCCAGCCCGATGTGCTGCTGCCCGATGTGCCGCTGCTCGATGTGCCTCTGCCCGATGTGCCGCTGCCCGATGTGCCTCTGCCCGATGTGCCTCTGCCCGGAGTCCAGCCCGATGTGCCTCTGCCCGGAGTCCTGCCCGATGTGCCTCTGCCCGGAGTCCTGCCCGATGTGCCGCTGCCCGGAGTCCTGCCCGATGTGCCGCTGCCCGGAGTCCTGCCCGGTGTGCCAGTCTTTGATATCCCGACAGTTACCAGACCCGGGCGGTGGAACATTTTGCCCAGCTAGGACTGTTTGGAGCGTCCTGAGGCCGCTCCTTGAGGGGGGGGTACTGTCAGGAATGGACTGGCCAGCAATGGTGGGACTCACCTGCCTTATGGGCTGCAGTACCAGATCTGGCCAGCGGGTGCTCCCAGCAATCAGAGACTCAACCCTGCAGCCAGCCAAACACCTGAAACTGCTTATGCAGGTGTATTTAAGGGCTCGTTCACACTAGGCTGTTTTGCCAACGCTTGCCAAACTCCCCTATAGCATTTGGCAAGCGTTGGTCCGGCGTTTGCGGAGCGTTTGCCGAGCGTTAATAACGCCCCACAAACGCCTTTAATGCAGTTTGAGTGGTGTTACCGCTCCGCAAACGCCCCGCGACCGCGTCGCAATCGCACCGCAAACGCCGGCCGGGCGTTTGTGGAGCGGCACCATAGACGAGAATAGGAGGCTTCAAAGCCTCCTGACTCGACCAGAGGCGTCCGTTTTGCCGCGACGCGACGCAAACGCTCCCGTTAGAACAGCACCATGTGCTGTAATGTGCAGAATTGGCAGAGGCGTTTGGGAAGCGGTAAAAACGCTTCTCAAACGCCTCTCTGCCGCCTGCACACAAGGCTAGTGTGAACGTAGCCTAAGGGATGGCCAGACCTGCAGACTCTGCCTTGGTGTGTGTGTTTTTCCTGGGCCCTGTATCTTGTTCCTGCATCCTGCATCCTGTTCCTGTTCCTGTCTTGTTGCTGACTCTGCTTGATCTGGACCTCTGCTGACTTCTCCTGTTCTGATCCCTGGCTTGTGACCCCGACCATTCTCTGCCTGACCCCCCTGTACCTACCTGCCTGTTAGTTGCTGTACCCGGCTCGTGACCTGACTACTCTCTGCCTTCTCCTCCTGTTCCTACCTGCCCGTTTGTTATTGACCCGGCCTGCCTGACGACGCTTGCATTGTATGTATTGTTATTAGAGATGAGCGAATCGAACATGACGAAGTGGAATTCGTTTCGAAGATTAGGAAAAATTCGATTCGCGCCGAATCCGAAAATTAGCAAACTTCGGATGCACGAATCGAATTTTCCCAAAAATGGCGGCGACATGTGTGGCGACGGAGCGGGGATCTCTGGGAAGGCGCGCAGACAAGGCGCGCTGACCCATAATGCATTCATTCATGACATGTGATCGCATTAGCCAATCAGCAGCCAGCCAGCCAGCACTGTGTAAAGGTGGAGCTATAAATCGCGGCCATCTTAGAATTCTCCATTAGCCTCCGGTCATTCAAGAGAGACAGACCTGTCTGTATTAGGGACAGAGTTAGGGCCACAGAGACTTTAGGGCCACAGAATCGTTACTCAGGGACACAGAATCGTTACTCAGGGACACAGAATCGTTACTCAGGGACACAGAATTGTTACTCAGGGACACAGAATTGTTACTCAGGGACACAGAATCGTTACTCAGGGACAGACACAGAATTGTTACTCAGGGACACAGAATCGTTACTCAGGGACACAGAATTGTTACTCAGGGACACAGAATCGTTACTCAGGGACACAGAATCGTTACTCAGGGACACAGAATTGTTACTCAGGGACACAGAATCGTTACTCAGGGACAGACACAGAATTGTTACTCAGGGACACAGAATCGTTACTGAGGGACACAGAATTGTTACTCAGGGACACAGAATTGTTACTCAGGGACACAGAATTGTTACTCAGGGACACAGAATCGTTACTGAGGGACACATTGTTACTCAGGGACACAGAATTGTTACTCAGGGACACAGAATTGTTACTCAGGGACACAGAATCGTTACTCAGGGACACAGAATTGTTACTCAGGGACACAGAATCGTTACTCAGGGACACAGAATTGTTACTCAGGGACACAGAATTGTTACTCAGGGACAGACACAGAATTGTTACTCAGGGACACAGAATCGTTACTCAGGGACACAGAATTGTTACTCAGGGACACAGAATCGTTACTCAGGGACACAGAATTGTTACTCAGGGACACAGAATTGTTACTCAGGGACACAGAATTGTTACTGAGGGACACAGAATCGTTACTCAGGGACACAGAATTGTTACTCAGGGACACAGAATTGTTACTCAGGGACACAGAATCGTTACTCAGAGACAGACACAGAATTGTTACTCAGGGACACAGAATTGTTACTCAGGGACACAGAATCGTTACTCAGGGACACAGAATCGTTACTCAGGGACACAGAATTGTTACTCAGGGACACAGAATTGTTACTCAGGGACACAGAATCGTTACTGAGGGACACAGAATCGTTATTCAGGGACACAGAATTGTTACTCAGGGACACAGAATCGTTACTCAGGGACACAGAATCGTTACTCAGGGACACAGAATTGTTACTCAGGGACACAGAATCGTTACTTTCTGCTTCACAACCACTATTGTACGTTCAAAGAGTTAAATCCTGTTTTATGTTTGGGGTGCTTATTGAATTAAAGAGTATGTCAGACAACACGCAGAGGAGTGGCAGAGGAGGCAATGTTTCAGGAGCGAGCAGACGTGGCAGCAGAGGAAGGGGTCGAGGCAGCACTAGTCGCAGCCACTGGCACTGCCTTTTTGGCGAAGAAATGCCGGCTTGGCACTCTCCACCGCGGCGCGGCACAAGCCATCATTTCTCGGAAAGGTGCTGAGTCCACCACTTGGAAAGGGAGGGACTGCAGCACCAGCAACTTGGACAGGAGGACGTTCAGCTTTTGCACCGCCGGGTGCGTGCTCGCAAACTGTTGTCTCTTGGAAACGGATTCCAAGAAAGACTGCTGACGGAATCCGTGAAGAGGAGTATCTGAACGAGCGGAAGATGCCAACGAGCGACAACTCCCCTCAGCAGAGGTGTTGGAGCCTTGACTGGCTGATAGAGGGCGATTGACATCGGGTGACGGAGCAAGTAATGGAGCGGGTGATGGAGCGGGGGCTGGGGCAGGCAGAACCGCCGTATCTTTATCACGGTTTTCCCAGGCCACCAAATGGCGACGCTGTATATGCTGACGCAACGCTGTAGTCCCAACATGGGCCCCCTGGCCACGCTTGACTTTCTGGCCACATAGTCAACATACGGCTACGTTTACTTCCTCGGGCGGCTTGACGAAAAATTGCCACACCGCCGAGTAGGAAAGTATTCGGAAGCCAAACACAGGCCTCGGTTAAAAAGCGGAAGCCGTCAGCAGCATGAGCAGATGACAGAGGCACATGGCGCAGGGTGGCGGTGGAGGCAGCAGCAATGGAAGGCCATACAGCACCCTATCACAAAATGGAACCCACCAACAGTGTAAGGAGACCTGAAAGTGGCACATGGCAGAGTCTGGCGATGAAGTCAGCAGCAATGGGAGGCCGTACAGGGACCCATGACACACTCTGGACCTGGCAGCAGCAAGAGGAGGCGGTACAGGGGCCCATGGCAGAGTGGCGAAGCGAAAGCAGCTTAAATTGAAGGCCATACAGAGGCCTATGTTAAAAAGTCCCCCCAGCAGCAGCGTGGGGAGACGACTATTAGTCGTCTCCCCACGCTGCTGCTGGGGGGACTTTTTAACATAGGCCTCTGTATGGCCTTCAATTTTAGCTGCTTACGCTCCGCCACTCTGCCATGGGCCCCTGTACCGCCTCCTCATGCTGCTGCCAGGCCCGTAATCTGCCATGGGCCCCCGTACCGACTCCTCATGCTGCTGCCAGGCCCGTAATCTGTCATGGGCCCCTGTACCGCCTCCTCATGCTGCTGCCCGGTCCAGAGTGTGTCATGGGTCCCTGTACGGCCTCCCATTGCTGCTGTCTCCACCGCCACACTCTGCCATGTGCCACTTTCAGGTCTCCTCACACTGCTGGTGGGTTCCATTTTGTCATAGGGTGCTGTATGGCCTCCCATTGCTGCTGCCTCCACCGCCACCCTGCGCCATGTGCCTGTCGTCTGCTCACGCTGCTGACGGCTTCCGCTTTTTAACCGAGGCCTGTGTTTGGCTTCCGAATACTGCTGCATCCACCGCCACCCTGCGCCATGTGCCTCTGTCGTCTGCTCACGCTGCTGACGGCTTCCGCTTTTTAAACTAGTCCTGTGTATGTCTTCCGAATACTGCTGCCTCCACCGCCACCCTGCGCCATGTGCCACTTTCAGGTCTCCTTACACTGTTGGTGGGTTCCATTTTGTGATAGGGTGCTGTATGGCCTTCCATTGCTGCTGCCTCCACCGCCACCCTGCGCCATGTGCCTCTGTCGCCTGCTCACGCTGCTGACGGCTTCCGCTTTTTAACCGAGGCCTGTGTTTGGCTTCCGAATACTGCTGCATCCACCGCCACCCTGCGCCATGTGTCTCTGTCGTCTGCTCACGCTGCTGACGGCTTCCGCTTTTTAACCTAGGCCTGTGTATGGCTTCCGAATACTGCTGCCTCCACCGCCACCCTGCGCCATGTGCCTCTGTCGTCTGCTCACGCTGCTGACGGCTTCCGCTTTTTAACCGAGGCCTGTGTTTGGCTTCCGAATACTGCTGCATCCACCGCCACCCTGCGCCATGTGCCTCTGTCGTCTGCTCACGGCTTCCGCTTTTTAACCTAGTCCTGTGTATGTCTTCCGAATACTGCTGCCTCCACCGCCACCCTGCGCCATGTGCCACTTTCAGGTCTCCTTACACTGTTGGTGGGTTCCATTTTGTGATAGGGTGCTGTATGGCCTTCCATTGCTGCTGCCTCCACCGCCACCCTGCGCCATGTGCCTCTGTCGTCTGCTAACGCTGCTGACGGCTTCCGCTTTTTAACCGAGGCCTGTGTTTGGCTTCCGAATACTGCTGCATCCACCGCCACCCTGCGCCATGTGTCTCTGTCGTCTGCTCATGCTGCTGACGGCTTCCGCTTTTTAACCTAGGCCTGTGTATGGCTTCCGAATACTGCTGCCTCCACCGCCACCCTGCGCCATGTGCCTCTGTCGTCTGCTCACGCTGCTGATGGCTTCCGCTTTTTAACCGAGGCCAGTGTTTGGCTTCCGAATACTGCTGCATCCACCGCCACCTTGCGCCATGTGTCTCTGTCGTCTGCTCACGCTGCTGACGGCTTCCGCTTTTTAACCTAGGCCTGTGTATGGCTTCCGAATACTGCTGCCTCCACCGCCACCCTGCGCCATGTGCCTCTGTCGTCTGCTCACGCTGCTGACGGCTTCCGCTTTTTAACCGAGGCCTGTGTTTGGCTTCCGAATACTGCTGCATCCACCGCTACCCTGCGCCATGTGTCTCTGTCGTCTGCTCACGCTGCTGACGGCTTCCGCTTTTTAAACTAGTCCTGTGTATGTCTTCCGAATACTGCTGCCTCCACCGCCACCCTGCGCCATGTGCCACTTTCAGGTCTCCTTACACTGTTGGTGGGTTCCATTTTGTGATAGGGTGCTGTATGGCCTTCCATTGCTGCTGCCTCCACCGCCACCCTGCGCCATGTGCCTCTGTCGTCTGCTCACGCTGCTGACGGCTTCCGCTTTTTAACCGAGGCCTGTGTTTGGCTTCCGAATACTGCTGCATCCACCGCCACCCTGCGCCATGTGTCTCTGTCGTCTGCTCACGCTGCTGACGGCTTCCGCTTTTTAACCTAGGCCTGTGTATGGCTTCCGAATACTGCTGCCTCCACCGCCACCCTGCGCCATGTGTCTCTGTCATCTGCTCACGCTGCTGACGGCTTCCGCTTTTTAACCTAGGCCTGTGTATGGCTTCCGAATACTGCTGCCTCCACCGCCACCCTGCGCCATGTGCCACTTTCAGGTCTCCTTACACTGTTGGTGGGTTCCATTTTGTGATAGGGTGCTGTATGGCCTTCCATTGCTGCTGCCTCCACCGCCACCCTGCGCCATGTGCCTCTGTCGTCTGCTCACGCTGCTGACGGCTTCCGCTTTTTTACCGAGGCCTGTGTTTGGCTTCCGAATACTGCTGCATCCACCGCCACCCTGCGCCATGTGTCTCTGTCGTCTGCTCACGCTGCTGACGGCTTCCGCTTTTTAACCTAGGCCTGTGTATGGCTTCCGAATACTGCTGCCTCCACCGCCACCCTGCGCCATGTGCCTCTGTCGTCTGCTCACGCTGCTGACGGCTTCCGCTTTTTAAACTAGTCCTGTGTATGTCTTCCGAATACTGCTGCCTCCACCGCCACCCTGCGCCATGTGCCACTTTCAGGTCTCCTTACACTGTTGGTGGGTTCCATTTTGTGATAGGGTGCTGTATGGCCTTCCATTGCTGCTGCCTCCACCGCCACCCTGCGCCATGTGCCTCTGTCGTCTGCTCACGCTGCTGACGGCTTCCGCTTTTTAACAGAGGCCTGTGTTTGGCTTCCGAATACTGCTGCATCCACCGCCACCCTGCGCCATGTGTCTCTGTCGTCTGCTCACGCTGCTGACGGCTTCCGCTTTTTAACCTAGGCCTGTGTATGGCTTCCGAATACTGCTGCCTCCACCGCCACCCTGCGCCATGTGCCTCTGTCGTCTGCTCACGTGCTGACGGCTTCTGCTTTTTAACCGAGGCCGGTGTTTGGCTTCCGAATACTGCTGCATCCACCGCCCGCCCACTGCTGCTGCCAGGCCCGTAATCTGTCATGGGCCCCTGTACCGCCTCCTCATGCTGCTGCCAGGTCCAGAGTGTGTCATGGGTCCCTGTACGGCCTCCCATTGCTGCTGTCTCCATCGCCACACTCTGCCATGTGCCACTTTCAGGTCTCCTCACACTGCTGGTGGGTTCCATTTTGTCATAGGGTGCTGTATGGCCTCCCATTGCTGCTGCCTCCACCGCCACACTGTGGCTCCACACTCTGGTTTTGGCCCCGTGACTGCCCAAATGAGTGAAGTGTGCGGTGATTCTAAGATCGACGGCACTCATCTGCATGTCATACTGACTGACAGTATTAGTTCTCTTCCCCAGCAGACTCCAAGGGCATTTAAATTAAAGGTACAGTGTTCTGCACTAATATAAAGGCTCTCTGAAGCCTAGAAACACCCTTTTTATAAGTTAAATTCGCAGCGAATATATTCGCCTCGAATCGAATTTATTCCGCAAATTCAGCGAATCGGCCGTATCGAATTTTTGAATAATTCGCTCATCTCTAATTGTTATCTGTGGGTGGTTTGGTTCGTTTGCACTGTGTTATGTTTTAGTATTGCACTGCGTTTATGTTTGTATTGTTAGTCTTGAATAAATTATATTGTTTATAACTTATCTGAAGCCTGCATTTCCCTGCGTCAGTCACATACCTCTGGTCATACCTTGGAGCCCTGACAAAAGGATAAAAAGGACACTTGACATTGCTGGTCCTTGACCTTGTAATCCTCTCTTGCCCATTTCTCTTAGCTACAACTAGGTTAACATTATACATAAGGGTTGATTTACTAAAGCTGGAGAGTGCAATATCTGGTACAGCTGTGTATAGAAACCAATCAGCTTCCAGGTTTTTCTGTCAAAGCTTAATCAAACAAGTTGAAGTTAGAAGCTGATTGGCTACCAAGCACAGCTGCTCCAGATTTTGCACTCTCCAGCTTTACAACCCCGCAATGTCCAGGTAGCTAAGATCTGATATACAGGTGAAACTCGAAAAATTAGAATATTGTGCAAAAGTTCATTTATTTCAGTAATGCAACTTAAAAGGTGAAACTAATATATGAGATAGACTCAATACATGCAAAGGAAGATAGTTCAAGCCGTGATTTGTCATAATTGTGATGATTATGGCTTACAGCTCATGAAAACCCCAAATCCACAATCTCAGAAAATTAGAATATGACATGCAATCAATAAAACAAGGATTGCACACAGAACAATATCGGACCTCTGAAAAGTACAAGCACTCAGTAGTTGGTTTTGGCCCCTTTTGCAGCAATTACTGCCTCAGTGCGGCGTGGCATGGAAGCTATCAGCCTGTGGCACTGCTGAGGTGTTATGGAAGACCAGGATGCTTCAATAGCGGCCTTCAGCTCTTCTACATTGTTCGGTTTCATGTCTCTCATCTTTCTCTTGGCAATGCCCCATAGATTCTCTATGGGGGTTCAGGTCAGGCAAGTTTGCTGGCCAATCAAGCACAGTAATCCCACGGTCATTGGATCAGGTTTTGGTGCTTTTGGCAGTGTGGGCAGGTGCCAAGTCCTGCTGGAAAATGAAGTCAGCATCCCTATAAAGCTCGTCTGCGGAAGGAAGCATGAAGTGCTCAAAATCTCCTGGTAGACGGCTGCGTTGACCCTGGACTTAATGAAGCACAGTGGACCAACACCAGCAGATGACATGGCTCCCCAAATCAACACAGACTGTGGAAACTTCACACTGGACTTCAAGCATCTTGCAGTGTGTGCCTCTCCATTCTTCCTCCATACTCTGGGTCCTTGGTTTCCAAATGAGATGCAAAAGTTGCTCTCATCAGAAAAGAGGACTTTGGACCACTGAGCAACAGACCAGGTCTGTTTTTCTTTAGCCCAGGTAAGACAATTCTGACAATTGTTTGTTGTTCAGGAGCGGCTTGACAAGAGGAATATGACATTTGAAGCTCATGTCCAGGATCCGTCTGTTTGTGGTGGCTCTTGATGCACTGACTCCAGCCTCAGTCCACTCCTTGTGAAAGTCCCCAACACTTTTGAATGGCCTTTTCCTGACAATCCTCTCCAGGCTGCGGTCATCCCTGCTGCTTGTGCACCTTTTTCTTCCATACTTTTCCCTTCCACATAATTTTCTATTAATGTGCTTTGATACAGCACTTTGGGAACATCCAACTTCTTTTGCAATTACCTTTTGAGGCTTTCCCTCCTTATGGAGGGTGTCAATGATGGTTTTCTGCACAACTGTCAGGTCAGCAGTCTTTCCCATGATTGTGATTCCTACTGAACCAAACTGAGAGATCATTTAAAGGCTCAGGAACCCTTTGCAGGTGTTATGGCTTAATTAGCTGATTAGAGTGGGACACTTTGAGCCGAGAATATTGCACCTTTTCACAATATTCTCATTTTCTGAGATTGTGGATTTGGGGTTTTCATGAGCTGTAAGCCATAATCATCACAATTATGACAAATCACGGCTTGAACTATCTTGCTTTGCATGTAATGAGTCTATCTCATATATTAGTTTCACTTTTTAAGTTGCATTACTGAAATAAATGAACTTTTGCACAATATTCAAATTTTTCGAGTTTCACCTGTATATGTTCTTTCCTTGGTGATTTCAAGCTCAAGAAGAAGATCACTTTTTTTTCCTGAAAATTTCTGATCATCTCTGCTGGATAGTTTTATAAAGTCTTATAATATTTTGAATAAAGCCAATAGCTGCAAGGACAGATCAATATATTCTGGAGGGGAAAGTCCCCCTGTCAGAATACAAAGACACAGAGAGATGCTGCATCAGTATAGCTTGTGTTGATGCAACAATCTACAGTATATGTTTTTTTTTTTCATTCAACTCCCTGGTTAAACAGAAAAAAGAAAAAAAAACTGATAAGTTTAAGAGTAACTCCACTTCCGTTGAGAAAAAAACATTCCCCTGTGGGTGCTTTATGTACATTGCAAGAATTTTGCTACAGATACCTACCATTTGCTATTCTGAAGAAAGAGCTGTTTGTCTGTCTGTGTCTAATCAAAATGAATCTGTATGGGTTGGTTTTATAATTATAAATCAGCTGCTGAACTTGCAGGGCTCTAATGAGGAAAATTGCAAGG
Source organism: Staurois parvus (assembly GCF_062004578.1). Classification (NCBI taxonomy): domain Eukaryota; kingdom Metazoa; phylum Chordata; class Amphibia; order Anura; family Ranidae; genus Staurois; species Staurois parvus. The sequence goes on from NW_028318628.1 coordinate 332,894, forward strand.
TCTGCATTTCTTAATGCAGGCCATACATGGGTCGAATTCTGAACTCATTTTCTTTAGAAAAACAGAAATTTCATGCGTTTTGTAATTTGATGGTGCCACCATAGATTTCAAAATTCAACCAACCAAACCTTTCATTTCTCCTCATGTTGCTACAGAAAAGAATTTTCGTGGCCAAGAATTTTCGTTTCTTTCCAGGTCACAGCTTTATATTTCTCGCATGATTTTCCCATCATTGATTCGAAATTTGTTTGTTTTTCAAAAAATTTCCAACATGCCCGATCACTCAAGTTCAATAGTCACACAAAAATTGGCCATTTCTGTGACCCACTTACAGTACGAATATTCTTAGAAAAGATTTTCAGAAGAAAATTCTTTCGGAATTCGATCCGTGAGTGGTCGGCTTTAGACGTGATTTCCCTTTAAGACTATCTCACGAAAAATGTAATTTTGTTGCAGGGGCTGCCTGAAATCTGACTTGTATTTTAGTGCAGATGTCTGGTAAAATCAGTAAGCCAATCACACAAGAAGGAATTTATGTTTCTGGGAGGTGTTCTGAACACCTTCTGTGTATAAAACACCTCCATGTAGCCAAATTGCATTGCATTTTACAGAAAATGACAGCCCTGCAGATTGAAAAGGATAGGTATTTTTTAATAACATTCAATTACAATATGATTTGTGTTGCAATTGTATATGCTATGTTATTTTTTTTTTTATTTGCTATTTCTTTCCATAAAAGTGGAATTACACTTTAAGGCAATTGCTTCAGGGCTGTTGTAGGTTTGTTCAAATCTCTCCCATGTTAGATTGGGGCCCTTGTCTGGTTCATGGATATGGACAGTCTTAGTTTAAGTTTCCTAATACAATATTAGAAATGAAGACCTAGCCATCTGAGTAGATCACATTCATGCAAATGTGGGAGGCTAAGGTCCTGGACTATTGACTTAAGTGTGAAGCCTCAGCTTTTGCAGTTCTCTGGGTGATCATCAAACCTTATAAGTCCTGCATTAATTGGTTCTCTGTGACTCCTGTACTTAGCAAGGTCTGGCATATCAGTTCTTTCAGGCCTTGTCACAACCGGTACTCCTTCACCATTGTTCGAGATGGCGGTAGAATAAAGTAGCAGAAAGGTTCAGTCTAGGTGAAGATTTGGGATCTGGAAATTGTGTTGTGACCAGTCTTAGGAGGTTTTAAGGTGATTTGATGAGCTAGATTCAGGATGGTCTCTGATGACTTGAGATATCACATATGACATTAGTAACTTGGGAGGTACAGAAGTGCCTGAAGTGGTAGGGCAGGGTTTCTCAACCAAAGTTCTATGGAATCCTTGGCTTCCTCCAGAGGCTGCTAAGGTTTCCTTGAGCAATGAGCAGTTTCTGCCTCTCAGATAAGTTCTCACTAACACCATTGATTTTTTTAAGCTATATGAAAGTGGGTAATTCTTCTCAATGACCACAAGTGTAAGGAGCTTTATTCCCATTGACCATCACACTGATGTACCATGAGTTGAAGATATAGCAATTTTTACCAGGGGTTCCCTGAGACTCAAAAGTTATTTCAAGGGTTCCTCTGCATTGAAACAATTGTGAAAGGCTGTGCTAAGGTGTCCTGTATAGTTTACTGCTGCAGCTTACCCTGCTGTTGAATGTACTGGCCGGTGTACAGGATTTGAAGTGTTCTGTGCAATTGTGTTGACATCATTCTGGCTTAGGATGAATTGCAAGGTCTGTCTTGCAGGGTCATCAGAGGCTCTCAAAATGGGCAATAACCATCTACTTCTTTAGCAGCTTGTTTCTAGGCTCTGTACGTGGCTAAAGCTGCTTCTTCTTCCACCTGTAGTGGCGGCGGTTGGAGAGGCTGTGAGATCCTCTGCCCCCTCCACTACTGGAATTGTTAGCTGTGACAGGAGTGGGCTTGTACTTCTGTGCCCGCTGGTTTGTGAAGTCCTTGCTCATCCCTCCCTGCCACTATCAACATTGAAAGATTGGCACAGCTGCTGACTCTTATACTCTCATAGAAGCCTCACTGTGATCAGAGCTGGCTCTGTGTGTCCTCCACTTGCTCCTGCCCCCATCCGTCCTTGCAACAGCAGCTTACAACCAATCCATGGCAAGGAGGATTTATGATGCAGCCACCATGGATTCTGGGAGATGTAGCACTTAAAGGGTCACTGCTCAGTACAAGTGAATGGAGGCTATTGGCTACAGGACCTTAATACCCAAGATTTCCTGCATTCAGAGGATATTTTCAGCATTTTCCTGGGAAAATTGAGAGAGATCATGGGCAGTCCAGAGGCAGGATTGAGAGAGTAAGGACCTTGTTGTGTGGGGTGTTTATACCTTTTCACACCAGAGTGCTAAGGGACTGAGCCACCATAAGTCTTTTGTTTGAGCTGGAGAAGTGCAAACCCATTGCTGAGGTGTCTGTGCCCACACCAGGGACCAAAGGACTGAGACACTGAGAGTTCTCCTGCCGTGTTGGAATCCAAGACTGGAAAGACCTGCTGCCATGTGAGTGTCTACACCAGAGCTGAGAGACTAATCCGCCGGAACTTGACTTCAGAGGCTTGCAGATCAATAAGTTATCTGGACCGGATTTCTGTGTACCAGGAGGTGTGAGCTGACCATCCGAGTTTTATCCCAGCATTGACACAGTTAACATGTCAAAGATACTGAGTGCTAGTATCCTTTAGAGTAAGAGAATAATGAAAATATAAACACAACTCCAATATATCAGAACTGCATAAATCAAACAAAATAATTTTATAAGTGAGTGAACAAACAATGAACAACTGCCCCAAACCAATATATAAAGATAGCAGGATATGAGAAGCATAGTCAGTGTTAGAGCCAGGGTTATACATGGGAGATAAAGCAGAAGGAGCAGGGAGGAGGCCAGGACAGGGATAGGGTAAACGGGAGAAGGACCAAGCAGGAATTTAAGGGATCAGGCTGCAGGGTCAGGACCAGGATTGAGATGCAGAATCAGAATGCAGGGACACAGATCAGAGGCATATTGACAAACACCAAGGCAAAGAGGAGTAGCACAGGTAAAGCTTAAATACTATATATATATATATAGTGCAGCACTGTGATATATTTTTAAAATTAATAAAATAGTTCATAAAGTCTTTGTCACAATAATAACAAATATGTGCAGGCCTTCTCCTCATTAGGTGACTGGAATCAGATAGTAAAAATGCGCACTCACCGACCGCACATTTTAAATGCGCCTGTGTGTAATATTATCCAGAAGACCAGCCAGTCATGCAGCTCCAGAAAACACATGGATCCCCCTCTTAAGCGCTGACATCAACCTTGGGTGTAGCAATGCCTCCAGATCCAGAGACCCTCTCGCCCCCAATGATAGGTAGACCGGGATCCCCCTTCTGGTTCCAGGTACCCCAAAAATGGAAGGTGTAGATCTGCAACCCTCCAACAGGAGAGTCAAGGAAAAAAAGGGGAACGCCAATAGTGTGGTAGGTACAAAAAACTTTATTGGAGCAACACTCATACAGCCAGGGTCACATGTGCATACATACACTATTAGCCAGTAAGCGGACAGGTAAGTATGAGAACAAAAAAACTTGTACTAACCCGGCAGTGGTAAAGATCAGAGCACTGGACCTCCTTGTGGTCTCAGTGGTCAGGAAGTCACACTTGCTAATGGCTCCTCCTGCTTAAATACTCTTTATGCAATGAGCATCAGGGGATGATGAGCTTCTGATTGCTGAGAGACACCTACTGGTGGACCTACTGGTGCAGCCTATATTTCTGGGAGCCACCCAGAGGTGAACCCATTCCTGACAACATGGCAACAGAGACTGCTCTTTGTTTAGCAGTCCACTGCACACTCTTGAAGGTACAGATACATGTGCACCACTTCCAGAAGGGCCCCAACAAAAGTTGGCCAACACTGATAATTAGGCACCAGTACTTTATAGGCACCTCCAGTGGTACCCCTTTTGTCAGGAATGCATAGAACCACACATTATTGGGGCTGTATGCATGGTGTGAACATAAGGACATTCTTGGTTCAGTTCATGCCAATACTTTAATCGTGTTTTCACCAGTTATAATTTGGTTACAGCATCTATAAACCTGTCTGTTTATGTGTTCATTGGTTTATGCATTAACTGCATTAATTTGACCTACAACCAGTTGCTTGGCCTACTTTCTGTGTACTGTCATAGAGTTGTAGCATACTAATGACAAATATTTCAGTGGGAACTGAGTCATGGCAAAATAGAGAACCCATCATTACCATTAGCTTCTGCAGGGGGCTCCTGCAAATGCTACACACCTAAGCTGCTTTTGCCTATGCACAAGCCTGTGCAGTTGGTGCTTTGAGGTCTTCTTTCCTCTTGAAGCAGTAAACTTCCACTTTAGCTTCTTCTGTTTCAGCACCGGTCCTTATCAGTGAGGATCCCTGTAATCAGGATGATAGCAACGATCACTGTAGATGGGACTTTAGTGATCTGGAAGATCTCTTAGATAGTTTGGGGGAAGCAGAACAGCAGAGTGCAGTTTTATGCAATTGTGATATCTTTTCATCTGTCTATGATTTGGCCACCAGGAAGTAAAGTGACTTTGTTTGCTAAAAGCAATAAAGTCATTTGTTTTGAATAGACTCCTCTGTTTTTAAAGAGAAGAGTATTTGTCAAACTCTCTATTATAGCTTTCATTTTAGCTATACATATGCACTGTTTATTTGCTCTACATTATTGCATTTTTGCACACAGAGTAGAGTTCAGGGACCCGCCCCGGCATTTACCTACATGTCATATTGGGACTTAGCAGCTGTGTCCATGTAGCCGCCTGTCCCAATAGAAAACAAGGGGACACTAGCATAGGGATGTATGCAACACCTGTGCATCCCTGTGCTGGGAAAAAATGGCCCTGCATGGGGCACAAAGCTAATACCCCCTGGGTGAACTGGGCCTAATAGTAAACTCTTGTAGGTAGCACATTACTCATCTTTTTTAATTATTTTTCATTGTTACACTGTTATTGTTCATTTTGTAAAATCCACACAGAGAATTTTAAAGTAACCAATATGAATGTTGTTAAATCATGCTTTTTTATCCTGAACAGAGATGGAAATGTCACAAAATCCAGGGATTCAAAATGAGGCTTTTAATGATGAGGTAAGGTAATGTGCATTGTACTTGTAGGCTTACTGTATATTCATGTTTTGCAAAACATTGAAAGTCATGTGTATAGTCTTGGAACTAATTCTCTTCAAAGAGTATATAGTATGGTAAAAAAAAAAAAAAAAGTTTCCTAGAAGGAACATGTAATTTAATAAACATGCACCTTTACAACTTTCTTTTCTTTTAGTCAGGTCAAAATTTCTAAGGGATTTAGGCCACTTTTTCTGTAATATTCAACATGTTACACAAGTCCATGTATCCACATGGCTGGTGTAAAATACATTTTATCATTGTATGTAATTAAATGTTAATTATTTAACAGTAACTCGTATTCTTTAGTGCTAAGTGCAGTAGCCCATAGGAACCTATAAGCATCCATCTTGTACTGACCTGATTTCAAAGGATAGGCCAATGTTTCCTAATTATTCTTTCTGCCAAACCAAAGTTCCCCTCTATTTTTACTTTATCCTTAAGTAACTTCCTCCAATTCATAGATTTAACCTGTTGTTTGGTGCCTCCCAGATCCCACTTAGAAGCTTAGAAAGGCCAATAAGGAGGCATAAACTAGCCTGCTTACTACAAAAGGGTGGGGGTGGGGGGCACAGAGCAGCCATAGTGTCAATGTTTAGAATATGCTGTAGGGAAAGGAAAAGGAAAGCTGATGAACTACACAGGGAAAGAATAGGATCAGTTAAAAAAGGTTGCTTTAATTCTGATTGCTGGCTCTTTGGGCAATCAACCCCTTTGCTGCTTTTTTCATATTATTGGGGGCTTATTTGTCTTCAATTTATTTGAGGTTAATTTGAGGTTACTTTTAGCTACTGTTCCTTCAATTGCAATTTTTATTACTGCAAGGCTTCCCTTTAAAAATAAATGGGGCTTTTGTTTTAAGATGAGGGAGTACTTTGGAATTTTACTGTATTTTGGGGGGTATATTGTTCATTCTTTTATGATGATGGGGGCTTTATTTTAGGTAAAACCGTTTTTTTTTTTGCACCTAGGCTTCCCTTAAAAAAGATGGGCTTTTATTTCAGGGGGTGATATTTTTGGTTTCCATTTATTCTGTTGGTATATTAGGGTTTATTGTATATTGATAGGGTCTTTTTTAGATTAAACTGCTTTATTTTCTGCAAGACTTTCCTTTGAAAAAAAAGTTTTTTGTTTTAGGGCTGGGTTTTCATTTGGTGACCAGCTTTTAAATATGGGATAGTCAGGCCGGCTGGGGGAGTCGGGTGGAAGATGGGAGTGCTGAGGAGACTGTTGGTGGTCGGGGAGGGGTCCTGTATGTCTAGGGGGGCTGGCCTCCAGGCTGGGCTCAGGCTGGCTCAGAAGCATCCATTCAGCACTATGGCATGAACAGGATCCAGACCTGGGAGCAGTGGGAGCAAGGAGGACAGAGTGCGTGCATCAGCATTTCCAGGGATTCACAAGGGGAGATACTGCCACATGTAGCAAGCTTTCTTTATCCTTGTCCTGGAAGATCTTCAGAGCAGCCAAGAGGGCTGGTAGTGTCTGCAGGCTGTGGAGTTGAGAGCAGTTCAACAGGGTGGAGGAAACATCTCTGCATGTAGTTGACAAGTTGAGCTGATTTTTTTCAAAGTGGCTGCAAGTTCTTCACCCGTAAGGGAATGTTGCTATTGATCTGCAAAGACTAACATCTTTCAAGCAAAAGAACAGTCCAGTATCTGTTTCTATAAATACTGCAGGAAGGAAGCTGTTCCTATGCTTTGATTCAATTAAGTTGGGCATCTCATAGTCCCATTTACCCTATCCAAGTTATTTCCCTTAATAAAATAACAAAAACCAAGTGCAAGGACTGTTCGTTGACTGTGGGTGCAAGTGTGGAAAATGCGTGTTGCCTGGCTGTGCAGAGCTTAGGAGGGCCTAGAAACACAGTAGCCCTCAAGGGGGTAGCGCTACAGTAAATTGGTTTCATTGCTTTTGTGTTATCCTATGAATTGCCTTACTGTGCAACATAGTGTAAATGGTAAATGTCCCCCTGTGTGTGTGTGCATGACAGCCATAGGAACATTAATATTTGAGCCCCTTCATGGGACTGGGACTGATGTCATTGGTTCAGTGCTCTCTGGAAGAAACTGTTCAAAGAACAAACGTGTCAGCACTCTTTAACTGAGTAACATAAATAAATCCTCATCTATTAACATATATAAAGGAAGCAAGGAAGTAAGAGGCACATTAATGATCACCATAGGAAGAGGTACTAAAGAAGAGTGGCAAATAATTAACATTAGTCAAAACTGTCCCTCCCATGATATGCTAGAAAAAAAGAAGCAATGAAAGCTTTTCTTTATAAATATTTTTAGGTAATTAATGAAATACAAAAGTAATTATTGAAAAAAGAATAAATACCATCTATGTCTTTTTATGATTAGATATGGGGTTATGGACTTTGTAAACTTAAATTGCACAAATAGGTGTGTAATTACTCTGCATTTGTTCAGTTTGTATTTACAATGTAATCAACTGGTTTTCTGACCAGTTCATTTGGGTATGTATTTGTATTCTTTATCAAGCATAAATGGTTTTTTGAGAGTTTTGTTCGCATGGAGTTAAATTCTTCCTTCCTTAATATAATACATGCTAATTGTATTTTTATGAAACAAGCTCAAATGTTCATCTCATATTTATGATGATGTAAGAATTATGATTTATGATTTTCTATGAGTTGCTAATAAGACTAAAGACTAAATCATTTGGTTATATCTACAGGTGTTAAATAATTGGTCAATATTTTCTGTGATCTTTTCTGTAATAAAACCAGATTTTCCCTAACCAATGTATGTTGACTGTATATTTAAAGGCAAGATTATCAAAACAAAAACATTTATATTAATTGATAGCTATAGGTGAACCAGTTAGGAAATGTCTACTTCATAAACTTAAATGTGCAGCGTGCGTCTGATTTTTTCTTTTATACAGTATACAGTATATGCTATAATATAATTGTCAAGATATGTTCTGTGTCAGCTGTGGTGTCAATGAATCATGCCTTTCTAAATGTATTTTTTAAGGAGCAAGAGAGTCAAACACCAAATAATTTTTATGATGACATAGGTATCAGCAAATCAAGCAATGTAAACCAGAGAAATTTTTTAAGGTGAGTGAAATTGGCAAAGTTGAGCTTTATATATAAATATACAACGTTTGTGCATGACAAAGCAACACAGGCATTATAAGCATCCCAAATCCTCATCAACCCTTTGAGAAACTTAGAGGTGAAATTTGGCTGTCTCATTCAGACTATGACCAAGCATGCTGATTAGAATTGTGGCATAGAACTATAGACAGTTGATCTCAAATGTAGGATCTCACAGGTAAATTGACTATTGTTTAGGACTTTTCCAGGAAAAAAATTATAAGCACTGTTAATAAGTTCTGAAGGGGCAAGTCCCCCCCCCCCCCCATTTCTTCATTGCTTTGGATATCATCGACACAGAACAAATATGCAACCAGTGAAGTAAAAACTCCTGGCCTGCATGCTTTTTCTGGGTCTATCATTAAACTAAACTTGCACGTTGTCCGAAACACTGTAATGCCCTTGCTCAAACAGCACATACTTACCTTCTTTCCTTTATTTGTCTGCCAATCTGTTCAGCAGCCAAGAGCAAAGATATGGTACTTCTAGGCACTGGCTGACAAAGTCAGCAAGGGTCACCTAGGCAGAAATTAGATTTGAATTGCCCAATTATTGCTGTCATAATGGCAACCAACATATATATTATAACCATTGAATTGTGAGATAAAATAATATAATTTAGTACACCAATCCACACCAAAATTATATTTATGTTTGTAATCTGTTAGTTTTTTAGGGAAAAACTATCATTAGATGATAAAATAGCAAAGTAAAAATAATCATCTTGACCCTAACGCCCCAATGGGGTCTGCCTGTCCATTTTTCAGTTGGACCTGTTCGGACCACCTATTGTTCTCTTTGGGGAAGTGGATGTAAACGGCCATGTGTCTTTTTACACCCACTTGCATCAGATCCAATCCAGTCCGCCAAAAACATACAGATGGGGATATGTTCCCCCTCTGTCTAGTGGATTGGATCGGATGACAGTCTTGTCTATTTACATCTGGCCACCCCATGGAGAACAGCAGGCTGTGTCCACTCTGCAGAGTGGGCATGGATCTGTCATCGGCTTGCTCAGCGGGGATCAGTGGACAGATCCCCCGCTGTGCAGGCGGTTCAGCTTGACGGAGTCCACCCCACGTGAAAGAGGCCAAATATGTTACTGTCACTTAGCAATACTACATTGCACTGTAGCGGCACATTATATCACATGTGATATTAATCCTTCAGTTAAGCACCCAAAGCAGCTGATTAATCAATTACAAAGTATGCAGCTTCTTTTTGTTTAGCGCTTTAAACTGCAGTTACAACCGCTGCCCCAGGTTTCCTGTTTCATGTACAATAACAGAAACAAACAAACCTACAGCCTACAATGGCAAGGCACTCTCCTATTCCCACCTCATCCTTTTTCTCCAAGCTAACAAAAATATCTGGAGTTTGCATTGTCCACGCCTAAAGTGACACTAAATACACTATATTGCCAAAAGTATTGGGACACCCCTCCAAATCATTGGATTCAGGTGATCCAATCGCCTCCATGGCCACAGGTGTATAACATCAAGCATCTAGACATGCAGACTGCTTCTACAAACATTTGTGTAAGAATGGGTTGCTCTCAGGAGCTCAGTTCTTTCAAACATGGTACCGTGATGGGTTGCCACCTGTGCAGTATGTGCATCCATGAAATTTCCCTGATACTAAATATTTCACAATCAACTGTTAGTGGTATTCTAACAAAGTGGAAGCAACTGGGAACAACAACAACTCAGTCACAAAGTGGTAGGCCATGTAAAATGACAGAGTGGGGTCAGCGCATGTTGAAGCACAGAGTGCGCAGAAGTTGCCAACTGTCTGCAGAGTCAATAGCTAAAGACCTCCAAACTTCATGTGGTCTGCAGATTAGCACAACAACCATGCATAGAGAGCTTTTTGGAATGGGTTTCCATGGCCGAGCAGCTGCATCCAAGCTTTACATCACCAAGTGCAATGCAAAGCATCGGATGCAGTGGTGTAAAGCACGCCACAACTGGACTCTAGAGCAGTGGAGACATGCTCTCTGGAGTGATGAATCCCGCTTCTCTGTCCGGCAATCCAATGGAAGTGTCTGGGTCTGGCGGTTGCCATGAGAATGGTACTTGCCTGACTGCATTGTGCGAAGTGTAAAGTTTGGTGGAGGGGGGATTATGGTGTGGGGTTGTTTTTCCAGGGGTTGCGCTTGGCCTCTTAATTCCAGTGAAGGAAACTCTTAAGGCGTCTGCATACCAAGACATTTTGGACAATTTCATGCTCCCAACTTTGTGGAAACATTTTGGAATGGCCCCTTCCTGTTTCAACATGACAATATGTATTCTGCAACATGTCTTTGGTAAAAAAAAGAATCCCAATAAGTACATATTGATTTGTTTAACAGTTATAGTGTCTACAAACTATAGTATATACAGTATACCTGAATTTTTTTTTTTTATACTAATAACGGTTGTGATCAGCAACTTATAGTGGGACTGTAATTGTGCGGTGGGCAATCTGACACTCTGATTATGATTAAGCACGAGATCATGTGAAACGCGTTAACAGCTCCTTTATTCATGTCCTGGTGTTTTGTGTGTCCTATGGATCAATAAATATACACTATATTCATCAATCCTCCAGTGTGTGGCTGACCCTTCTTCCTGTGGCAATCTGACACTAACTGACACTCGGTGGTAGGTAGACTAACTGACTGACACTGATATCACCAGTGATACTAATACAGTGATCAGTGATAATACTATACACTATCAACGTACTACTAACACTGGCTGGGAAGGGGTTAACATCTCAGGGTAATCAAGGGGATAAGTGTGTGCCTAACAACTGTTAATGTGTGTTGCTTTTTACTAAAAATATGTTTGATCCTTGTAGCTACTTTGCAGCAAGAAGAAGCATAAAGATCATTCCCTCAGCGCAGAGCCCTGTGTGTTTGCCAACACAGGGCTCTGGGCTGTGATTGCACACAACCGATCAGCAGGTCTCAGCCATGAATCATTGGCTAAAACCGGCTGACAAAATCCTGCTTTGTCCAGTCACAGAGGGAGTCGGCTGAGGGGGGTGGATGGCGCGTGTGCCCTGAACCTGAAAGAAGGTGCCGACGTATAGGTACATGACAGTGCCTATACACATTTGCCTGCCCACAGTAAATTTACTGCAGGCAAATCGGCAAATGGTTAAAAGGAGGACATTGCACTGTATCCACAACTTCACATGCAGCTTTAAGTCATTCCCCACACATAGTATTTAAAGGATTTGTATATTTTCAATGTTGCCCTCTAAGCTGCAATTAAAGGCCTTCTGCTGAATGGTAAAATATAAAATCAACTTTTTTTTTTTGCATTCGTACATGTCCCCACGTCAGAGCCCAGCTATAGATGTCATTTCAGTAACTAAGGCTTGCAAATTGACTATGAAAAAGGCTGTAAAATAACAGATTCAGCTGCTATAGACTTCTGTGGCGTTTGGTGCTATGTTTGGGTTTAGCAGTTTTTTCCTGGGTCTTCAGAAGCTCCTGTGAACCCAACAATGCCTGGTTCACTCATTCCTACTCTTTATCAGGGCTGTCAAACTGGCAGCCCTCCAGCTGCTTCAAAACTACAAGTCCCATCATACCTCTACCTTTTGCAATTCATGCTTGTAATTGTCAATCTTGCAATGCCTCATGGGACTTGTAGTTTGGCAACAGCTGGAGGGCCGCCAGTTTGACACCTGTGGGCTAGATGATCAAAAAGTAAAAATAAAGGCCTTTTGGGGTTTGAGTCCTTTAGAGTATCATATTGATCCTTAGGCCCTATGTGCACAGGCATCAATATATGTGCATTTAGATGTCTTTAGAGCCAATTTCTAAATGCATCTGGAAGCATATTATGTTTTGCAATGATGGAATTCATATCTTGACATTCAGATGCATCTATTTGCATTCAATCTGTGTTTACAAAATACAATTTCACAAGAAGTGTCTGCATTCTGGGACCTTTTAGCCAGTTTTTTTACACCTAGATGCATGTAAAAACAAGCAGAAGAAATAAATCTGGCAAGTATTAAGTTTGTTTATTCCTTGCAGATCGATTTCTCCTACTAAAGGTAGGTGGTCTGTGTGCATAAGGCTCTGTGTGGACTAAGCCCTGGTTCACATCAGTGTGACTTGTCATGTGACTCGAAATTTGCATCCCATTACTGGCAATGGCCCATTCTAATCAGTGTGACTCAAGTCACAGCAACTTTAAAAAAGGTTCCTGCACTGTTTTTGTGCGACTTCATTGTGACTTGCATTGGCATCTGTGAGCCGTTTGCCCACTGCCCTATAGTAGACATTCTGCTACAGGGTGGCAGGGCTGCGTAAATTCACGTATATATACATGACTTTGTATTTCCAGGTAGGGGGCGAACGCGAGCCCTACCCGAGCTGCCGTTGGCGGCTTAAGCTGTCGATCAGTGATTCCCCGCTGGCACCTGGAGATCGCTGAGTATCACTGACGGGGGAGAGGTCTGTATGTAACAATACAAATCTCTCCCCTGTCAGCTCCAGCACACAGCTTTGTATTGCTCTGCATAGCAGAGCAATAAAAAGCAATGTACTTACACTGTAAAACCCACACACAGCAAAACACACACAGTTAACCCTTTGATAGCCCTAGATGTTAACCCCTTCCTGCCCAGTGTCATTAGTACAGTGTCAGTGCTTTTTATCAGCATTGATCACAGTATTAGTGTCACTGGGGATGTCAGTGACAGTTAGTCAGTTCCCCCCAGTGTCAGAATGCCCATTGCAGTCCTGTTATAAGTCGCTGATCGCCGTCATTACTAGTATAAAACCAAAAAAATTCCAGTATATATACCGCCATTTGTAGATGCTATAACTTTCATGTTAACCAATTAATTTACATGTATTGAGATTTGTTTTTAGCAAAAACATGTCGCAGAATACATTTTGACCTAAATTTATGACAAAATTAGATTTTTTAAATTTTTTTACTGGACATGTTTAATAGAAAAAAGTCAAAAATATTGTTTTTTTTTCTCAAAATTGTCGGTCTTTTTTTGTTTATAGCACAAAAAATAAAAATGCAGAGACAATCAAATACAACCAAAAGAAAGCTCCATTTGTAGGAAAAAAAAGGACATAAATTTTATTTGGGTGCAGTGTTGCATGACCGTGCAATTGTCAGTTAAAATAATGCAATGCCTGGTCAGGAAGGGGAGTATATTTAGAGGGCAAGTGGTTAATGAAGTCACACTGAGTGTCAGCAAGCAATAAAGTCACACAGATTAGTCAGCTGTCAAAGTTGCGTGACTTTAAATCCGCATTGAGGTGTACTGGGGCTAAATCTGTATGAAAATTTCCCGGTGGAGTAGTTAAACACAGTAAATTCAATATGTTTTTTCAGTCTAAGCTTATTTTTATATTAATTTTTTTCCCTTAAATTATAGTTACTGTTTGAAAGTCTAACATTGTTATTTTGATCCTTTTGTAGCAAAATAGCTGAGCCATATGACAGAGCTGCAGAATATGCCAAGAATCATTCCCGTATTATAAAATACATTATAATTGCCATCCTCTGTGCAGGTAACCATTGCCTACAAACATCTCTTGAAAGTCTTCCTTCTTGGATAATCAAGCCATAGTTACTGGCCTATTTACGGTGTATCCATTCCTCTTCAGCATCTGAAAACAAACACATTTTCAAATCTTTGCAAACCTTAGGCCAGTGGTGTCAAACTGGCGGCCCTCCAGCTATTGTGAAACTACAAGTCCCATCATGCCTCTGCCTTTGGGAGTCATTTTTGTAACTGTCAATCTTGCAATGCCTCATGGGGCTTGTAGTTTAGCAACAGCTGGAGGGCTGCCAGTTTGACACCCGTGCCCTAGGCTTTCCAGTACATATTCTTCTGAGCATTTTAGTGTAGCACTTATTGTTTGCTTTTTGACCTCCTTCCTTTAATTTAGTTGTTTCCCATACCCCTTTCCATTGTCATAGTGGTTGATTTACTAAAGACAAGAACTGTACAGTTATCAGGTGCAGTTGCACTCTGCAAGGGCATTTTCTCTAGAGCTTAGTAAACAAAGGGAAGCTCTGCTGACTTCTATCATCCAATCATATGTAAACAAAACTAAAGTTTTTTGTATTCTCCTTGCACATGATTGGATATTCTTTGCAATGTGAAGCTTCACATCATTCACTAAGCTCTGGAGTAAATGTCCTTGCAGAGTACAACTGCACTTGCAAAGTGCACAGTCTATTAGCCTTTAGTAGATCAATCCCATAGTATATTGCAATGACAAGTGCTAACATGTTGGAAACAGCTGTATGCAGGTTTAATACTTTCATAAGCTGTATTGTGCTATAAAGATACAGTTCTGGGGTGAATGCCAAAGCGTTTAATAACATCAGTTATGTAGTTGTCCATAAAAAGTAAATTTTATGAAAAACTGGAGTGGAACAGATGAGATTTAAATATGTTTAGTTAAAAATACATCAATACAGTATTTTTATTTTGTGGCATTTTTTTGTTCTCTTCACCATAACCTGCCAGTGGTATGACTTTTGTTTTGATCAGAACTACTTCTCACCTCTTACAAGTCTATGGGAATTCAAAAGGAGCTTGAAGCATTTTAAATATGAAATGCAAAAATGCAATTGTCGGTGAATTTTAAATTATTTCGGATGTGTTTCAAACCGATGTCAAGAGCAAGCTTTATTTATACATTCACACAAGCCCAAAGTTCAGCGACACATGCATTAATTCAGGGTCGTGGATAAGGAGGTACCACCAGTCCACCTGTAGGGGGCCCAGGCCATCAGAGGGGCCCAGGCAGCTGGGTGAATTGGATGTGGGCAGGGGAGGTGATTGGCATGGTGGGGAAACAATTACTGGAACTGGTCCCCTGAATGGCTCTCGCTGCAGCATCTGAAAGCTGGATTCTTCTCCTCTCCCTCCCACTGGTTTTCAGCTGCAGCATAGAGAGCCATACAAGGAATCAGTTCCAGGAATTGCCCCTCTCCACCACCCCTAATGCCGATCACCCTCCCTGTGCACATCTGATTCACCCTGTTGCCTGGGCCCCCACTGTGCCGGCTTCCCTTCTCTCCTTCCCACCGGCAGCTGCAAGCACACAATACGATCCTTCACAATGGAGAGTAGGGGAAGGATTCATTAATTATATTCTATTAACCGGCCCCTTCTTTTCTTGAATAAACACAATTATCAGTACTGATCACTCACTGTGTTCATTCATAACTGCAACATAGTAAACTGTGTTTTTTTTTAAGGGGGCCCTGTCAGGTTGGCTGTATGGTACCCCATGGTTTCTAACTGCAGCTCTGCACTAATTGTCTTGTTTTAGAAAAGAGATAAGAGATTCGAGAACTAGAAATTTTAGTTGCTGCATGAAGGATAAATCATATTTATCTGTTGCTTTCGATTGCTAATATAAGGGTAGGTTTTATATGCATTGGCTACAG
Organism: Staurois parvus; assembly: GCF_062004578.1. Classification (NCBI taxonomy): domain Eukaryota; kingdom Metazoa; phylum Chordata; class Amphibia; order Anura; family Ranidae; genus Staurois; species Staurois parvus. The sequence goes on from NW_028318628.1 coordinate 348,636, forward strand.
GGCCCCACCATTGCTATAGGCCTAGATGCTAACTGGGGGGCATACAGTCTGAATACATGATTTGCCCAGACATTTGCCAAGGTTTTATTTGGAGTTTAATCACCTCCATCACATTGCTATGAAAGAAAACAGTCATTAAAAAAACCCAAAAACAAACAAAAAAAATGGGACTTGATGGATGTGTTAGTGGTAACTGGTAGTGAAAGAAATATGTAAGATGCCATTGCTGGCTACTCCTTGTAAATATTCTGTGGCTCTATATGCAAATCCCTCAGCATCTCTAAAATATGGGGGTTTAAGCTCTAACCCTTTCATTAGTTTCAACAGGGTTGTCCCTTATCCTCAATCCTCTTTGCCTAAGATCCTCTTCTTGATTCTTGATCTTGAGTTTGCAGATACCCAGCAAAAAAATCATGTTATTTGCTGATGATACCTTATTGAATATTCTCACTCCACACATTACTTTGCCAGATCTTTGTAATACTCTATTAGACGTTGCTATAATTTCAGGATTTAAAGTCAACAAAGCAGAATCCACAGCTTTAAATATCACTCTAAATTCCTGATTATGCCTCCAAATCACTTGGTCCCCATTAGAGATGGGAAGGCTCGAGAAGAAAAAAAAATTACAAATTGGGAAAAAGAGTTTTTTTCCATTATTTTTCAAAGTCATTTTTTGTTTTTTTTTTCAGAAAAAATGAAAAAAAAACCAGAAGTGTGGAATATGTTCTTTTACAATGATAAATAATATCCATGACATGGTAATCAAACTATATAACATGAAGACCTTAATGAAACCTTTCTGAGACTTTATGTAAAGTGTTATATTATTGCAAGTTCTCTCAGCCAAAGACAATCAAACCAGGAGTACAGTTCAAGTAACACTGTACTTCTCAATGCAGTTCTCAGACAAGAGAAATATGCAGTTCTGCCACTAGAGGCACTGCAGAGGAAAGGCTCCAGTTTAGTTTGCATGCAGACTCCATATTGCACCTCCTACAGTTGGGTGATTGTTGGGATACAGTAGATAATAGTTTTTGTCCTCTCAGGTCTTAATTGACATGTACGAGGGTAAATTTGTCTGACAAATTAGTTTATCTTTATAACCTTTAAATTATTCCTATTAATGTTCTCCACCATCACAGCATAATGTTTATCTATAGTCTGGTCAGTAAATAGTTTTTTCTTTTCCTCCTCCCAGTAAAATGGTGAGACCGAAATCTAGAGTTTCAAAACATTTCCACAGTGCAATTTCTTCTGAGAGCAAAGCTGCAATTTGCAAATATTTGAGAAGAAATAGTCTTTTCCAAATGCTACAAGGATGACAAAACACATCCTGTCATGCCAAAAGTGCCCCAACAACACTAAAAAAGTAATTTAAGTAAGTGCAAGTAGCTTTTCCCTCCAGAGTTCTCACTCCAGAAACACAGAAACACTTTCTGCTGCTCCTGGATCATCACAAAGTGGTCCTTCACCAGCAGCATCTTCAAGTAAAGAAGTGTTGCAAACCACGGCCTCCCAAAAATACACAATCCCTGAAAATCAGGAAAACATTGATCAAGCTCTTGCAAGAGCAATATATGCTTGTGGATCATCATTGTCAATAACTAAAAATGCATATTGGCAGGAAGGTTATACATTATTATGAGGAAAAGGGGGTGGTTACCTGTTCTCATGAATAGTTAAAATGTTTTAACATACACAGTCCTTGTTATTCCATTTGTATAAAAAATACAATTTTAAAAAGCAAGTTTGATTCATTTACTGAATAAGCTGTTCTTTTATTTAAAGCATAATACTTTTATATACACTGCATTTCACCTTCCCAGTGTAACAAAATGACTTTCAATTTGTATAACTACTCCTCACTTTTTCAATGTTTTAAAAATTTCATTTTTTTCTGGAAAAAAACAGGGAAAAAACTTTTTTTTTCCACGGCTTAAAAATTTCTGGAAATTTTACATCTCTAGTCCCCATCCTTATCTTACTTAGGCATCAATATCACCTTGCTGTATAAAGTGAACTACCCAGCCCTTCCTGGTCAGAGGAAAAGAGGGGGTGTGGGGTGGTCTGAGGAGAGGGGAGATATAGGGGGGCTCTGAGGAAAAGAGGGGGGTGTGGGGGCATCTGAGGAGGAGAAGGGAGGTGTGGAGAGATCCGAGGAGGAGAGGGGAGTGTGGGGTGGTCTGAGGAAAAGAGGGGAGTGTGGGGTGGTCTGAGGAGGAGAGGGTGTGTTGGGGGGGGTCTGAGGAGGAGAGGGGAGGTCTAAGGCTTACTTGCCCTCCCCTTCCCGTTGTACTCACAGTTAACATGCTGGAAGTGTCTTCTTCTCATCTCTAGTCATGTGACATGTCACATGACAAGGGGAGAGCCAATGAGAAGAGCAGTGTGCCCTCACTACTCAGCAGAGCAGTGTTGTCCTGAGTTTCTAGTCTCAGTACAGGCTCTTCATATCCACCTACAGGCTGGATAGAGGAAAACACCAGAATCATCTCCCGAGCAGATGCCAGTGTAGTGGCAAGATGAGGGAATTACTCTGTCAGTGAGGAGCGGCACAAGCAGCTAAGTCGCCAGTACACCCCCCTTAACACTCTGCCCAGGACAGGATCCTGCTCAGCCCCTCCCGACCCTGATCACATCTAAGAAATTGTAAGCTGCATTATAATAAATGTTTGCTTTTGGGTTTAATACCACTTTAAATCCTAGGCCAATGTAAGCCGATGGTGACCTAACAGGACTAAACAGGTTTCCTGCCTCCTTTCTATTCCAGAATCCTCTGGAGTTGCCCTTGTATGCAGGGACTAGAGTTGTGTTTTCCGTACATTGTTTCATCAATAGAAACACACAGCCCAATCTCTCCCCCCCCTTCTCCAAGCCAACAGACTGGCTCAAGATTGCACTGTCCATTGTTAACTGTTTCCTGTAAAGACTGGAAGTGTAAGGAAGCAGCACTGAGAGAGCAGGAACTCTAACAGTTGTAAACTGTCTCTTTTTAACATCCCTAATACATGAATTTCTTGCTTATCCTTTCCTGCACCCCCCCCCCCGGCGGCCCTTTAACTGGGTCTTAATGGCAGTAGGTGGGGCAGAATTCCCACTCATGTGATTATTTTGATTGGCTGTCACATTGGTCACATGATCGGGAGCCCATTCTGGTGGTTACTAGTCACAAACAGAGACCAGTAGCTCACAGCACAGAAACCTCAGCCAGCATGGACACTATGGATGTTAAGGTCTACCCTCCTTGCTGCCATTCATATGTGTTATATGTTTTCAAGAGGTCTAAATACACCATGGGAGTGCAGGTCTCTTTTCCAGCAAGTTGTTTGAAAAAGTAGCGCAGTTCATATATAAATCTTTCTTGAAAGAACCTTATAAAATGCATTGTGCAGTATTTTCTTATTATTAAATTAATGTATTTTCTTATTGCTTGCTTGTTTTCTCATTCACTCTTCTTTGTTTACCAGGTTATGCGGCCTATTTCATTGCAGCTTGTGTGCTGAACTTTAATCGTGCTGTGGCACTGGTGGTTATAACATGCGTTGTTCTTTTCTTTCTCGCTTATGATCTTGTGGTGAAGTTATATGGCAACATAATCAAAAATTTTCTAAAACCACTTGGAAGATTCTTCGGAAAATACAAAAAATGGATTAAGTGGTAAGTTGCAAAGAGGGGGAAGAATCCTGCTTGATGAAACCTAAAGAGTGCAAACTTCCATTTATCACACTTGCGGACTGAACTTCTTCTCATACAGTTCATAAATATCAACACAGAACTTGTATATATTGATGTCCAGTCGCAGCTCATTCTCCCACTCCTGGGTATTCAGATAACAAATATAGTACTCAAATAGCCATGCTTTGTATTACAAATACCCATCTGATTCAGCACTCACCAGAAACGTTAGACCTGTATTGATGTAGGTATTTAAACCTGCCGCCTCTTATTCACTGGTTCTCCAGGTAATCACTAGTAGCAATTGTAATTGCCCCATGCTGCTGTTCCTCCTCCTAGCTCTTTGGCCACCTTCGAGCTTCATATCAGATAAACAGGATTACAGCATCAAAAATCCTTATTACATAATGTCTTAGCATAACACATACAGTATATGTATAACATCAATAATAAACATAATTTTATTAAAATCATTCAATATGCATTATACATAAAATCACATGTATTAAAAATATGATTAAAAAACAAATACATCCTCTTACATACATTCAAGAATTAACAAGGCCCAACTGTGCTTAGCCTCCAACATCAGATGGTACCCACATTTATTTCCCAAACCTATCTGTTTTCTCAATAAACAATTCAATTCTTTATCTATATTCATCCCACTGGTTTCAGTATATTTCAGTTATGATTCCAGAACGTTTCTCTTCTTGGACTTTCCTCTCTATTTACATTTCTGTTTTTTCCATTTAGAGATTTTTCTCCCCTTAGGGTCAGCATTCTTAAATTTTTTGCAATACAGAACACTATGGGTTTTTTTCTTTGTTTCAATATAGTAGATGAGCTCAGTTCGATCTCTCAATCTACGGGTAGTGCAGCCAATGTAAAAGTGTCCGCAAGGGCACTCTAAAACATATATCACATATCTGCCGTCACAAGTGTAGCCACTCTTTCATATGCAGGAGTGACGCCTAAATTTATTCTGCATAGCTATAACCAGCCAGTGCTACGTGTAGTTTTCTTTCGCTCAATTACCCTTAAGTGCAGTCTGACTGTCAATTCTCCCTTCTGCCATTAGGTGTCACCGGCACTTCTGGCCCAATTATTTACAAACCCACAATTTCAGGCCAGGATTCCCCTTGAGAATTGAATATCAGCTCTCTGCATACCCCAGGATGGTATAGGATGGGGGAGTGTAGAGGGGCAACACAAGTAATAAATTGGTGAACGTTTATTTCTTTTCTAGTTTTGAAATCTGCTATTGAGGTCTTTCTTCTATTTTTTGCCCACTAACATTGGCCATATCTTAACAAAACCTTGTATATCCTTAATAGTACCCTTAGGTTAATAGGTTGTTCAATATCCCCAAGAGAAATAGGATCTCTCAAATTAGAGGCCTTTATATAGGTTAACACTGGGGAAATCAAGTATACATGTACCTAAATAGGGTATCTCCCTAATACAGTCCAGTGTTTCTGAAAAACCTTTATTTGTTTATGCTGTGCAGCGCTTACCCCCATGGGAGTCACTGTAGTAATTTCAACCCGCAGCCAGGCACATGGTAGTTTCACAGCCAGGTGCACACAAACTTTTGCTCATTGTCTCCAACAATCAGTCTAGGAATTTTGTTTTTGTAGTTTTATTACTGGAGAACTTAGATAGGGATGGGGAATTTAGAAGGATACTCCAGGAATATAACTAATTACAGTTGAGGACAGGACTTCCTTAAGCAGCAGCCTTCAGCAAAGTTCCAATGTTAGGAAGAAGTTAAAATGACAGTGCTCTTCATGGCACCAGAGGGGGAGCAAAGCACACAGAGTCACACAAGATCCAACAGTGTCTGTACTCACAAGGCCCAAAGACAGAATGGTAGCCTTGAAAGCCTCTTTCCAATCTTCCAAGTCATACCCTCCAGTGATACCAGACAGATCTTTGGTAGACAGCTCCCCTTTGTCAGTTTACTGAAGAACCAGAGTCACTGTCGCTCTCTTACTTTAGGCCCTCAGGTAGCCCACCTGAGGTCGCATGGCAGCAGGTACCTAGGGAGGCAGCATGCCTTCCCCCAAGCTGGTGCACTCCTCTCCAGGAAACACCCAGGCCTCTATGTGCCTAAAGAATAAATAGCCTCTCCCAGCATTCTTCAGGGCTCCACTCCCTGGGATTGGCTGGAATGGCATTAATAGTCATACTGTGTTTTGCACGAGTTCCAACTATACATTCAGAACCTTCCTAGATTACTTGGATACATAGGAAGTCAGAGGCAGAACTTGCAGAACTTGAACACACTGAGAAAGCACTATTTAACAATTTCAGCTATCTGTTAAGCAGAAAGCCAAAGTAGATTTTCCTAACAGTTCTCCTAAGTAGAGGAACCAAATATTATCTACTTATCCTGGCGCCTATCTAGGAGGATGCTACAGTTGTATGCCAGAACAATGTAATAAAGCATATTCCATGTTGAATACGAATAATAGTGTACAGTGAAGTGACATGCAATAGGAGACTATTGTATATTTTAATTTATGTTTTTTAGAGATGTTATATGTGTTAGATTTAAATATTAGGTATGGTGGAGGTCTAATGTAAACATGGACTAGGCATTGAAAGGGTTAATATGAATTGGGCAAAGTAAGGATCAGGGGTGGACTGACAACTCATGGGGTCCCCGGGCAATAGGGGATCATGGGACCCCTGTGTCCTTGCCCAAACTCAAAAAAGCCTATGAAAAAGGTACCAGGGGCATCTCATGGGGCCCCCTACTGACCCCGGGCCCTTGGGCAGTGCCTGAGTTTCCAAATGGTCAGTCCGTCCCTGATAAGGATTATTTTTAAGCTGTTTTAAGGAAGTAGTTCTTTATAAGCTGATGAAGTCCATGGACGGAATATGTCAGGCATGCTACAGCTAGTGTTTGTCATAGTTTTTACTTTGCTTTAAATAAACCAGAGTCAAGCTGAGCATTGATGATTCTTTTTTTGATCAGCCAGTGTGCTGAAAGAAAAAAATTGAACAGATTCTTCCAGCTTGGTGGATAGAGGAATCCTCCCCACTGTGTAGCAAGTGGAACTTGGATATTGCCATGTAAAGTAGAATTAGATGTTTTACTTACCTGTACATCATGCTCAGGATACCTATGCATGACCAAGCAATAAATTACTTCACTATTAGGCACTGTACTCAGTGTGATGTTAGCAATAGTTCTTGGCACAAAAAAAAACTTAGGTGTTACTACAGTTGTGTCCAAAATTATTCAACCCCCACTGAAATTGAGTGTTTTGGCCAGTTTGACATTGCTTTTGATCATTCAGTCATCTTGCTTACATTTACATTAAAGAGGCACTTGTAGGTCAGACAAATATAACATAACAGTTATAATGAAATAACCACAAATGTCTTTTCTGTGCTCACAGCATTATCAGTTTTATTCAACCCCCAAGTGACATTCAATCTTAGTACTTAGTACAGCATCCTTTTACAGTTATAACAGCTTTTAAACGTGAAGCATAGCTTGACACAAGTGTCTTGCAGCGATCTACGGGTATCTTCGCCCATTCTTCATGGGCAAAGGCCTCCAGTTCAGTCACATTCTTAGGCTTGCGCACTGCAACTGCTTTCTTTAAGTCCCACCAGAGGTTCTCAATCGGATTTAAGTCTGGTGACTGCGATGGCCACTCCAAAATGTTCCAGCCTTTCCTCTGCAACCATGCTCTAGTGGACTTGGAGGTATGCTTGGGATCATTGTCCTGTTGAAAGGTCCAACGTCTCCCAAGCCTCAGGTGTGTGACGGACTGCATCACGTTTCCATCCAATATCTCCTGGTACTGAAGAGAATTCATGGTACCTTGCACACGCTGAAGCTTCCCTGTACCTGCAGAAGCAAAACAGCCCCAAAGCATGATTGACCCTCCACCATGCTTCACAGTAGGCAAGGTGTTCTTTTCATCATAGGCCTTGTTCTTCCTCCTCCAAACATAGCGTTGATCCATGGGCCCAAACAGTTCTAATTTTGTTTCATCAGTCCACAGAACACTATCCCACAACTTTTGTGGTTTGTCCACATGGCTTTTGGCATACTGCAGTCGACTCTTCTTATTCTTTGGAGACAGCAAGGGGGTACGCCTGGGAGTTCTGGCACGGAGGCCTTCATTACGCAGTGTGCGTCTTATTGTCTGGGCTGAAACTTCTGTACCCACATCTGACAAATCTTTTCTCAGTTCCTCAGCAGTCACACGGGGACTTCTCTCCACTCTACGCTTCAGGTAGCGCACAGCAGTCGAAGTCAGCATCTTCTTTCTGCCACGACCAGGTAGCGTTTCAACAGTGCCCTTTGCCTTGAATTTGCGAATGATGCTTCCTAAGGTGTCTCTTGGTATGTTTAACATCTTTGCAATCTTCTTATAGCCATTGCCCTTCCTGTGAAGAGAAATCACCTCTTCTCTTGTCTTCCTGGACCATTCTCTTGCCTTCACCATGTTTGTAACCACACCAGTAAATGTCTAGAAGGAGCTGAGTATCACAGTCATTTTAAAGCTGCCTAATTGGTGCTTATTATGCTTGATTGCTGCTCGGTGACATCCACAGGTGTTTTCAATACCTGATGGAAAGCACCTGTATGAACCTCTGTTCTTCAGAGTGGTAGTCTTTAAGGGGTTGAATAATTGTGGCAATGAAGAAACCACATAAGAACCATTTACTACTGTATTACATAAACAATTGATGTCATTTTAGTTGCATTTGGGTAGTTACAACGTCCTTGTAGGATTTGATTCTGAATACAATTCCAAATGTACACTATAGTCCCTAAACCCCTTTACAGCATTGGGGGTTGAATAATTTTGGACACAACTGTAAATCCATGACTCTGCATTCACTATATCTGCTCACCCACAGTACACAGAAGATGGAAATGCAATTATTTTAGTAAATATAAACTGCTAAATACCTTTTCTCATCAGAAGTATAAGCAGTCTTGTGACTATCAATGTCCGGCCAAGCGCTGGTTAAAGTTCGTACAAGGAGTTTTCATTGTCCTCTGACTGTCCATTGAGGCTACATGATCCTTGACCCTCTGTCTGGACAGTGCTGATTGGCCCTGTGATGATCACATGCACCCCCCCCCCTAAAAAAACAACAACAAAACTCTCTAGCAATACACACCAAACTGAGCATGTGTAGAGTGCCTCCTAAGGCTCTGCACTATCAGCAGAGGGATTGGGGACTGTGGAAGAACAGGAAGATCAGAGAAGACAGGATCAAACAGCCTTTTTACACAATGCAGAGGATTACCCCTTATCTTCCACAGTGAGTATAACAAGCATGCTTTACTGCATATACAGACTGATTTTACTATTGTGGTTTAGTAACACTTTATGTTTATGACATTAATGTTTATAGTGAATATAGTGCTATTATCTAACCCTACATATTACATGGGGCTTACTGAGTAAGGGAAGGGAAAGTCAAAGGTGGAAATAGAAGTTATTGTTTGGCCCATGATCAATGGACAGCTTCTTCATGAAATAACAGCTATATGCATCAGGAAGATGAACTAATTTTTGTGAAAAAATCTGAAAAATTAGCTGTTATGGCAATAGGATCCCAAGTGCCAACATGTACAGTACAAAAGATCATTTCAATGATATATCTTCTTAGGAAAATTAAATATATAGCATTTTTAATTAGTCATAATAAATGCATCCTTTGTGTATTTTAAATAAAGAGTATTTAAAAAAAATATACATGTCCAGATAAATTCTCATTACTTTGGTGTCACTTTTAATGTGAAGTTTATTTTTTTAGGGCATTTGCTGCATTGGTTCTTATCGGTCTCATTCTTTGGTTAGCACTGGACACAGCTAAAAAGCCAGCACATCTTATATCATTCGGTGGTGTCTGCATGTTTGTTGTTTTTCTGTTTCTTGTGTCCAAGCACCACCGTGCCGTAAGTGGATTCATTTTTAAATGTTTAAATGCTATAAAAACTAAATCCCTTTATTAAGCTCCTATGTTATAGAACAATACATGAAATGTGAATATAGTTAAATCTGTGCAAGGATTTTTTTTTTCCAAAAGTACATGAAATTTCTGTCCATTTCTGGTATACTGACATTGACTGGGCTTTTTATTGGAGCACCAGCTGGGTTCATAATTTGCCAACAAGGCCTGGTGACTGTGCTTCTGAATACCCGTCATCATCCACACATTTGACTCTGTTTTCTACAATTCAATTTCTCTCCTGCCCTGCTGCATTAATGACACATAAAAAAGAGAGAAGAGAAGTTATGGTGCCACCTGAGAGAAATGTCTGATTTTGCCGTATTATAGTTAGGGTCCTGTAGTAACAAATATATATATATATATACACACACACAGATATAAAACAATGTTTTTAACTAGAGAATGAATTATAGAAATATGCTATTTTTATTACAATTTTGAACCCCTGAAGAAGCAGGGTTTATATAAAATGTTTATGATTTCTGTTGAATATTACATTGTTAGTCTGGCTGAAAAAAGACAAAAGTCCATCCAGTTCAAACATAGAAAAAAAAAGTTATGATTCTATACCCACAGTTGATCCAGGTTGATATTGGTTGATCTATACAAAATTGTAATCTGTAAAAGCCGATGTGCGGTACCTAAGTGTGAATATAATCTCAAAGTGGTACTATATCACATAAATAAATATCAACATGTGATAGCCAAATAGTAAAGAAATAAAGTAAGCAGCAAAAGTAAAATATATAAAAAAAGAAAATAAATTTAAAAAGTCCATTCAGAGTCTAGTAAACAAATCTGTGACTTCCACCGTCTGAATTATCCATCACTGCTTGTGAATGGAAACACTTCCACACCCAACAGATTCCCAGATGCTAATGCAGCCAACAACACATTTGTATCACACAATGACAACTCTACCTGTACAGTCCTCCAGCTCCATTCACACTTGTTGAGTCTCCTTGTAGTAGCAACAAACATCACTAAAGGATTTTGAACCATCTACACCGCCACTGTATAAAAGAGCGCTCACTTCAAGGAGCCGGACACCAAAGGGGTTGTATATAGTATAGTAATTTTATTTTAAAATTGCTTAAAAATCACTTAAATTACAATGAAGATGCATCCAGATTAGAGATGAGCGAATCGAACTTGGCGAAGTGGAATTCGTTTCGAATATTAGGAAAAATTTGATTCGCGCCGAATCCGAAAATTAGCAAACTTCGGATGCACGAATCGAATTTTCCCCGATCGGCCGATTTTCATCCCTTCTACAACCGGCAAAAAGTGTCCCTGCAGAGAGCTCCGCTATTTCTGACAGTTCTCTGACAGTTCCTTCACATTTACAGCGGTTGAAACATTGTATCTATTTGTTTCCATTTAGGATACAGATGTTTTTATTCGGAAACAAATAGATACAATGTTTCAACCGCTGTAAATGTGAAGGAACTGTCAGAGAACTGTCAGAAATAGCGGAGCTCTCTGCAGATACACTTTTTGCTGGAATGGAATTCTTCTTATTTTCATCCTACTTCTTCTTCTTCTTCATCCTCATCCTCATCTTCTTCTTCTTCTTCTTCTTCATCCTCATCCTCTTCTTCTTCTTCTTCATCCTCATCCTCTTCTTCATCCTCATTCTCTTCTTCTTCATCCTCTTCTTCTTCATCCTCATCCTCTTCTTCTTCTTCATCCTCATCCTATTCTTCTTCCTCATCCTCTTCTTCTTATTCTTCTTCATCCTCATCCTCATCCTCTTCTTCTTCTTCTTCATCCTCATCTTCTTCTTCATCCTCATCTTCTTCTTCTTCTTCTTCATCCTCATCCTCTTCTTCTTCTTCTTCTTCTTCTTCTTCTTCCTCATCCTCTTCTTCTTCTTCTTCTTCTTCTTCATCCTCATCCTCATCCTCTTCTTCTTCTTCTTCTTCTTCTTCATCCTCATCTTCTTCTTCTTCTTCTTCTTCTTCTTCTTCATCCTCATCCTCTTCTTCTTCTTCTTCTTCTTCATCCTCATCCTCTTCTTCTTCTTCCTCATCCTCTTCTTCTTCTTCATCCTCATCCTCTTCTTCTTCTTCTTTTTCTTCTTCTTCTTCATCCTCATCCTCTTCTTCTTCTTCTTCTTCATCCTCATCTTCTTCTTCATCCTCATCCTCTTCTTCTTCTTCATCCTCATCCTCTTCTTCTTCTTCCTCATCGTCATCCTCTTCTTCTTCTTCTTCTTCTTCTTCATCCTCATCCTCTTCTTCTTCTTCTTCTTCTTCTTCCTCATCTTCTTCTTCTTCTTTTTCTTCATCCTCATCCTCTTCTTCTTCTTCTTCTTCTTCTTCTTCTTCTTCTTCCTCATCCTCTTCTTCTTCTTCTTCCTCATCCTCTTCTTCTTCTTCTTCTTCTTCTTCTTCTTCATCATCCTCATCCTCTTCTTCTTCTTCTTCTTCTTCTTCATCCTCATCTTCTTCTTCTTCTTCTTCATCCTCTTCTTCTTCTTCATCCTCATCCTCTTCTTCTTCATCCTCATCCTCTTCTTCTTCCTCATCCTCATCCTCTTCTTCTTCTTCTTCATCCTCATCCTCTTCTTCATCCTCATCTTCTTCTTCTTCTTCGTCTTCATCCTCATCCTCTTCTTCTTCATCCTCATCCTCTTCTTCTTCTTCATCCTCATCCTCTTCTTCTTCCTCATCCTCTTCTTCTTCTTCTTCATCCTCATCCTCATCCTCATCTTCTTCTTCTTCTTCTTCATCCTCATCCTCATCCTCCTCTTCTTCTTCTTCCTCTTCATCCTCATCCTCTTCTTCTTCTTCATCCTCATCTTCTTCTTCTTCATCATCCTCATCCTCTTCTTCTTCATCCTCATCCTCTTCTTCTTCCTCATCCTCATCCTCTTCTTCTTCTTCTTCTTCTTCATCCTCATCCTCATCCTCTTCTTCCTCTTCTTCTTCTTCATCCTCATCTTCTTCTTTTTCTTCTTCTTCATCCTCATCCTCTTCTTCTTCTTCATCCTCATCCTCTTCTTCTTCAATTGAAGCTGCTTCTGCTCCGCCACTCTGCCATTGGACTCTTGATAGTCGTCTCCCCACACTGCTGCTGGGGGGACTTTTTAACATAGGCCTCTGTTTGGCCTTCAATTTAAGCTGCTTACGCTTCGCCACTCTGCCATGGGCCCCTGTACCGCCTCCTCATGCTGCTGCCAGGTCCAGAGTCTCTCATGGGTCCCTGTACGGCCTCCCATTGCTGCTGTCTCCATCGCCACACTCTGCCATGTGCCACTTTCAGGTCTCCTCACACTGCTGGTGGGTTCCATTTTGTCATAGGGTGCTGTATGGCCTCCCATTGCTGCTGCCTCCACCGCCACACTGTGGCTCCACACTCTGGTTTTGGCCCTGTGACTGCCCAAATGAGTGAAGTGTGCGGTGATTCTAAGATCGACGGCACTCATCTGCCGTCATCGAATCGAATTTATTCCGCAAATTCGGCGAATCAGCCGAATTGAATTTTTGAATAATTCGCTCATCTCTAATCCAGATGCCAAAATAGTAAAAACAATTTACAGTGCACTTGATAAGATGGCCAGCAGTTCCAAAATTGGAATTGGCATTGTGACATTAACTCTGACGCATTTCAAACAAAAATTTTACCCTGACCCCATTTTCTTTCATGTATTAGTTTATCCTGTTGCTGGATCTTAGCAGATTAATATTGTTTGGCATGTTTACAATAAAACTGCTATAAACTAGATAATTTACTAGTATATAGGAAAGGTTTACTGTCAAAGGAAAACTGTATCCAAAATTTGCATTCTGTCTGCTGCACCGTATTCCTAAGTGTTCTGTGTTTCCTAGGTGCGTTGGCGAGCGGTGTCTTGGGGGCTGGGACTTGAATTTGTTTTGGGTATCTTTATCATTCGCACTGATCCAGGGTACCAGGCCTTCAAGTTTCTTGGTGAACAAATTCAGGTAACATTATTTTTATTACAGTATAGTCCATGGTCATCATATTTCATTTCTATTTTTTTTAATGCATATTTTCTTTAACTATGTACATTCCTGAATAAGATGATAAGTAGTGGCTGTAACGTACAATTTGTCTTTTGCAGATTTTTCTGAATTACACAACAGCTGGGTCAGGATTCGTTTTTGGAGAAACACTGATAAAAGAAGTTTTCGCTTTTCAGGTTCGTAGTGACAAAATAAGAGCCCCATTCTAGGTGTTAGGTGTTCTTGAATTTTTGGAGCATGCAGGCATGATCCAAATACACAATACATTTATCTTTACAAGCCATCACATAAAAATGTTTGGATTATTTGTGCATACATGGGTATGCATATGAAATCAGGAAGGTAAGAACAATCAGACATCAACACAGCCACTTCTCTCTGAGAAAAACAATGGTTGTTGGTTGAAATGACCCTAAATAGTCACTTACAATTTCTTTCAAGATTAGATGAGGATGAAAAATAGGTTGGATTTGCCCATATAACCATACCATGGCTAAGGCCACCTTTAGATCCATACATCTGAACACATTGACATAACATAACATGTCTTGCAGAGGGCATTTTGATTCAAAGGAAAACTCCACCATTTGCAAAATAAAAATGCACCAGTGTGCATTTCTTTTTTAATTTGCAGTTGAGCCTTTAAGTATTGCAATCAAAATCGTAAGATCATGAGTGTAATGCTCTGGCTCCTGCAGACTCCCTCCAGCTCAGGTCCTTACCACAGGATGAACCTTCAGTTATGGGGCTAGAGGAAGTATCAATAGACTACAGCAGTGGTGACACCACCACTCTTGTGTTCCAATGAGATCTATGAGTCCCTCTGGGGCAACTCTCTGTAAATTGTTGATGTGGCTGTTGGCCAGATTGACCATTTGAGTGTGTGGGAGCTGTGAACTCTGGTAATGACAATTCATGTTGCACCTTAGATGTGGGTGTAACATGAGACATGGTTCAAAAGGTGGAGTTAGCTTTTAAGAAAGAAAATGTATCTTTCTTGTCTTTAATATTAAATTATTTCCTTCATTCATAGAGGAGCCACAAACTGCATTTGGAAGCGAAAAAACCTGTGTTTTTAGACGTATGCAGCTTCATTTAAACTATTAATTAAATAAATCCTTCAGACTATTATACACAGTTTTGCTTACTGTAAAATAGGAGGATTTGTCTGCATGTCGGGCTACACACAGGATACAATATACACTGAGTGGATTGTGCACCACTAGTGATTCACATTCTGCACTTCGTGAAACATTGCCATGTCATCGAAGAAAGGCACAGACAGCATGTGTTAAAATACTTTAATGGTGTCCTTTCAAGGCCATAACAGCTTATTTACAAAAAAACCTTTTTGGTGATGCAATAAATCCCACATTGAATTCAAAATCCTACATATACCAAATGATCTAATATAATATAAATACACCAACTCAAAATAGTCCAATGTGAACTCCAAAATTATGCCCAAAAATTGTCCAAAAATTGTCCAAAATAAATCCAATATAGTGTCCTAATTCCAATCTTTTCCTTCCAATCTGTGAAAATTATTCCTCCAAACACGTACCTCGAGAA
This sequence comes from Staurois parvus, assembly GCF_062004578.1. Classification (NCBI taxonomy): domain Eukaryota; kingdom Metazoa; phylum Chordata; class Amphibia; order Anura; family Ranidae; genus Staurois; species Staurois parvus. The sequence continues at coordinate 363,869 of NW_028318628.1, forward strand.
ATAAAAATAAACAATCTAGTGCAATACAATTAATTAGAAAAAATCACCCCGTGAAACTCCACACTTCACTGCAAAAATATATCTATTTGTGAGAAAAAAAAAAAAAAAAAAAAATTCAATTAAACCAATCTTATTTTATAATAGTGCAAAAACCACATCAATCAAAAGTGTGCGCACTCTGTGATCACTGCTACACAGTGAATTCCTTCAACCACCACACAATAGTACAAAATACTATTACCCTCTATGTGTGTAATTAAGGCTCTACCAACATTATGGATCAGTAATCTTCCAAAAATCTTCTTTTGGGATATTTCCAGGTCCTTCTATCCCAATGAATCAGCTCCTGTCTTCTATCTCTGTATGTCCCAGTGAATCAGCTCCTGTCTTCTATCCCAATGTCCAGCCCACGTGGGCTGGACATTGGGATAGAAGACAGGAGCTGATTCACTGGGACATACAGAGATAGAAGACAGGAGCTGATTCATTGGGATAGAAGGACCTGGAAATATCCCAAAAGAAGATTTTTGGAAGATTACTGATCCATAATGTTGGTAGAGCCTTAATTACACACATAGAGGGTAATAGTATTTTGTACTATTGTGTGGTGGTTGAAGGAATTCACTGTGTAGCAGTGATCACAGAGTGCGCACACTTTTGATTGATGTGGTTTTTGCACTATTATAAAATAAGATTGGTTTAATTGAATTTTTTTTTTTTTTTTTTTTCTCACAAATAGATATATTTTTGCAGTGAAGTGTGGAGTTTCACGGGGTGATTTTTTCTAATTAATTGTATTGCACTAGATTGTTTATTTTTATTTCTCGAGGTACGTGTTTGGAGGAGTAATTTTCACAGATTGGAAGGAAAAGATTGGAATTAGGACACTATATTGGATTTATTTTGGACAATTTTTGGACAATTTTTGGGCATAATTTTGGAGTTCACATTGGACTATTTTGAGTTGGTGTATTTATATTATATTAGATCATTTGGTATATGTAGGATTTTGAATTCAATGTGGGATTTATTGCATCACCAAAAAGGTTTTTTTGTATATATCTAACACTTTCTAGGGTGGAAAGTATTGACTTTTTGAGGGTATAAGGAGGTCATATATTTAATTAGTCATAACAGCTTATTGTTAGTTATGATTTTTTTATACTGAATAACACTGTTGTTTTTTCATTTACAGGCCCTCCCTATTGTGGTCTTTTTTAGCTGTGTCATGTCTATCCTATACTATACTGGTATAATGCAGTATGTCATTCTTAAGGTATGTAGTTTGAAAATAACTAAATGCTTTGGAGCATGTTAATGGGTTAATTGTAAGCATAATTGGGATCATTTTGAGTATATGGTTCTCCAAGTACTTACTACTCTACCAAAATCTTCTTCCCAGATTTCAATAGTATTTGTTAGCATTAGAACTGATTTTAATTTTATATCTGAAAAATTGTATAAATAGCATTTGTTTAATATCTAGTGTCTAATCAAGTAATTGAGACTTTTTTCTGTTTAAACTAACAATCATCTATGTTTGCAGATTTCTTGGCTCATGCAAGTTACAATGGGAACAACAGCCACAGAAACGCTGAGTGTAGCTGGCAATATCTTTGTTGGGCAGGTAAGGTACAATCAGTCTGTTCTGTTCTGATATGTAAATGATTGAAGGATCTCACACTAACTAAAGTTTATATTCTTTCTTTAATTTTCTTGTGTCTCTCTGGGAGGCATTTATTCAGCTTATACATTTAGTAAGGGTTGTACCTTTCATGTATATTATTATTGTTTTGCAATTTTAGACTGAGGCACCATTGCTGATCCGTCCCTATTTGCCAGATATGACCAAGTCTGAAATCCATGCTGTAATGACTGGGGGCTTTGGGACCATTGCTGGAAGTGTAATGGGTGCATATATTTCCTTTGGGGTAAGATGCTTTCCTACTTTTTTATTTTCATATATAAATAATTAAAGCATAATAACTAAAGTCAAAACAGTAACATGCAGCTTCGCCTGGGTAGACAAAAATCCTTGCACTGGCACTGTATACAAATACACTATATTGCCAAAACTATTGGGACACCTCTCCAAATCATTGGATTCAGGTGTTCCAATCACCTCCATGGCCAAAGGTGTATAACATCAAGCACCTAGGCATGCAGACTGCTTCTATAAACATTTATGAAAGAATGGATTGCTCTCAGGAGCTCAGTGAATTCAAGCGTAGTACTGTGATAGCTTGCCACTCATGCAATAATTGCATCTGTGAACTTCCTTGCTACTAAATATTCCACAGTCAACTGTTAGTGATATTATAACAAAGTAGAACCAACTGGGAACAACAGCAACTCAGCCATGGAGTGGTAGGCTACATAAAATGATAGAGCGGTGTCAGCACATGCTGAAGCGCACAGTGCGCAGAAGTCGTCAACTGCCTGCAGAGTCCATAGCTAAAGACCTCCAAATTTTATGTGGCCTTCAGATTAGGCCTTCTCGTCTGACATCAGTGCCTGACCTCACAAATGCGCTTCTGGAAGAATGGGCAAACATTCCCATAGACACACTCCTAAAGCTTGTGGACAGCCTTCTCAGAAGAGTTGAAGCTGTTATAGCTGCAAAGGGTGAGCTAACTCAATATTGAACCCTACGGACTAAGCCTGGGATGCCATTAAAGTTCACGTGCGTGTAAAGGCAGGCGTCCCAATACTTTTGGCAATATAGTTTATATATCTAGGATGTTACATGGGCACAAGTATAGACTCTTACACAAAATGATTTACTATAATGCATACCTCATTAACAAAGGTCCAGAGCAGCAAGCCCTATTCTGACTTGATACCCAGCCAATTCTCATATCACTGTGTTCTCTGACTTAATATATCCCAAATCAATCCATTCATTAATGATATAATAATACAAGGGGTATTCAAGTCAAAGTGGGACTTTTAATTTTACAGGTATAAAAAGGGATGCTAGCGTGGCAGTACTAAGTGACAAGAGTGTCCCAATCAAGATGGCAGACAAAAGTGTTAGTGCAGGCATGAAACAAAATGTGATGATAAAGTTTCTTGTGATCGAAGGCATAAAACCTGAGGATATTTACAGAAGACTTCAAGCACAGTACAGTGAGTAGACATTCAGCCACAGAAAGACATATAAAAGTGTAAACGTTTCAAAGATGGCCGTATGTCCATCCCGGCTGTAGTGGTTCCCAGCCCACAGCAATCATTACTGTGAACATTCAGTGTGTGGAAATGTGGAACTCTTGACCCTGGATAATCAACGCACAACCTATCATGAAACTGCACAACAGCAGAAGAGACTAATCTTTCTGTGGGAAAGGTGAACTCAATCTTGACAAAGTGAAGCAGGCTGTCCTAGGATGGTTCAGGCATACTGACAAATCTTTCTATGCTGAAGCTTTCCAGGAATTAGTAAACGCTGGGATAATTGTATACATGTAGCAGGGGGGTATGTTAAAAAATAAATGCAGTTAACACTCCTTGAAATTTGTTCTTTTATTATATAAACTAAAAAATCCCGGTTTGACTTGAGCGCATTTCATATCAGTGTGTCCTTGGTCAATCCTCCATCGTTCACATAACCAATCCCATCAGTGTAAACGTGTCTCCACTTACATTCAACAGATCCCAGTTCTGTAAAGTATAATATAGAGGGGTAAGAAATAGCCATTTACTACCCTCCAGCTAGCTTCCTTAGGGTCCAGCTAACTTCCTTAGTCCCCATGTCCAGTATACGTCATGTAGCTCTCAGTAAGTACAGGGGTCCATCGTCAAACAACATCCATCAGTTGTTGGATACTTTCAGGAGGAACGATCATTCTGTAAGATGTATATATTACTATAAATTAATATTTTGTATTGTACCTATTTACAGGGATCCCCTGTATTTTCTGAAGGAGCAGATTTATTCTGTGAAATGCATCAAAAATGCATGAAGGTAAAAAACCTTCGGTGTGCAGTGCCCCCCCCAGCCCCTCCCTAATCCCTACCTGAGCCCATTCAGATCCAGAAACATTCACAATAGCCTCGGCTGTATAGGAACTCTCCCTCTTCATTGGCTAGGACAGCAGTGGGAGCACATTGGCTCCCGCTGCTGTCAATCACAGCCAGTGAGCTAATAAGGAGAGAGCGTGGCAAGGCCAAGCCGCAGCTTTATGTGTCTTATGGACACATAGAGCAGCAGCTCGGGAGTGAGCACATAGCGGTGCCCCCATGGCAAGCAGCTTTCCCTGGGGGCACTGCTCGAGATGGAGGAGCCAGAGCATTGGTGTGGGACCTGAACAGAAGAGGATCGGGGCAGCTGTGTGCAAAACTATTGCACGACATGGTATTTATTTATTTAAAACAAAGTTTTAGTATCACTTTAAGCTCCAGAAGTCATTTTTCCTCTTTGTGACCAGGGCATTTTTCAACACTGTGCTACTTTAACTGGCTATTGCTTGGTCAAGTAATACTGTACCCAAATTAAATTTATATAATTTTTTTTTCACAGGAATAGAGCTTTCTTTTGGTGGTATTTGTTCACCACTGGGTTTTTAATCTTTTACTACATAAATTAAAAAAAGACTGAACATTTTGAAAAACCACCCCATATTTTCTGTTATAAAATATATTCCAAAAAATTATCAAAAACTCCACTTTCTTCAAAAATTTAGGCCAAACCATATTCCACTACATGTCTTTCGTAAAAAAAAAAAAAAAATTCCCAATAGGTGTAGAATAGTTGGTTTTTGCAAAAGTTATAGCGTCTACAAACTATGGTATACAGTATATACTGGTTTCTACTCAGCTACAGCGCTATACTGGTAATGACGATGATCAGCGACTTATAGTGTGACTGTGAAAGTGTGGCGGGCAATTTGGCACTAGCTGACACTGGCTGGGAGGGACACTAACTGACTGATGCTGACATCAATAGTAACACTAATACAGTGATCAGTGCTCATACTGTACACTCTTACTGTACTAATGACACTGGCTTGAAAGGCGTTAACATCTAGGGACAATCAAAGGGTTAACTGTGCGCCTCACAATGTGTCTAATATGTGTTGCTTTTACTAATCGATGTACATTTTTTCTTCCTGTTTTGCAGGGAGAAAAAACAGACACATCGTTATTCTCTGTACTGAGCCCTGTGTTGGTAGTAAACACAGGGTTCTGTACTTTGACTTGCTAAGCCGATCAGTAGGTCCAACCATAAATCATTGGCCGGGACCAGCTGACTGGCTTGTGCTGTACTGAATGACAGCACAGATTGGACGGAGGTCTTGCATGTACCCTCTACAGTATCTGGAAATGCTGGATCACATCCATGTACGTGATTCAGCGCTGAGGGGGCCACGCTGCCGCAGTATATATACTGTGGACAGTCATGAAGTGGATAAACATGTCATAAAACTAGACCATTCAAACATATGATAAAAAAAAGCATAACAAGATGTTATTTCGTAAAAACAATTTGTAATGGGATCTGTAGATTCAGAGGTATAGACAACAGAAGTCATATGCAAAGCTCAGATGTTATGGGTGGAAAGAGGTAGAGCCAAGCTTGATTTTTACTGTGGATTTCAAAATTTTTATATACTGTACTTTAGTTGCCTATATATCTAAATATCTTGAGGATTTTGACTTGTGTGTCCCTCTTTAACAGTATTGGTTAGGAACATAGTTCACATACTATAGTTTACATGTGCTGGTACCCCACCATGAAGAGTCAGCCATCTTCTTTTCCCTTTGTTATCATTCACCCAGACATTCCTCAGTTTTTCAACACTGGCCTAATTTTGTGTAATGTCATTTATCATTTATATTTATTCTTTTCATATCACATTGTACAACGTATAATACTGTCCAGAACAACGCTTGTTAATAAGCATACAAAAATGTATTGACTAGCTGGGACACAAAAAACAACAAACACTGATGATGGAATATGGTGATGAATCCTGAACAAATCGATTACTACCGTTTCAGATTGACCCATCCTCACTAATTGCTGCCTCTGTCATGGCTGCACCTTGTGCTCTGGCTCTCGCCAAATTGGTATATCCTGAAATTGAAGAATCCAAGTTTAAAGATGAAGAAGGTGTCAAGATAGAAAAAGGGTACATTTTACTTGTTTTATTCATATTCCTAAAAACTTCTGCATGATTCCCAGATATCAACATGTCTCTTCAAGCTTCTTCAACAGCACGATAATTGTTACATTTTGTTGCATAATTTTGCTAGTAAAGTAACAAATATTATGTGAGAATAAAGACAGTCAAATCCATGAAGGAAGAAAAAATAATACAAAAGATGTGGATCATGAATCTTCATTACATTACATGCTTCCATTAGAAAATTACTGGTATTGCTACTGCTATTTTCATTGTAGTGCCTACAAAATGTAGAGTGCTTTAATTTCTTAGTGCTTTACAACAGGAAATGCAGTAAGAACCCATACTTAGAAGCATAGTGGAAGACAAATTGAGTAATCTCATTAGATGCAATTTCATGCAGTTTGATGGTTTTTTGGAACGCATGGAAACTTCATGGCACTTAAAAAATTCCATTCATGCCAATATAGTTCATTCTCACCAGTGAGGTGTTGTAGGGCATTTGGAAAATATCCTGCTTGCTGCAATTTAGGTGTGCTTCTTTCAGGTATAAAGTTTATTGGGAAGTAAGGCTATATTTTTTTATATATTTTAGAAGGTTCCACAGCCCCAAATAGTCGAGACATATATCAACCTTACCTACAGAAGCTACAGGACTTTTGAGGCACCATCACTTTATAAATAAAACCATATATATTCATAACATTAAAAAGTAATACATTCCATAAAATACACTATATTGCCAAAAGTATTGGGACACCCCTCCAAATCATTGGATTCAGGTGTTCCAATGACCTCCATGGCCAAAGGTATATAAAATCAAACACCTAGGCATGCAGACTGCTTCTACAAACACTTGAAAAGAATGGGTCCCTCTGAGGAGCTCAGTGAATTCAAGCATGGTACCGTGATAGGTTGCCACCTGTGCAATAAATCGATCTGTGAAATTTCCTTGCTACTAAATATTCCATGATCAACTGTTAGTGGTATTATAACAAAGTGGAAGCAACTGGGAACAACAGCAACTCAGCCACGAAGTGTAGGCCAACGTAAAATGACAGAGCTGGGTAAGCACATGCTGAAGTTTACAGTGCCCAGCCGTTGCCAACTGTCTGCAGAGTCAATAGCTAAAGAACTCCAAACTTCATGTGATCTTCAGATTAGCACAACAACATTGCATAGAGAACTTTATGGAATGGGTTTCCATGGCCGAGCAGCTGCATCCAAGCCTTACATCACCATGAGCAATGCAAAGCATAGGATGAAGTGGTGTAAAGCACGCCACCACTGGACTCTAGAGCAATGGAGATGTGTTCTCTGGAGTGGCAAATCACGCTTCTCTGTCTGGCAATCCAATGCACATGTCTGGGTTTGGCGGTTGCCAGGAGAACAGTACTTGCCTGACTGCATTGTGCCAAGTGTAAAGTTTGGTGGATGGGGATAATGGTGTGGGTTTTTTTTCAGGGGTTGGGCTTGGCCCCTTAGTTCCAGTGAAGATAACTCTTAAGGTGTCAGCATGTCAAGACATTTTGGACAATTTCATGCTCCCAACTTTGTGGGAACAGTTTGGGGATGGCTCCTTCCTGTTCCAATATGACTGCACAACAGTGCACAAAGCAAGGTCCATAAAGACATGGAGGAGTGAGTTTGGGGTAGAGAAATTGACTGGCTTGCACAGAGTTCTACCCTCAACCTGATTAGAACACCTTGGGGATGAATCAGAGCGGAAACTGCGAGCCAGCCCTTCTCGTCCGATATCAGTGCCTGACCTCACTAATGCGCTTCTGGAAGAATGGTCAAACATTCCCATAGAAAGACTCCTAAACCTTGTGGACAGCCTTCCCAGAAGAGTTATAGCTGGAAAGGGTGGGCCAACTCAATATTGAACCCTACAGACCAAGTTCATGTGCGCGTAAAGGCAGGCGTCCCAATGCTTTTGGCAATATAGTGTATATACCTAGGACGTTACATGGGCACATGTATAGATTCTTACACAAAATGATTTACAATAATGCATACCTCATTAATGAAGGTCCAGAGGAGCAAGCTGCTCAATGCATACATATGCAAAATGTACAAGATTTTTCCCAAATACAGAGGAATTTAGTGTAGGTATTCAGATGCAAACCACATTTACATTATTTTGTTTAAATAGGTATCGGGATATAAATTCTCAATGTGTTTCTCGGGTCAGTAACTACTTCCTCAGGACAAACCGGGAATTTTACAAATACATTTTTATGCATATTAAAAGCAGACAGTTTCCTTGGTGGCAGATATTCCAGCCATCCCAGATTTTACTACAGAGAATGTGCCTGGTCATGGGCCTACTCCCACTTTTTCACAGTCAAAATGGCTCCTTAAGCATCCACATGGACAGGACGCTATAGCACTGTGCTTCCTGTGATTTGCGTTTATGAATAGGATGTCTGGTTCAACTCGGAAGGCAACATGTGAGAGAACCAAAGCAGGGGAGCTGAGAAAGACGTAAGGAGAACATGGAAGAGACTGTAACCATCCATGGTCTAGACTTGAACTGAGCACAGACATTTGGGATGATTTACTAAAACAATAGAGGGTGTTCACCTACCAAAGTAAATGTTCACATTCGTTCTGAATACCCAAGCATGTTTTCAGGAAATCAACAGATATTTGTTAGCAAATAGTTGGGTGTTCAAAATGAACACAGCTTCACCTCAATCATTGAATGTACAGTTAACTAGGTAAACAACTGCTACTCCTTTAGTAAATCAACCCCTTTGCCTAAAAAAAAGTGGCAGTCATTTTTCAAACCCTGTTAACCCTTTGAGGACCATAAGATTACGGAATGCCAAAAGAATCAATTTTTTGTTTTTAAAGTTCGTACACTTCAGTTGCTGTAACTAAGCCATTTCATGAAATAATTGGCAAAAAGCTAGATCCATTTGTTGATAAGAACTAATATTTTGACTCAAACCAAAAAAAAAAAGTATTTTAAGTTCTTAATCAGATGATACAGGCAATTAAAAACATGGGACAAATGCGTCCCTTGGTCCTCAAAGGGTACAACAAAACAGAATAATTCAGTAAAATAATGACTGAAGACCTCCAAAATCACACCTCAATTAATTTCAAAATGTATAGCAACTCACATGAAAACACACACAATATTGCTTGCCTTTTCAGTTATATCTAGCGTCAATGAGCCCTAAAGGATGTACCTCTCAGGTCGTACAATCTAATGAGAAGTCATAATTTGTGTATATAATGCCTATATATTCTGAAGGAAATAAAGTTAACACAAATACTACTAACAAAAAACATAGCAAAGGCAGAAAGTTCAAGATGTGCTTATTAAATATTAATCACATTTTCAAATTCTGATTTCAGGGGTCAAATGTACTTTTTTTCCCACATTGTCACATTTTTGTGTCTTAAGCAGAATTCATCATCATTTTTTGTATGTTGCTCTCTTCCTATAGGGAAGAAAGAACTATACTAGAAGCTGCCAGTAATGGGGCATCTGCCTCTGTGGGACTGGTTGCCAATATTGCTGCTAATCTGATTGCATTTATGGCCTTGCTTTCATTTATCAACGCTGCTTTCTCCTGGATTGGAGGAATGGTGGACTATCCTAAACTTACTCTACAGGTAAGCTAGCACTGAATTGTCTAACACAATTGACTTGCAGTAAGGTATCCAGCTGTTTTTAGTGTATATTTTAGATACAGTTGATAGTACCAGTAAAAGGGCCAATTTAACTTAAGCCATAGATGGTTCAAATATCTCTGAGTTTAGCAAGGACAGGCCAAGATTCAAATTAATCCATGGGCAGGCTGATTGTACCAAATTTGATTGTTGTATGACTTGGGTACAGTCAGTCTGTAGGATTTTTCATGTGATTATTGCCAGTGGCTATGGCTGCTACCAATAATCACTGTGTTCTTCTGGCAGGAATGGCTCCCTCCAACAACCCCCCAATAGCAACAACACAATAGCTCTGTGGGAGGGATTCCCCCATCAACACTGACTGTGCTGATGGAGGAAGCAAGCGATTTTTTGTCTATGGCCGGCTTAAAGCTAGTCATATGGGCTCATATTTCTGCTGATTCCTGGCGAATCAGCAGAAAGTTTAGCCATGGAAGGCCCTGTTTGCACCAGCCAGCTTGTCAAAAGTCAATGTAAAAATTGATAAAAGTCCAAATAAAAAGTATCCTATCAGATACAGTTACTGCTGAGGTATTCAGGCAGCTGCAGCACTCGCTGCATAAATACCCAAACAGTAACTGCATGCAATAGCCAACGCTGGAAATTCCTCCATCCATGCTAAATAAAACATGATGATAGATTTTCACATATATCAGTAAATTGTTTGTCCTTAACCGCTTCCATACCGGGCACTTTTATTCCCTTCCTGCCCAGGCCATTTTTCAGGTTTCAGCGCTCTCACACTTTGAATGACAATTGCGCGGTCATACAACATTGTACTCAAACTAAAATTTTATCATTTTCTTCACACAACTAGAGCTTTCTTTTGGTGGCATTTAATCAACACTGGGGATTTTTTATTTTGATAAATTAACAAAAAAAGACCGAAAATTTTGAAGTTTTTCTTTGTTTCTGTTATAAACGTTTGCAAATAAATAATTGTTCTTCATAAATTTAGGCCAAGATGTATTCTGCTACATGTCTTTGGTGAAAATAACCCAAATTAGGATGTATTATTTAGTTTGTAGGAAGGTTATAGAGTTCACAAACTATGGTGCATATCTGAATATTGATCAATCCTGAAGTACTGACAGCCAATCTAATTTCTTGAGGTCCAAGAATGTCAGAATTGTACAGATATCCCCCAAATGACCACTTTTTGCAAATTAGACAGTCCGACGTATTTGATAAGAGGCATGGTGAGTTTTATGAAGTTGTAATTTTTTTGTCATAATTTATCGGAAAATGAAAAAATTAAAAAAATTACTTTCACTATTTTGTTTTTACATACTGTCACCAGTGTAGTACAGAGTCATCATATAACTGTCATGGCGGTGATCAGGGACACTGACTGGTGACAGTATGAAAAAAAAAATTATAATTTTTTTAAAAAAATATTTTTTATTTTTTTATTAGTTTTAATATTTTAATATTTTATTACATTTTTTTTAAAGATTTTTTTTTCATATTTCACTATGACCAAAGTAGTACAATGTTACCATAGTAACATTGTACTACTTTGGGGAAGTGATCAGTATTTTTTTTTTTTTACACAATTTGCTTATAGCAAAGAATTACTTTGCTATAAGCAAGCATTTACCTGAATGACATCAATTCATTCAGGGGTTACTTTTTGTGCTTAGCTGTGATTTGGCCACGACTAATCACATGACACAGCTGGGCTGTGATTGTTCCAGCTTGTGCATGTGATAGCTGTGACCATTCACAGCTAGACACACTAATATACAATGGATGGCATGAAAGGAAGCCATCCATTGTTTACAACTGTCCTGTGTCATATGATACTGGCAACGGGGCTGGTACTCAGATCTGTCATCGGCCTTGTCCGAGGTACACGGCGGTGACAGATCGCGGCTCTGTGGGCATGGAAACTGCGCATGCCTGAAAGGATGCCATATGGCGTCCACCTGGAGGGATGAGGGGTTTTGCAGGCCGCCATCCATCTGGAACCAGTTAAAAAACAACCAAATAAACATTTATAGTCTTTTTGAAGTATGGCTCTATATTGTTTTTAAAAAGCATTAAAAAAACTAAATTAGACTGGGTTCACACCAGTGCACTGCAGTTTGGGTACAGTGCGATTTATACACATTTTACACACAGTTTTAGGGGCACTCCCATTGACTTCTATCAGACCATGAGTTTTCATGAATTCACATCAAAGTCGTACATGCTAGATCTTCAGAAAATGCAAGGCCTAATAGACGTCAATTCACGAAAATGCACCGAAAACTGTGTGTAAAATGCAGATACAATCATGTACGATCATCTGCTGGTAGGCTGATAGCTCCCTCTGCATCTAGGAAACGGGATGTTTCTAGATCATAGGTGTGGAGCTATGCAGATTACAACATGAATATTGATACAATCCCAGCCTATCCCAGAATGACTGGCTGGCTGATGGCATGCTGGGTAATTGTACATATTCAGTGAGTGCACTGGACTCGTGATGTTTCGTCCAGGATTGGTCCAGCATGGGAGAGGGCACATTGCACTCCCAGGCATCTACTGCCCCTCAGGTGGGCAACCTGAGGGTCTGAAGACTGAGACCCAGGTTCTGCCATGCTGACTGAGGAGCCATCTACTGAAGATCTGGTTTGGTACCAGGGAGGAAGGCATGGTGCTAGGAAGTCAGCTGAGGGTCTAACAAAGGGAACACTGGCTGGAGTTCAGAGTTCTGAAGAGCTTTGTCCATCTGACCTACTTTTATAGTGACACTGCTCTTGGGCTCTAAAGAAGTTGCTACTACTACTACTACTACAGTTACTACTACTACTTTTTTACTACTGCCTTAAAGCTGAATTTTACTGATTTAAGCATGGACTCTGACATAGCTTACCCTGAAGATTAGATAAAGTTCTCAAGTGTACATAGTTCCTAATTTTGGAGTATCCCACTCATCTCCTTCATCCCTATCCAAGTTCTCAAAAACAATAAAAATAAAAAACCAACACCCTAGACTTGTCAATGAAGAAACATGTGAGTGAGCTTATGTGCTTGTGCTGCGAGGCAAAGTTTTTGAGGAGGACCTGTCCTGTATTGCCATGGCTCCTACAGGAGTAGTGCTACACGTTGAAGGTAGCTGAATGTATTTTAACTACTTGCCCTCCTGAGGATTTACCCCCTTCCTGACCAGGCCTTTTTTTGCTATTTGGCAATGCACTATTCAACTGGTAATTACACAGTCATCCAATACTGTACCCAAACAAAATTTACGCCATTTTTTCACACAAATAGAGCTTTCTTTTGGTGGTATTTGAGTACCTGTGTGCTTTTTATTTTTTGTGCTATAAATAAAAAAAGACCAAAAATAAAAAAAACAATATTTTTTACTTTTGGCTATAAAAAATACATAGTAAACTCAAAATTAGTCATAAATTTAGGCCAAAATGTATTCTGCTACATGTTCTTGGTAACAAAAATCCCAATAAGTGTATATTGATTGTTTTGTGTGAAAGTTATAGCGTCTACAAACTATGGTATAGATAATGGAATTTACACAGCTTTTACTTTCTGACTCACATTCCTTGAGGTGCTGAAATACCAGCACAGTGCAAACACCCCCAAATGACCCCTTTTCAGAAAGTAGACACCCTAAGCTATCTGCTGAGAGGCATATTGAGTCCATGGAAGATTTATTTTTTTTTCCATGAGTTTCTGGAAAATGACATTTTTTTTTTATACAAAGTTGTCATTTAAATGATATATTGCTCACACAAGCCATGGGTATATGTGGATTTACACCCCAAAATACATTCTGCTACTTCTACCGAGTATGGGGATACCACATGTATAAGACTTTTTGAGAGCCTAGCCACATACAGGAGCCTGAAATCCAATGACCACTTTGAAAGCCTGAAGGTGCGTAACTTCCTCATTTCACTTCCTCACTACCTATCACAGTTTCGGAGGCCCTAAAATGCCAGGATAGCACCAAACCCCCCAAATGATCCCTTTTTGGAAAGTAGACACCCCAATTAATTAAAAAAGGCATGGTGGGTATTTGCAGATCTATTTTTTTCTCACAAGGTTTTAAAATAGAAAAAAAGAAAAGAAAAAATATGTTTTTGTTTTCTTTCTTCATTTTCCAAAAACTTGTGTCAACAAACGAGATCTGCAAAATACTCACCATGCTTCTTATCAAATTCCTTGGGGTGTTTACTTTCCAAAAAGGGGCCATTTAGGGGGGAGGTGCTATCCTGGCATTTCAGGGCCTCCGAAACTGCGATAGGTAGTCAGGAAGTGTAATGAGGAACTAAAGCCCTTTAAAAGCCTGAAGGTGCTTATTGGATTTTGGGGTCCTGTACTTGGCTAGACTGCCAAAAAGTCTCTCACATGTGGTTTCCCCATACTCGGGAGAAGTAGCAGAATGTATTTTGGGGAGTAATTCCTCATATACTCATGGCATGTGTGAGCAATAAATCATTTAAGTGACAATTTTGTGTAAAAAAAGAAAAAAAAATTTTTTTTTGTCATTCTTCTATTGACTCAACATGCCTTTCAGCAAATAGTTTGGAGTGTCTACTTTCCAAAAAGGGGTCGTTTTGTGGGGTGGGGGCATTTTATGCTCAGTATTAGAATTTTATGCCACACATCATTCACTCTTCTAACCACCTGAAGACCAAGCCTTTTTGTTCACATGAAAAAAATCTGTATTTTTTGCTAGGAAATTAATTTGAACCCCCAAACATTATTTACTTTTTAAAGCAGACACCCTAGTGAATAAAATGGTGGGTGCTGAAAGTTTTTATGTCACATAGTACTCACGCAGTGATTTTTCAAACGCAAATTTTTTGAAAAAAATACACTTTTTTTACTCTTAATGCACAAAAACACAATATATTGGCCAAATATTTGGTAAGATATAAAAGATGATGGTATGTCGAGTAAATAGATACCAAACATGACATGCTTTAAACTGCGCATGCCTTGTGCCATGACAACAACTGCATGCATTTTTAATATCCATAGGCAATGCTTTAAAACCCTTTACAAGCTACCATTTTAGATTTACAGAGGAGGATTAGTGCTAGATTTACTGCCCTTGATCTGATGTTCATGGCGATACCTCACATGCATGGTGTAATCGCTGTTCACGTACTGGCACATGGTCAATGCTGAACGGTCAGCGGGGGGTGAGGGTGCTTTTTTTTTAAGTTATTTCGATTTTTTAAATTATTTTTACAACCACCCAGCCCAGTCTATAATCTGCTGCCCAGATGTATTCAAAAAGTTGCAGAGCGGTGCAGTAATGGCAATGGAGTCCCAGCTTGTGTACATACCAAACAGCTTTACTTTAGACAATCTATACAAGGAAGAGAATGGGCAACTGAATGCTGCACAAAATACACATAATATACAAGTCTAATGCATAGTTACATGGTTAGTAAGATTGAAAAAAGACACTAGTCTATCTAATTTAACCAATTAAAAAAAAACACAAACACAAATAATAAAACCTCCATAAACACTGTTGATCCAGAGTAAGGCAAAAAAAACCCAAATAAAGCATAATCCAATTCACTCCAGTGGAACTAGTTCGTGGGGGAGTCTATTCCATATTTTTACATTCCTTACTGTGAAGAAGCCTTTCCATATGTGAAGATTAAATCTCTTTTCCTCCACACGTAAAGAGTGCCCTTTGTCCCCTCGAATGGCCTGAAAGTAAATAACTCTACACCATGTTCATTATATGGACCACTCATGTATTTATACCTGTTGATCATATCCCCCTTAAGCCTAGTACACACGATCAGAAAATTGTGCAAAAGATAGTGCTTTCGAAGCGATCGTACGATAATCTGATCTTTAGTACACAGCTTTCGTCCAAAATAATTAGAAGAGACAAGCACGGAAATTTGTCTCGTACGATACCAGATTGTAAGATTTTCATTTGTTTTCATCCGAAAATACAATACAAATATATTACAACACTTTTGGATTTTTATTTTGTCATACAAGAATTTTAATAACTTTAGTTACTTCTTCACTATGCATATGAGACTAGCATTAAAAAAAAAAAAGGATGATCATTTGTCCGATATTCTCATTGTGTGTACGGGGCCTTATCGCCTCCTCTCAAGAAAGAATACATTTAGTTCCTCTAATCTTTGCTCATAGCTGAACTCCTCCATGCCATTATCAGTTTGGTTGCCCTGGTCTTCACTTTCTCCAAATTTTCCGATATCTTTTTTGTGAACTGGTGCCCAAACCTAATCTGCATACTGCAATACAACATGATTCACAACTCAAGCCATATTTAGAACCCAATTTTGCCATAGTAGTGATAAATGTTGCATCAGACTTGACATAAATGTATTATGTACCCGGGTGTCTGATCTCATAATTAGATGCATTATAAGCATTGCTGGCAGTAACTATGAGTCTAAGAGTCTACAATGGTGTTCTTTTTACGAATTTAACCCATAGAATAATAACTCACAATAAGCACTAACTAATATACAGTATATGATTGCACCCCTAAATGTTTTTGTTGCTGCAGATGAAACATTACTTTACTTCTAAAATGTACTTGTATCTTTCTCAGCTGATTCTGTCCTACATATTCATGCCTGTGGCCTTCATGATGGGAGTACGGTGGGATGAGGCTGGACCAGTTGGTGAGATGCTGGGAACAAAGATCATTCTGAATGAGTTTGTGGCATATAGACAACTGGCTGATTACAAAGCTAAACGGCTTGAAGGTGCAGATGAATGGTTAGATGGATCCAGACAGTGGATAACAGTAAGTATAGCAGCTGTGGTGAAACCATACTTTAAATATATATGTAAATCTGCTGATACAAAATAATTAAAAACAGACAAAATATCATCTTCATAAATAGAGATGTAAAAGAAAGTGAATATGTGTGCAAAGGTTGTTAAAAATGTGGTCTCCATGCTTTTATAAACAGATTTGTTAGGAACCGATTTATAATAGATATCAGATATCATTATCTGCTCTCCGTTATACACTGCAGTGAGTCCTCATTAACACAGCTGAACAGGCATGGACAGCCAAAAGAAAGCTAATGTCAGGAGCATGTGTCCAATTCTTGGAGCATCCTGGAACCTGAGTGTTCATGTTTTTGTAGCAGCGGGAAATTTTGTGGTAGGCTTTGGGAATGTCAGTCATTCCCTACTGGCAAGGCAGTAAAACTAAGGATACTGTGAAAACAACACAGCGTAACCCTTTGCCATCACCTTCTAGTGGTCCTTAACCACTTGCCCTCCTGAGGATTTACCCCCCTTCATTACCAGGCCATTTTATGCGTTATGGCGGTGCGTTACTTTAACTGACAATTGCGCGGTCATGAAACGCTGCACCCCAAAAAATCCTATTTTGCCCACGAATTGAGCTTTCTTTCGGTGGTATTTGATCGCCTGTGCATTTTTTATTTTATACGCTATAAGCAAAAAAACACCGACAATTTTGAGAAAAAAAACTATATTTTGGACTGTTTGTTATTAAACCTGTCCAGTAAATAAATTTAAAAAATCAAATTTCGTCATAAATTTAGGCCAAAATGTATTCTGCTACATGTCTTTGCTAAAAAAAATTCCAATACGTGTAAATGAATTGGTTTATGTGAAAGTTATTGTGTTTACAAATGGCAGTATAGGTAATGGGATTTTTTTTTCTACTAGTAATGGTGGTGATCAGTTACTTTTAGCGGGACTGCGGTGGACATTCTGTCACTAACTTGGTGTCATTGACACCCCAGTGACACCAATACAGTGATCAGTGCTATAAAAAGCACTGACACTGTACTAATGGCACTGTGCAGGAAGGGGTTAATGTGAGGGGCGATCAAAGGGTTAACTGTGTGCTGGGAGTGTTTTACTACGGGGCGGGGGGTGTGTTCTTCACTGTAAGCACACTAATCAGGATCGCTGTACTGTGCACAGCCATCCTGAGCAGTGTGCCCGAGCTGACAGGAAGGAAGATTGTTTGTAAACAAAACAATCTTCCTCCCCGTCGGAGATGATCAGTAATCACCGGGGCGCCGGCGGGTAATTACCGGCTGGGACCCGGAGATTGACATCCGTGGCAGCCCTACCCAGAAATGCAAAATCACGTATATATACATGATTCTGTACACAGGTGCCGACCTGTAGCAGTATATCCGCTATAGGGTGGTCCTTAAGCGGTTAATACCAGGAATGGAGGCGGGCTTTCCAATCATGAAAATGCTGTAACTGGCTGTCACAGTGGTCACACGATCAGAAGCTCCTGTTCATAAACAATGACTGGAAGTGGTCCATGACAGCTTGGTTATTGTGCTGGGAAAGCACAGTGACCATGCTGTCAGCACAGAGGAAACGCCCTATGGATGCATATGTGCAGCAGTCCAGTGTTAAGACCAATATGCTTTGCCGCTACACATATACTTATGACCAGCAACAAATGGTTAAAGCGTTACTAAACCCAGGACTTTGTATTCATTATATCTGGTCTCCCACAGTACACAGAACATGGAAATGCTATTATTAGAGATGAGCGAATCGAAGCATCCGAAGTGGAATTCGAGTCGAATATCGGAAAAATTTCGATTCGTGCCGAATCCGAAAAACAGCCTAATTCGGACGCGCGAATCGAAATTTTTCCGAAAATGGCGGCTGACATGTGCGGCGACGGAGCGGGGATGTCGGGGAAGGCGCGCAGACAAGGCGCGCTGCCCCATAATGCATTCCTCAACGACATGTGATCGCATCAGCCAATCAGCAGCCAGCCAGCCAGCACTGTGTAATGGTCGAGGTATATATAGCGGCCATTTTGGAAATCTTCATTTGCCTGCAGTCATTGAACAGAGGCAGACCGCTCTGTACTAGGGACAGGGACAGAGTTAGGGCCACAGAAACGAGAATTGGGGACAGAGAGAAGTTACTTAGGGACAGAGAACCATTACTCAGGGACACAGACTTGTTAATGAGGGCCACAGAATCGTTATTTAGGGACAAAGAAACGCTAGTTAGGGCCACAGAATTCATACTCAGGGACAGACAGAATTGTTACTCAGTGCCAGAGAATTGTTACTTAGGGCCACAGAAACGTTATTAGGGCCACAGAATTTTTACTCAGGGACAGACAGAATTGTTACTGAGTGCCAGAGAATTGTTACTCAGGGACAGACAGAATTGTTACTGAGTGCCAGAGAATTCTTAGGGCCACAGAATTCATTCTCAGGGACAGACAGAATTGTTACTCAGGGACAGACAGAATTGTTACTGAGTGCCAGAGAATTGTTACTCAGGGACAGACAGAATTGTTACTGAGTGCCAGAGAATTGTTACTCAGGGACAGACAGAATTGTTACTGAGTGCCAGAGAATTGTTACTCAGGGACAGACAGAATTGTTACTGAGTGCCAGAGAATTGTTACTCAGGGACAGACAGAATTGTTACTGAGTGCCAGAGAATTGTTACTCGCACAGACACAAAATTGTTACTTGCACAGACACAGAATTGTTACTCGCACAGACACAGAATTGTTACTCAGGGCCACAGAATTCATACTCAGGGATAGACAGAATTGTTACTGAGTGCCAGAGAATTGTTACTCAGGGACAGACAGAATTGTTACTGAGTGCCAGAGAATTGTTACTCAGGGACAGACAGAATTGTTACTGAGTGCCAGAGAATTGTTACTCGCACAGACACAAAATTGTTACTTGCACAGACACAGAATTGTTACTCGCACAGACACAGAATTGTTACTCAGGGCCACAGAATTCATACTCAGGGACAGACAGAATTGTTACTGAGTGCCAGAGAATTGTTACTCAGGGACAGACAGAATTGTTACTGAGTGCCAGAGAATTGTTACTCAGGGACAGACAGAATTGTTACTGAGTGCCAGAGAATTGTTACTCGCACAGACACAAAATTGTTACTTGCACAGACACAGAATTGTTACTCGCACAGACACAGAATTGTTACTCAGGGCCACAGAATTCATACTCAGGGACAGACAGAATTGTTACTGAGTGCCAGAGAATTGTTACTCAGGGACAGACAGAATTGTTACTGAGTGCCAGAGAATTGTTACTCAGGGACAGACAGAATTGTTACTGAGTGCCAGAGAATTGTTACTCAGGGACAGACAGAATTGTTACTGAGTGCCAGAGAATTGTTACTCAGGGACAGACAGAATTGTTACTGAGTGCCAGAGAATTGTTACTCGCACAGACACAAAATTGTTACTTGCACAGACACAGAATTGTTACTCGCACAGACACAGAATTGTTACTCAGGGCCACAGAATTCATACTCAGGGACAGACAGAATTGTTACTGAGTGCCAGAGAATTGTTACTCAGGGACAGACAGAATTGTTACTGAGTGCCAGAGAATTGTTACTCAGGGACAGACAGAATTGTTACTGAGTGCCAGAGATTTGTTACTCGCACAGACACAAAATTGTTACTTGCACAGACACAGAATTGTTACTCGCACAGACACAGAATTGTTACTCAGGGCCACAGAATTCATACTCAGGGACAGACAGAATTGTTACTGAGTGCCAGAGAATTGTTACTCAGGGACAGACAGAATTGTTACTGAGTGCCAGAGAATTGTTACTCAGGGACAGACAGAATTGTTACTGAGTGCCAGAGAATTGTTACTCAGGGACAGACAGAATTGTTACTGAGTGCCAGAGAATTGTTACTCAGGGACAGACAGAATTGTTACTGAGTGCCAGAGAATTGTTACTCGCACAGACACAAAATTGTTACTTGCACAGACACAGAATTGTTACTCGCACAGACACAGAATTGTTACTCAGGGCCACAGAATTCATACTCAGGGACAGACAGAATTGTTACTGAGTGCCAGAGAATTGTTACTCAGGGACAGACAGAATTGTTACTGAGTGCCAGAGAATTGTTACTCAGGGACAGACAGAATTGTTACTGAGTGCCAGAGAATTGTTACTCGCACAGACACAAAATTGTTACTTGCACAGACACAGAATTGTTACTCGCACAGACACAGAATTGTTACTCAGGGCCACAGAATTCATACTCAGGGATAGACAGAATTGTTACTGAGTGCCAGAGAATTGTTACTCAGGGACAGACAGAATTGTTACTGAGTGCCAGAGAATTGTTACTCAGGGACAGACAGAATTGTTACTGAGTGCCAGAGAATTGTTACTCGCACAGACACAAAATTGTTACTTGCACAGACACAGAATTGTTACTCGCACAGACACAGAATTGTTACTCAGGGCCACAGAATTCATACTCAGGGACAGACAGAATTGTTACTGAGTGCCAGAGAATTGTTACTCAGGGACAGACAGAATTGTTACTGAGTGCCAGAGAATTGTTACTCGCACAGACACAAAATTGTTACTTGCACAGACACAGAATTGTTACTCGCACAGACACAGAATTGTTACTCAGGGCCACAGAATTCATACTCAGGGACAGACAGAATTGTTACTGAGTGCCAGAGAATTGTTACTCAGGGACAGACAGAATTGTTACTGAGTGCCAGAGAATTGTTACTCAGGGACAGACAGAATTGTTACTGAGTGCCAGAGATTTGTTACTCGCACAGACACAAAATTGTTACTTGCACAGACACAGAATTGTTACTCGCACAGACACAGAATTGTTACTCAGGGCCACAGAATTCATACTCAGGGACAGACAGAATTGTTACTGAGTGCCAGAGAATTGTTACTCAGGGACAGACAGAATTGTTACTGAGTGCCAGAGAATTGTTACTCAGGGACAGACAGAATTGTTACTGAGTGCCAGAGATTTGTTACTCGCACAGACACAAAATTGTTACTTGCACAGACACAGAATTGTTACTCGCACAGACACAGAATTGTTACTCAGGGCCACAGAATTCATACTCAGGGACAGACAGAATTGTTACTGAGTGCCAGAGAATTGTTACTCAGGGACAGACAGAATTGTTACTGAGTGCCAGAGAATTGTTACTCGCACAGACACAAAATTGTTACTTGCACAGACACAGAATTGTTACTCGCACAGACACAGAATTGTTACTCAGGGCCACAGAATTCATACTCAGGGACAGACAGAATTGTTACTGAGTGCCAGAGAATTGTTACTCAGGGACAGACAGAATTGTTACTGAGTGCCAGAGAATTGTTAGTCAGGGACAGACAGAATTGTTACTGAGTGCCAGAGATTTGTTACTCGCACAGACACAAAATTGTTACTTGCACAGACACAGAATTGTTACTCGCACAGACACAGAATTGTTACTCAGGGCCACAGAATTCATACTCAGGGACAGACAGAATTGTTACTGAGTGCCAGAGAATTGTTACTCAGGGACACCTAATCGTTGAATTAAATAGTATGTCAGACAACATGCAGAGGAGTGGCAGAGGAGGCAATGTTTTAGGAGCGAGCAGACGTGGCAGCAGAGGAAGGGGTCGAGGCAGCAGTATTCGCAGCCAGAGGCCAGTGCTCCCGGTGTCATCCAGCGGTCGTGTCTCCACCGACAACCCTGCCGTCATTGATTGGTTGGCTCGGTCGTCTTCCTCTTCCCAGGTCACCTCTGACACCTACAGCCAACGGTCGGTGGGTACGTCAGACACAACCGTTAGTTGGCATGGCCCGGGACCAAGCCCACTGAAATCACGTGTCCTCTACCTGCCCCTGTCCTTTGCTGTTCCCTCACCAAGCGAAGTATCGCATGCTGTGGGCTCAGCCCCACTGTACAGTGAGGAAGAGCTAACAGAGGGCGGTCAGGAACGGGGGGAGACATCGGCCTTTTCAGCAGCCAAGCGAACAAGTACTGGCGAGGAGAGTGGCTCGGTAGCCGGTCTAGAGACAGGTCTGTCTCCTGACCCAGACGCAGCCGAGGGGGCTAGTAGTGAGGCGGAGACCCTACTTGATGATGAGGAGGTTGATCGCACTTGGCAGCCTCGTCGTCATCAGGCAATTTCTTCCGCATCATCAGGAGAAGAGGGTGGCAGCTTGGCAGCGAGCAAAACAGTCGGTGGGTTGCCCAGGAGACAGCAGCAGGGTCGCATCAGTGTCAGTGGAGCCAAACGTCCACGGAGTAGAGCACCAGCTCCACTGCAGCCTACCACCACGGCCAGTAGTGGTGCCGTTGCGCACGGAGGAAGTAGCAGTCAGCCAGTGAAGAGTAGCGGGGGCAAAGTTTCCTACTCGGTGGTGTGGCAATTTTTCCTCAAGCCGCCCGAGGAAGTAAACGTAGCCGTATGTCGACTATGTGGCCAGAAATGCAAGCGTGGCCAGGGGGCCCATGTTGGGACTACAGCGTTGCGTCAGCATATGCAGCGTCACCATTCGGTGGCCTGGGAAAACCGTGATAAACATACGGCGGTTCTGCCTGCCCCAGCCCCCGCTCCATCACCCGCTCCGTTACTTGCTCCGTCACCCGACGTCGTCAATCGCCCTCTATCAGCCAGTCAAGGCTCCAACACCTCTGCTGAGGGGAGTTGTCGCTCATTGGCATCTTCCGCTCGTTCAGATGCTCCTTCTCCTGCTACTCCTCTTCTCGGATTCCGTCAACAGTCTTTCTTGGAATCCGTATCCAAGAGACAACAGTTTGCGAGCACGCACCCGACGGTGCAAAAGCTGAACGTCCTCCTGTCCAAGTTGCTGGTGCTGCAGTCCCTCCCTTTCCAACTGGTGGACTCAGCACCTTTCCGAGAAATGATGGCTTGTGCCGCGCCGCGGTGGAGAGTGCCAAGCCGTCATTTCTTTGCCCAAAAGGCAGTGCCAGCCCTGCATTCACATGTAGAAGAGATGGTGGGCCAGTCTTTGAGCATGTCGGTCTCTGCCAAAGTGCACGGCAGCGCCGACGTGTGGAGCTGTAACTACGGTCAGGGACAGTACATGTCATTTACGGCCCACTGGGTGAACGTGGTGCCGGCACAGCCGCACCAGCAACTTGGACAGGTCACGACGCTTTTGCCTCCACGTTTGCACGTCCTTGGTCCAGCAAGCATGTCCGCCTCTACCACCTCTTTTTCCGCCGTGTCCTCAGCCGCCACCCCCGTGCCAAGTCCCATTACCCGACCGGCATATCACATGTGCAGGGCGCAACGGTGTCACGCTGTGCTGCACCTGGTATGCCTTGGCGAACGTAGTCACACAGGGGAGGAACTGCTGAGTGTAATGAACAGAGAAATCGACAGATGGCTGTCTCCGCGCAAACTAAAAATCGGAACCATGTTGACTGACAACGGAAAGAACATGGTGTCTGCTCTGCGTCAAGGAAGGTTGTGCCATGCGCCATGCATGGCTCACGTGTTCAATCTGGTTGTCAAGCGGTTCCTAAAATCCACCATCCCACTGCAAGACATCCTTAAAATGTCACGTAAACTGTGCATGCATTTCAGCCATTCCTACACCGCAAAGAACACCCTCATTGAGCTGCAGCGTCAGAACGGAATTCCACAGCATCGCCTGATCTGCGACGTTGCAACAAGGTGGAATTCAACCCTACACATGTTAGACCGCCTTTACGAGCAGCGAAAGGCCATCACCGATTTCCTGATGTTACAAGCGGATAAAGGTACTCCCCTGTGTAACTTAGATGTCAGCCATTGGCAGCTCATGCGTGACACCTGCCGCTTGCTCAGGCCCTTTGAGGAGGCCACGCTATTCGTGAGTCGGCAGGACTATGGGATGAACGACGTCATTCCTCTGTTGCACGTCCTGGAACAAATGCTGTTAACAATGGCTGGTCAGGGTGCGGTAGACGTGGCGCACAGATCTCAACGCCACATGACCCCTGTGGGGGCAGGACAGGAAGAAGAGGAGGAGGTAGAGGAGGACATTTGTGCTCAGGAATTATTGAGTGAAATGGGTGGTTTTTCCACTCAGCGGACAGGAGTGGAGGAGCAGGAGCATCTGGTAGAGGAGGAGGAGGAGGAGACAGAGGACCCAGACGCACCGTGGCAGTATGCTGTGGAGATGGAGGCAGGGAGTCCCTCGCATTCCTTGGCACAAATGGCCCATAGCATGCTCGGTTGCTTGCGTAGCGACAGCCGAATAATAACCATCAGACAGAGGGATGACTTTTGGCTGTCCACCTTGTTGGACCCTCGCTACCGGTCCAAAATGGTGGCCTTTTTCACACCTGCTGAGAGGGAGGCCAAAATTACGTACTATAAAAACCACCTATGTAGTCAGTTGGTCTCTGCCTTTGTGCGCCAACGTCCATCCTCAGACACTGTGGGCCCTGTGCGCTCGCGTTCCGCTGGCATGGCAGCAGGGGAGGGGTGGGGTGGTAGGAGCAGTGGCAGCTCCACCAGCAGCGGCTGCCTCAGTCTGCAGTCGATGATGAGTAGCTTTCTTCACCAGCGCAGTGAGGAAACTACTAACCAGCCGCAGCAGCAGCAGCAGCATCAGGTGGACCTGGAGCAGGAGCTCAAACAACAGGCTTGGGCCTACTTGGACAGCACCCTGCCAACCGAGGTAGACAATCCCCTTGACTACTGGGCAACGAAACTTGACCTTTGGCCCCAACTAGCTGAATTTGCCCTTGAAAGGCTGTCATGCCCGGCCAGTAGCGTGGCATCGGAGCGCGTGTTTAGTGCGGCAGGAGGTATTGTAACTCCGCGGAGGACACGACTGTCCACCCAAAGTGTGGAGAGACTCACGTTTGTGAAAATGAATCAGGCGTGGATTAGTCTGGATTTCAAACCACCAGTTCCTGACACAACTGACTAAATCCGCCATGAATCATGCCTCAAACATGTGCCACTTTCAGGTCTCCTCACACTGCTGGTGTGTTTAATTTTTTGACATAGGGTGCTGGCAGATTACGGGCCTCCTATAGCTGCTGCCAGGCCCCTAATCTGCCATAGGCCCCTATATACCGCCTCCTCATGCTGCTGCCAAGTCCAGAGTCTGTCATGGGTCCCTGTATGGCCTCCCATTGCTGCTGTCTCCATCGCCACACTCTGCTGCCATGTGCCACTTTCAGGTCTCTTCACACTGCTGGTGTGTTAAATTTTTTGACATAGGGTGCAGGCAGATTACGGGCCTCACATAGCTGCTGCCAGGCCCCTAATCTGCCATGGGCCCCTATATACCGCCTCCTCATGCTGCTGCCAAGTCTAGAGTCTGTCATGGGTCCCTGTACGGCCTCCCATTGCTGCTGTCTCCATCGCCACACTCTGCTGCCATGTGCCACTTTCAGGTCTCCTCACACTGCTGGTGTGTAGAATTTTTTGACATAGGGTGCTGGCAGATTATGGGCCTCCTATAGCTGCTGCCAGGCCCCTAATCTGCCATAGGCCCCTATATACCGCCTCCTCATGCTGCTGCCAGGTCCAGAGTCTCTCATGGGTCCCTGTACGGCCTCCCATTGCTGCTGTCTCCATCGCCACACTCTGCCATGTGCCACTTTCAGGTCTCCTCACACACTGCTGGTGTGTAGAATTTTTTGACATAGGGTGCTGGCAGATTATGGGCCTCACATAGCTGCTGCCAGGCCCCTAATCTGCCATGGGCCCCTATATACCGCCTCCTCATGCTGCTGCCAAGTCCAGAGTCTGTCATGGGTCCCTGTATGGCCTCCCATTGCTGCTGTCTCCATCGCCACACTCTGCTGCCATGTGCCACTTTCAGGTCTCTTCACACTGCTGGTGTGTTAAATTTTTTGACATAGGGTGCAGGCAGATTACGGGCCTCACATAGCTGCTGCCAGGCCCCTAATCTGCCATGGGCCCCTATATACCGCCTCCTCATGCTGCTGCCAAGTCCAGAGTCTCTCATGGGTCCCTGTACGGCCTCCCATTGCTGCTGTCTCCATCGCCACACTCTGCTGCCATGTGCCACTTTCAGGTCTCTTCACACTGCTGGTGTGTTAAATTTTTTGACATAAGGTGCAGGCAGATTACGGGCCTCACATAGCTGCTGCCAGGCCCCTAATCTGCCATGGGCCCCTATATACCGCCTCCTCATGCTGCTGCCAAGTCCAGAGTCTGTCATGGGTCCCTGTATGGCCTCCCATTGCTGCTGTCTCCATCGCCACACTCTGCTGCCATGTGCCACTTTCAGGTCTCTTCACACTGCTGGTGTGTTAAATTTTTTGACATAGGGTGCAGGCAGATTACGGGCCTCACATAGCTGCTGCCAGGCCCCTAATCTGCCATGGGCCCCTATATACCGCCTCCTCATGCTGCTGCCAAGTCCAGAGTCTGTCATGGGTCCCTGTATGGCCTCCCATTGCTGCTGTCTCCATCGCCACACTCTGCTGCCATGTGCCACTTTCAGGTCTCTTCACACTGCTGGTGTGTTAAATTTTTTGACATAGGGTGCAGGCAGATTACGGGCCTCACATAGCTGCTGCCAGGCCCCTAATCTGCCATGGGCCCCTATATACCGCCTCCTCATGCTGCTGCCAAGTCTAGAGTCTGTCATGGGTCCCTGTACGGCCTCCCATTGCTGCTGTCTCCATCGCCACACTCTGCTGCCATGTGCCACTTTCAGGTCTCCTCACACTGCTGGTGTGTAGAATTTTTTGACATAGGGTGCTGGCAGATTATGGGCCTCCTATAGCTGCTGCCAGGCCCCTAATCTGCCATAGGCCCCTATATACCGCCTCCTCATGCTGCTGCCAGGTCCAGAGTCTCTCATGGGTCCCTGTACGGCCTCCCATTGCTGCTGTCTCCATCGCCACACTCTGCCATGTGCCACTTTCAGGTCTCCTCACACACTGCTGGTGTGTAGAATTTTTTGACATAGGGTGCTGGCAGATTATGGGCCTCCTATAGCTGCTGCCAGGCCCCTAATCTGCCATAGGCCCCTATATACCGCTTCCTCATGCTGCTGCCAGGTCCAGAGTCTCTCATGGGTCCCTGTACGGCCTCCCATTGCTGCTGTCTCCATCGCCACACTCTGCCATGTGCCACTTTCAGGTCTCCTCACACACTGCTGGTGTGTTACATTTTTTGACATAGGGTGCAGGCAGATTACGGGCCTCACATAGCTGCTGCCAGGCCCCTAATCTGCCATGGGCCCCTATATACCGCCTCCTCATGCTGCTGCCAAGTCCAGAGTCTGTCATGGGTCCCTGTATGGCCTCCCATTGCTGCTGTCTCCATCGCCACACTCTGCTGCCATGTGCCACTTTCAGGTCTCTTCACACTGCTGGTGTGTTAAATTTTTTGACATAGGGTGCAGGCAGATTACGGGCCTCACATAGCTGCTGCCAGGCCCCTAATCTGCCATGGGCCCCTATATACCGCCTCCTCATGCTGCTGCCAAGTCCAGAGTCTCTCATGGGTCCCTGTACGGCCTCCCATTGCTGCTGTCTCCATCGCCACACTCTGCTGCCATGTGCCACTTTCAGGTCTCTTCACACTGCTGGTGTGTTAAATTTTTTGACATAGGGTGCAGGCAGATTACGGGCCTCACATAGCTGCTGCCAGGCCCCTAATCTGCCATGGGCCCCTATATACCGCCTCCTCATGCTGCTGCCAAGTCCAGAGTCTGTCATGGGTCCCTGTATGGCCTCCCATTGCTGCTGTCTCCATCGCCACACTCTGCTGCCATGTGCCACTTTCAGGTCTCTTCACACTGCTGGTGTGTTAAATTTTTTGACATAGGGTGCAGGCAGATTACGGGCCTCACATAGCTGCTGCCAGGCCCCTAATCTGCCATGGGCCCCTATATACCGCCTCCTCATGCTGCTGCCAAGTCTAGAGTCTGTCATGGGTCCCTGTACGGCCTCCCATTGCTGCTGTCTCCATCGCCACACTCTGCTGCCATGTGCCACTTTCAGGTCTCCTCACACTGCTGGTGTGTAGAATTTTTTGACATAGGGTGCTGGCAGATTATGGGCCTCCTATAGCTGCTGCCAGGCCCCTAATCTGCCATAGGCCCCTATATACCGCCTCCTCATGCTGCTGCCAGGTCCAGAGTCTCTCATGGGTCCCTGTACGGCCTCCCATTGCTGCTGTCTCCATCGCCACACTCTGCCATGTGCCACTTTCAGGTCTCCTCACACACTGCTGGTGTGTAGAATTTTTTGACATAGGGTGCTGGCAGATTATGGGCCTCCTATAGCTGCTGCCAGGCCCCTAATCTGCCATAGGCCCCTATATACCGCTTCCTCATGCTGCTGCCAGGTCCAGAGTCTCTCATGGGTCCCTGTACGGCCTCCCATTGCTGCTGTCTCCATCGCCACACTCTGCCATGTGCCACTTTCAGGTCTCCTCACACACTGCTGGTGTGTTACATTTTTTGACATAGGGTGCAGGCAGATTACGGGCCTCACATAGCTGCTGCCAGGCCCCTAATCTGCCATGGGCCCCTATATACCGCCTCCTCATGCTGCTGCCAAGTCCAGAGTCTGTCATGGGTCCCTGTATGGCCTCCCATTGCTGCTGTCTCCATCGCCACACTCTGCTGCCATGTGCCACTTTCAGGTCTCTTCACACTGCTGGTGTGTTAAATTTTTTGACATAGGGTGCAGGCAGATTACGGGCCTCACATAGCTGCTGCCAGGCCCCTAATCTGCCATGGGCCCCTATATACCGCCTCCTCATGCTGCTGCCAAGTCCAGAGTCTCTCATGGGTCCCTGTACGGCCTCCCATTGCTGCTGTCTCCATCGCCACACTCTGCTGCCATGTGCCACTTTCAGGTCTCTTCACACTGCTGGTGTGTTAAATTTTTTGACATAGGGTGCAGGCAGATTACGGGCCTCACATAGCTGCTGCCAGACATGTAATCTGCCATGGGCCCCCGTACCGACTCCTCATGCTGTGACGTTGCAACAAGGTGGAATTCAACCCTACATATGTTAGACCGCCTTTACGAACAGCTAAAGGCCATCACAGATTTCCTGATGTTAAAAGCGGATAAAGGTACTCCCTGTGTAACTTAGATGTCAGCCATTGGCAGCTCATGTGTGACACCTGCGCTTGCTCAGGCCCTTTGAGGAGGCCACGCTATTCGTGAGTCGGCAGGACTATGGGATGAATGAGGTCAAATCGGCCATGGGCCCCCGTACCGCCTGTTCACGCTGATGCTGGTCCCACAGTGTGACCTGGGTCCCTGTACGGCCTTCCATTGCTTCCACTCTGCCATGTGCCACTTTGAAATCTCCTCACACTCCTGCGGTTGTCCATTTTGTCATAGGTTGCTGGCAGATTACAGGCCTTCCATAGGTGCCACCAAGCCCCATATCGGCCATGGGCCCCCGTACCGCCTGGTCACGCTGCTGCTGGGCCCATAGTGTGACCTGGGTCCCTGTACCGCCTCCCATTGCTCCCACTCTGCCATGTGCCACTTTCAGGTCTCCTCACACACTGCTGGTGTGTTACATTTTTTGACATAGGGTGCAGGCAGATTACGGGCCTCACATAGCTGCTGCCAGGCCCCTAATCTGCCATGGGCCCCTATATACCGCCTCCTCATGCTGCTGCCAAGTCCAGAGTCTGTCATGGGTCCCTGTATGGCCTCCCATTGCTGCTGTCTCCATCGCCACACTCTGCTGCCATGTGCCACTTTCAGGTCTCTTCACACTGCTGGTGTGTTAAATTTTTTGACATAGGGTGCAGGCAGATTACGGGCCTCACATAGCTGCTGCCAGGCCCCTAATCTGCCATGGGCCCCTATATACCGCCTCCTCATGCTGCTGCCAAGTCCAGAGTCTCTCATGGGTCCCTGTACGGCCTCCCATTGCTGCTGTCTCCATCGCCACACTCTGCTGCCATGTGCCACTTTCAGGTCTCTTCACACTGCTGGTGTGTTAAATTTTTTGACATAGGGTGCAGGCAGATTACGGGCCTCACATAGCTGCTGCCAGACATGTAATCTGCCATGGGCCCCCGTACCGACTCCTCATGCTGTGACGTTGCAACAAGGTGGAATTCAACCCTACATATGTTAGACCGCCTTTACGAACAGCTAAAGGCCATCACAGATTTCCTGATGTTAAAAGCGGATAAAGGTACTCCCTGTGTAACTTAGATGTCAGCCATTGGCAGCTCATGTGTGACACCTGCGCTTGCTCAGGCCCTTTGAGGAGGCCACGCTATTCGTGAGTCGGCAGGACTATGGGATGAATGAGGTCAAATCGGCCATGGGCCCCCGTACCGCCTGTTCACGCTGATGCTGGTCCCACAGTGTGACCTGGGTCCCTGTACGGCCTTCCATTGCTTCCACTCTGCCATGTGCCACTTTGAAATCTCCTCACACTCCTGCGGTTGTCCATTTTGTCATAGGTTGCTGGCAGATTACAGGCCTTCCATAGGTGCCACCAAGCCCCATATCGGCCATGGGCCCCCGTACCGCCTGGTCACGCTGCTGCTGGGCCCATAGTGTGACCTGGGTCCCTGTACCGCCTCCCATTGCTCCCACTCTGCCATGTGCCACTTTCAGGTCTCCTCACGCTCCTGCTGGTTTCCATTTTGTCATAGGTTGCTGTATGGCCTCCCATTGCTGCTGCCTCCACCGCCACACTGTGGCTCCAAACACTGGTTTTGGCCCCGTGACTGGCCAAAGGAGTGAAGTGTGCAGTGATTCTAAGATCGACGGCACTCATCTGCATGTCATACTGACAGACAGTATTATTTCTCTTCCCCAGCAGACTCCAAGGGCATTTAAATTAAAGGTACAGTGTTCTGCACTAATATTAAGTCTCTCTGAAGCCTAGAAACACCCTTTTTTAAGTTAAATTCACAGCGAATTTATTCGACTCGAATCGAATATTGTCCACGAATTCGCCGAATCAGTCGAATCGAATTTTTCATTTCTTCGCTCATCTCTAGCTATTATCTTAGTAAATATAAACTGCAAAATACCTTTTCTCATCAGCAGTTAGAGCAGTCATGTGACTTCAGCTAAGCAGTGGTTAAAGCTTGTAGGAGGAGTTTTCTCTAGGAGGATGGAAATCCCCTGACCTCTGTCTGGACAGTGCTGATTGGCACTGTGCTGATCACATGCACTCTCCCAAAAAAAAAAACAACAAACCTCTCTAGCAATACACACCAAAATGAGCATGTGCATGTGACTATGGATTCAATCTGTATCAGCTGGACATTTCAACAAGAGGAGGGGCAGAGAAGATAGGATCAAACAGCCTTTTTATACAATGCAGAGGATTAACCCCTTAGGTTCCACAGTGAGTATAACAAGCATTCTTTACTGCATATACAGACTGATTTTACTGTTGTGGGTTTAGTAACACTTTAACACTCTGGGGCCCCTGTACAGCATGGTATATTTAGTGAAAAGGTGAACTTAGCCTTTAAATCCTGGTAGCTTTTAGCATTTTGGTTAACATTATAGTAACATTTATCCCAGATAAAGGGGCCCAAAATTTTTTCCGTATTGAGAAGAAAAGCTATGTACAATGTAAAGAAGTACATTTTTATCAGCTGGAAAACAACTGGGGAGACAAAGACAAAGTCAGAGTCTCATGAAGCCCTAAAACCCAGTTTGATATTTCTGCTTTGCATGATTTGAGTCCCGTCACACATAGTTGATGCATCCCTATGACTTTCCAATCTACATGTTTATCCTGAGTGAGTGACTACAAAAGTAGTAATTCTAAAAACAGCTAAGCAACTAGAAGCAGTCATCAGTGACAACCTCCATATTTATGTCACTGCAGGTTTTTTTTAAATATATTAAAAACAGTTGTTTATTGAAATTGTATTTATTAACCGTTTGCAGACTGCCTACTTGGCACAGTGGCCCTGCTGCGCCAGATCATGTACATGTATGTAATCTAGCATTTCCGGGTAGGGGGTGCCCACGCACGTGCACCTGCCACCCCTTTTTTGCTCTCATTAGCTACAGCACAAGCTGATCAGCAGGACCCGACCAATGATTTATGGCCAGGACCTGCTGATTGGCTTAGTGAATGACAGCTCAGAGCCCTGTGTTTACTAACAACACAGGGCTCTGAATGGAGAACAGAGGTGAGGCTGTTTTTTCTCCCTGCAAAGTAGAGAGCTAAAACAGTCACATCAAGTAGTAAAAGCAGCACACATTAAGCATTGTTAGGCACACAGTTAATCCTTTGATTTCCCCTAGATATTAACCCCTTCCCAGACAGTGTCATTAGTACAGTGACAGTATCAGCAATGATCACAGTATTAGTGTCACTGGAGATGTCAGTGTCATTTAGTCAATTCCCTACCAGCGTCAGTGTCAGATTTCCTACCACACTATCACAGTCCCACTATAATCATTGATCATCGCTATTATTAGTATAAAAAAAACCCCAAAAATTCAGTATACAGTATATACCATAATTGTGTAGACACTATAACTTTCACACAAACCAATCAATAAACACTTTTTTTTTTCTACCAAAGACATGCAGCTGAATACATTTTGGCCTAAATTTATGAAGAAATTTTTTCATTGGATATGTTTTATAACAGAAAATAAAAAACACCTTTTTTTTCCAAATTGTTCGTCTTTTTTTTGTTAATGTAATAAAAAATAAAAAACCCAGCAGTGATCAAATACCACCAAAAGAAAGCTCTATTTGTGTAAAAAATGATATATATTTCATGCAGGTGCAATGTTGCATGAATTGCCAGTTAAAGTAGTGCAGTGTTGAATAGCAAAAAAAAAAAATGCCCCGGTCATGAAGGGTGTAAAATCTTCTGGAGCTGAAATGGTTAATAATCATCATCTTGAGTTTTTTTGAATGGAACATGTTCTAAAACTATTTTTGTTTTACAGGAGAGAGCGGAGGTCATCACTACCTTTGCCCTATGTGGATTTGCTAATATTAGCTCCATTGGCATCATGCTAGGAGGATTATGTAAGGTTATATTTGTGTCGTGTTGAACAATTATCCTAAAGATTTATTTTTTGATTTGCTACATTTTTCAAAAGAGTTGTATCTTAGCATGCTATCAAAAGTATTATATATTTTTGGCATCTCACAGCTTCCATGGCACCTCAACGGAAAAGCGATCTATCCAAGGTTGTGGTGAGGGCTCTGATGACTGGAGCTTGTGTCTCATTTGTCAATGCTTGTATTGCAGGTAGGTCTTCTGATGATGGAGGAAGGTTTTGTGATATATAGGAACAGTTTGAAAGAGAGACTATGATATGAGAGCTGCCATCGCTTATTTTCTCACCTTACTCTAGTCCAGTTTTGGGGTTTTTTTGGTTAGTTTCGGATGGAGTGGGAAAGATGTAAACTTTCTGTTTTTAGGTTTAGCTTTTTATTCCTGTGACCCCACTCACCTCCTGTCACTGATACCCATACACTGGGCATCACAGAACCAGGAAGGCACAGACAACAATAAAAAAATTGTAAGAAATTCCAACCTGACCCACAGTACTAAAAATGTATGTATTTTCTTTTCTGTGTCCCTGTTGGAAAGATTTTTATCAATTCCTTCCCTGACGGGAAATAGGGGTACATTTCAATAAGGACACCAGTAGCAATGAATACCTGACAGAGGCAAAAAACCTACCAAACTTTAAAAATTAAATAAATTCCTTGGAGAGCTAGGCTTAAAAGCATTTAAAGAGATATACTTGCCACCTAGAACAGAATTCCAGCATGTAGGGTGCATTTTTTCCCAAGGCTCCATTTTACTAGAAAAGGAGTCAGATGGTTATTGGCTGGCTAATGTTCTCCTATTAAAATAATTTTTTAAATGATTGATGGTATTGAATTTAGTAATTTATGCGTGCCGCTACTTTATAAGTCTCAGATATAATTCCTGAGACAATTAGACCTTTTTTCTTTTGAGCGCCTGACCCTGAAGCATTCACTCTATGGGTGTTAGTCTTGGAGTTAGGTTCTCATACAAAATTACTTTCACTCTTATTTTTCTTTTTGCCCAATAGTGAAAAAATAACAAACCCATTTTTTAATTCCAGGAATTTTATATACGGAAAGAAATGTAAACTGTGTGGACTTCTTTGGCGCCAATGAGTCTTTCCAAAACAAAACATATAACCTCTATGTTTGCTGTAAAGATATTTATGCGGGGTAAGTGTGCCTACTACTGGTCCTTTGGTGTGGACACTGTGGTTTATGCATATATTTGCAAATTTGTACAAATAAAACCCTCTGTTTTTAATGCAAACTGTTTGTCGGGGCCAATTTGGTTGTTTTGCCACTTTTTTTGCACAGTTGGATGAATTGGGTGCAGGGATGCACTGGATGCCTTCGCTGCCATTGTGCTTTTTCTGGGCATCATGTGCATCCTTTTGCCTTTAAGGAGGGGTAGGCTCCCTCCAGACATACCTGCCCTTAATCTATCCATTCTTATATGTACTCCCACTATGGAGGCTCTGGATATTTAGAGTTGGGAACACAGTATATACATTGGACCCTTGGCGTGGGCACTGTGGCTTATGCATATATTTGCAAATGTGTGCAAACGAAACCCACTGTTTTTAATGTACACTGTTAGACACTGTTAGACATGGCCAATTTGGTTGTTTTTGCAGGTTGGCTGGTAAGTGTGCTAGAAAATCATTTGTTTCTTTGTGATGTGCATTGCACTTCCATGTGCACCTTACTGCAAAGGCCAATTATAGGTTGGAATGGTTGCCACTTTTTCTTTTAGAATAGTGCCTATTATCTAAAATGGATTTTATAGTGATGAATACATTCTTTATCAGAGTAAATGCACTGATGAGGAACAATTTTTAATAATCTGCCTATGAGCACTGTTTAAAAAATATATTGATAACGTATGACAAGCAATATCAATTAGCATTACTTTTTTTGTTGAACTTTTTAATGTTACATTCTTTTGTTCTTTTCTTAATACAGTTCTAACATTGAAAATGGAACACTAACATTTACAGATGAATGGACAAATTCAGACATTGCTGATTTCGCAGTGAGACAATGTTGCAGAATTTACAACAATATTGTGTGCGATGGTTTATAAACAGATGTAGCTTTTTACACGGAATTGTGGACTTTTTTATTGATGGACAAACACACGTCACAGTTTATCGTTGGGAATTACCAGCTTTGATGACTGATATCTGTGAAAGCCCGTGAAGTTTAAGTCTGACTAGTCCCTCAAAAAGCATGCACTGCAAACAGTACTTCATCTACTTATGTATAAAACAACATTCCTCCTCTGTGTATTTATGTTCTATGTAAATGTATACATTTTTGACTTTTTGGATGTATTAGGGGCAATGGCATACGTAGCGCATCTGACAACGATATCTTGTTTACACCCTATAAAACAAGAAATGGCTGAAAGAAATAAAGCAGCATGCATAGCACGCCGTGGCAAATAGTGGGTGTCATCAAATTGTGGGGGGCTTGAAGGGGCATAGTTGAATAACACCAAAGCCTACTCCCCTTATACTCAGCATACATATACCACATTCTTTTTGCCCACAAAATACGCTTTTATGACTGTTCCACATGTGAGTGTGTAACAGACGAGTAAACTTCAGCACACTCATTTTCATAAAATGAAACAATTCCATTACATATGTTTTTCTACACACAGCCTGCCCTACAGAAGAATGTAATGCTCTTACAGTGCGGTAGTCCTGAGTATAAATTACTTCTGTTTATGACTTCCATCGGTTTGCAGCCTTTCACTTGAACCATGGAAGCTGTGCCAAAAAAAGCCAAGCAAAGGGCACACAATGGGTGACCAGTATTGATTGTGGGCTTCCTGCAGCTGCATTACTAATTTACCATCATATTTGGAAACCAATGGTGGACATAGTCTACAAAAAAACCCTTGTGCAGAACTTATGTTTACCTTTCCTAACTAAAGGATAATTCTCATTATTTTTAGTAATGAGGGCCAATGACTATCCCACACCCAGGGAGCCACAGTTGCCAGTATAAGTGAATGGCTATAAATAGCCACACTTGTGTAAATACTGCTACAGGAGTAAACAATGTTTACTTGTATAAACATAATTTCTGCATCGGCAATTACCCGCGCTTGTGCATAGTTCCCAAAATGTGCAACATTCGTGTTTGGTGATAAATGTCATAAACGCACGGCCACATACATCAAGTAATTTGTAGTGGCAGCTTTACTCGGTGCCTTTGTCTCTTTGGGTTTGGGAAAGTTCTGGGGATTTACGCTTGAGGACTTTGGAGCTAATAAACATCAGTGTGCATAAGGTTTAACAATGTGCCTAACATAACAATCACAATGGCAAGTAACACATGCATTATATCAATGAATGGTGAGATAAATAAAAGATCTTTGAGAAAATGCTCATTTCATTCAAAAAAAAAATATCACCACCAATATTATATGTAGGTTTGTGAAATTAACTTTTTTAGGAGATTTTATCTTGATATAAAATAAAATATAAAATTCAATTAAAAATAAAGATAAATACATACCTATCTTAGTGAATTGAGCCTAATATGTCACTGCCACATAACCATACTACATTACACTGCATGCGGTAAATGTTCCTCTGACTGTAAGCCCACAAGGTTCTTGGGCTAGGCCAGGCATTGTGGGTGAGGCCTTTCCCCGAGGGCAAACTTGCCAATGCTCGAGAGCAAGCAGGAACTGTAGTCATGTGAACAGTCTATAAGGCAGTCTCCAAACGTAGAGATGAGCTGACACTGCATGTAGCAGAGATTCTCTATTAGGTGTTGTCCCATAGCTCTACACACAGTTACTTGTTTATGCTGCATTGGAAGTAGGCGGCCGAACTGCACTACCTCCACCAGCCATTGTACCTCTCTTACCTCACTTCCAGGAACAGAATGAGATCCCACTGGACACAGATTCCATGCATGTCCTATGTTAACTCTTCCTCTTCCATAGCTTACAATTAGGCTGAGGGTCAGTTGCTAGGAAGGGAACCAAAATAGTGACCCCCTCACTACCAGAGGATACCCCACCTCACCAAGGTACAATGCCTCGATTGGTTGCCTTGTGTCTTCATTGAGGACTTAGTTACCCTTAGTAACAACCTTGTGCTTGCTTGGTACATTAACTTGACACAGTAGTGTAGTGTACTTCATACCCTTCTAGTGCCATTACAGGCCAAAAGTGGTTTGGCATATCTGCCATATGATACCTATGCATCCCTTTAGTAACCTCAGACCAGGCTCAACACAGTTAATAAGCTTTACAAAGTCCAGAACATCATAACCCTGACTGTCTGTTTTGTGGTTGCACAGGCATACCTTTGAGAAGAGAAAATTCCATAAAAGTCCATTAACTAGCGGAAGTCCATCCTTGGCAGTGCTCCAGTCTCATGTGGGACTCATGTGGGACAAGATGCAGCAGTCCTGCAGCAGCATCTCATGCAGGCGCCTCTCTCCCTCCAGACAAGTAATTGCAGGCTGTAAAGGGTTACATCTTCTTCTGCAAGCCTTTTCCTGCTTCCCATGTGGCAGGATTTGTCTGGACAGAGCCTTCCCCCTTTTTATATGATACAGGGAGGAGGGCAGAGCCCTTCAAAAAGCCCGGGAGCCAGATAGCATTGACCCTTCCCTAACCTGGGCAGACTAGCTGGCTCACTAACATGCTACATTCTCCTTGTAAGCAGCCGATTTCACCTTGCCTTCATGCAAGAAAATTGTGCTAAGAACATATTGCATTGTATTAGTAAATTACATCGGTCAGCAACTATACAATATATCATCCAGCAGGAATATAGACTACAGCAGCACATTGTATCAACCTGCAAGCACATAGATTACAAAAACCCAGCAAACCATATTGTACTGCAAAAACAATTTATATTAAAATATATCTAAACACAAGAACAAAAATGTAATACATTGCAGCTTTCCAGTCCTTAGCTGTGAAGGTAACATATTTTTTTGGACTTAGTACATTTTCTTCAAGTATGAAAGTACCCATTGATCCTGTCAGAAATTCACTATCTTTGTAATTTTTAGTGTACTGAAGTGAAGTCTGAAACAATGTTAACAGACTTCCCAGTTCATTTCTGTGAACTACAGTACACCTCCAACTATGTTAAATAGAGAGGAGGAGGTGTCCTGTAGTCCTAACACACTTCCTGTACTAGGATAACAACACTGCACCTCCATAACTACAGTACAGTGAATGAGCAATGTCACCCTACGACAGGAAGTATGTTACTGGCAGGATCAGAAGGAACACATCATGGGAAAAAAAGAGTGAGAAAAGAAAGCCAATTCAGCTACCTCATGTAGGGACTGTCCAGTTGCAATATAGAGTATTACATGCATCTTCTTGAGTTTAGATATATTTTAACCAACAAAAATATTCAGCCACCACCTTCCTTTCTAATGTGAGCCTCCATCATATTTAGCCACCACCAGCCCCTGTAATGTGAAGCCCATTCATGTGTAGCCACCATCACTCCCCTTCCTTAAGCCTGGTACACATGGTAGATTTTTATTCATTCAGCCCACTGGGCTGAACAAAAAAACTGAGGAGCTT
Source organism: Staurois parvus (assembly GCF_062004578.1). NCBI lineage: Eukaryota > Metazoa > Chordata > Amphibia > Anura > Ranidae > Staurois > Staurois parvus. The sequence continues at coordinate 403,061 of NW_028318628.1, forward strand.
GCGGGGAGGTCTCTGTACTAAGGAAACAATGTTAGTACAGCCCATGGGCGGACTGACCATTTGGAAACTCGGGCACTGCCCAAGGGCCAGGGTCAGTAGGGGGCCCCGTGAGATGCTACTGGTACCTTTTTCATAGGCTTTTTTGAGTTCGGGCAAGGTCACAGGGGCCCCATGATCCCCTATTGCCTGGGGGGCCCAATGAGTTGTCAGTCCACCCCTGGTACAGCCATCTCCCTGCTGAGCTATTGTGTTCTGACAAAGGGATCGCCCCCCCCGCCAGAACACTCCGGTAAGAGCTCACAGCCATTGGCTGAGAATGCTGATTGGATGCCAGTTGGTTGCTGGTTTTTCAGCAAGCTCGTTCGACAGAAGCTGGCCATGAGATCGGCTTCTGTCAAACAAGGACCTACACACACAGGCTGAATGTTGGCAGGTATCTACTGTACCGGCTGATTTCGATTGATATTTAGCCCATGTATACGAGGCTATAGTAATGGCTTCCCAGCACCCTAGTGTTCCGCATAGAATTCCCTGTAACAAGAGGTAATTACATAGACCAACTAAGTAAAAGGTTATGCAACAAGAGGCCTTACCACCAATGTAACAGAGTTATTAACACTGCCTCCAATTTAACAAGGGCATTTACACTGCCCACCAGTGCCCCCAAAATAATGGTGTTCAGTGTCCATTGCAATGGTAAATATAGTACAAGTTACATTGGCAGTTAGTGTAAATTTCCCCTTTCCATTGGTGAACAGAGTAAATTCCATTACATTGAAGGACAGTATACATTCTCTCAATACATTGGCATTCAGTATAAATTCCCACATTATGTTGGCGGTGGGTGTAAAAGCATCTGTTACACTGTTCTGTGCAAATTCCCCCATTACATTGGTGGTCAGTGTAAATTCCCTTGTTACATTGGCAGTCAGGTCCTGTGCTAGACTTTTTTACGCTCTAGGCAAGACCAGCTACTTGTGCCCCTCCAAAAAAAGATAAATAAATAAAAATGTAAAAAAACCGGTAGAAAATATTTAATCAACAAAACATGAAACTGCTAAATTTCTTTTAATTTGCAAAAATAAGTGCCATTAGGTGCCACCAGCACTAATATTGAAGACAAAATCAGTGTCATGGACAGACTGTATCTGTGGCTGGCAATGGCTGGGTGACAGTTGCAGTGAGTGGAGGATGATGGATCCACACTCTGACAGATACCAGGCTGGAATTTCGCAGGCAATGGGGGGAGATAAAATTCTGTGACAGCAGGCAGCCCACAGTGTACACAGAGAACACCTAAAATGAGCGATCGCTCACAGTGACAGATCAAACACAATACACCACCACCAACACTGACACAGATCAGCAGGCCCAGCAGGGACTAGAAGAGCAGGCTTCGGGATCGTCACACTCACACAGACACAAGATATCAGACATTACCTTCGTCCGCAGATGCAGCTCCGCCTCCGCTGATGAATGGAAAAGAAGGGCTGGAACTCCACAGTGATCAGCAGCCACCAGCCGGCTTGCAGTAAGGGACTGAGTTTGAGAGGAACAATGAAGGAGCAGCAGCTCAGCTGCTACACTGGCCCCAGACACAGGGCATCCTCCTCTGTCTTTTCTTCCTCCCTTCTGCCGCCCCTTCTCTCAGCTGGAGGATCATTCATGAATTGGCGTCACACACAGAGAGAGAGTGCCGACCTGTGCTGTGCCCAGATGCCCCTAAGTGGCAGTGCACCCTAGACGGCTGCCTAGTTTGCCTAATGGAAGCACCAACCCTGTTAGCAGCCAATGTAAATTTGTCATTCACAGTGGAGGTCACTATGCCATACCCCTTTACATTGGTGGTGTGGTCAGCATCAATTCCTCTTTACGGCGGTAGTCAGTGTAAATTACCTGGTATCATTGGTGGTTGGTGTAAAACCATTTTTCTATGGCTTTAACACCTCAACCTCATTTAAGGAAGGTATTTAATATAATGTATGATATTTCTTCACACATGCAATAGACCATCGTATATAGCAAAATATTTGTGTAGGTTGAAAAATTTAAATTTTTTGTAGTTACACTCCACAACATCAGTTCATCAGTTCATGATTTTTTTATTGGATTACTGTAAAAGGAGTCAAATATGTTTTAGAAAATGTACCTCTACACCACATTCATTGTAAATACCACAAGCCATGACTGAACTTATTAACGCACTTGGTGACTTCTGATGTAACCCTGTTTCTATAAATGCCCAATTCACAACAACATATACCAGAAGAAAATCATCAACTCTTTCAACACTCAGCTTGAACATGATCATTTAACTGTGATGGCCACCTTAACTCTAGCAACAACCAAGCAAATTATGTTGAGTAATCTCCCAAACATATGTCTGACTCTAGCTACACCGATCCATCTCAGACAGTAAACAGGCTCATTCTCTGTGCCAGCCACTCTAAATTAAAAAAAAAAACTGTTTACAGAGCTCAGTAACTCAAGTTGAAATGGCATAGCAATTTGCTCAGTGAAAGTGAAAAGTGCATGTATGTTTGTGTTTTGCAAATGGGGCAAAACAAACAAACAAACAAACAAACGGTATTAGGCTATTTTCTGTGCTATCATTCATTCAAAATGGAAATGACCACATTTGGCCACTATATGGCACAACATACAGTATCATAGGAATTTCTTACTGTTGTACTGCTGTACCACAGTACTGTAGCACTACCCCGTTGGGAGTTGCTGTTGATTTTGGGACCCCTATTGTCCTGCACAGCCAGGCAATCTGCATTCTCCACACAAGCTTTCATCCAAAGCCAGAAATCAGTCCTTGAGCTTTTGTTTTGTTGTTTATTGAGGGGATTTAGAATTGGGATAGGGTAAGGGGGGTATAGGATTCCCAAAAGAACCATCAACTGAGGACAAACTTCCTGGAACTATTCACAATCTTTCTCTGCAGCACAGTCTCTGTCGGAGAGCTAGCTAGTGTCTCCACAATGTACCACCCCAGACCCTAAATTAAATTCTCCTTTTTACCCAGCAATCTGGAGGTTTTCCTGAGCAGGAAATCTGGCTTTGTACCTTTTAAAAGGTGAACAGTCACTAGTAGGGGGCTAATTCGGTTTCCCACCAGAGTGCTCCTTCCCCTACCCCCCAGGGGGTGTAGGTGTACTCACTCAGATCCTCTCCTGTACTGCTTGTGGGTTGGCTGCAGCATATCAGCTGGGCTGCTCCTTCCCTGCCATACAGGTAGTCCTCTCTCAGGGGGCCAGTCAGTTCCAAGTTTTCCACCTCTGCAACTCCAGGCTCGCAGGCAGGCCCCATCCCACTAGGCCTCCTGACAGCCTCCTGCTCACAGCCTCACATCTTCCTCTCTCCCTCTTCCACCTAACTCTTCTCCCACACTCCTCCAACTGAGCAGGCTCCAGCAGCATTTAACACTGATGGAGATAAAAACAAAGTAAAAAGTTCCAGAGTGCCTGAAATGTAAAACATGTAAAACAATGAATACAAAACAAGTATATAGTTAGGGCCATAAACGTTTTGTTAGTGACACAATTTTCATATTTTTATGGGGGCTTTTAGCTTGAATTCACAGGGGCTTAATGAAAATATTGTATAAGCACTTTAGGAATTACAACCATTTTTATACATAGTGGGTTTTGTTTATTGCTGAAGATTTAAGAAATGACACCCCCAGTGGGATTATTTTTCTGATAACTACTATATAAGCATTGCCCTCGTGCATGATTGGTTCTACATTTGTATACATAGTCTCCCCATTTTCAGGGGCTCGATAGTATTTGGACGAATTAACATCATTATAAATATAGTTATTTTTATGATTTTGTTGAAATCTCTTGCAGTTAGTTCCAGCCTGAAGTTTAAAGCACATGGACAGCACCAAATGCTGGGTTTCCTCCCAATGTTGCTTTGCCAAGCCTGCATTACAGCTATATTCAGTTGTTGCTGCTTGCTTGTTGATCTTTTTGCTTCAGTTTTGTCTTCAAAAACTAAAATGCAATGTGGTTTTGGTCTGGTAAATGACTTTGAACAATATTCCACCTCTTTGAAAAAAAAGATCTTTTTCAAAAGCTCTTGTGTTATTTTTGCAGTATGTTTTGGGATATAGTAAACACTAGAGACCCAGCTCCATGGACAGCCATACCACTGCCTCCACCATGTTTTGCAAATGATGTGGTATGCCTCAGATCATCAGCAATTCCTTCCCAGTACCTTACTCTTTTTTTCTCCTTCATCCTGGTGCATGTTAATCTTAGTGTTATCTGTCCTAAGAACGCTGGCAGTCTTTTTAGATATTTTCTTGCAAGCTCTAATGTGACCTTCCTATTATTGAGGCTTTGGAGTGGTAAACCACCTGTATTTACTTACACAAAGTATCCTTTTGATTGTATACTTGATATGCCTACCTACTGGTTGCCTTGACTTGGCTAGATGTTGTGAAGGAGTTTTCTTTACTATGGAAAGAATTCTCTAGCACAGCTGTCTTCTGTGACCTTTTGTGTTGGTGAGATCACCAGTGTGTTAGGTCTTTTCAGGAATGTACCAAATTGTTGATTTGGCTACATCTAATAATTGTGCTATAGAGTATGTCTGATGGGATGCTTTATTTTCTCAGCCTAATGATGGTCTGATTGTCTTACAATAACAGCCCTTTGGACCCCATATTGGAAGTTCAAACAACAGCTCCCAAATGCAAGTTTCAAAATTGGAATCAACCACTGACCTTTTAGTTGCCTACACCTACATATGGGCTGTCCTGTCCTGTACTCCCAGAAAAGGATTTTACAGGAAAGTCAAAAATCTTTATTGTTGCCCCATATAGAGCAGGGGTGTCAAAATGGTGGCCCTCCAGTTGTTACAGAAGTACAAGTCCAATGAGGCATTGCAAAGTTGACAGTTACAAGCATGACTCCCACAGGCAGAGGCATGACGGGACTTGTAGTTCCACAACAGCTGGAGGGTTGACAGTATGACATCTTTTATATAGAGGATACCACTTCTATTATATAATAATGTAACTAATTGCTGGCCATTTGAGAAAAAAAAGTACATCTAAATGCCCTTTTTACCCACCTAAAGCCATGATCACATGATGCTCCAGTCAGGAGCCTTTTCTCTTCTCTCTTTGTTAACATCCAGCAAGGTACTGCTTCAGGTGTCCATGTCATTGCCTGCATGATGCGGACAATTCATATTGGCTGTCCATTGGTGAAGTCCTCTTGAGATCCAGTTTTTTTTTTTTTTTTGCCAGAAAATGCCTCATCTGCTTTATGGAGTACACAAGAAATGTGCATAATTGTCACCTCAATATGCCTTCACTTATGCCATAAAATAATCATACCAAGTTTGTGTGGACAATATGATGTGTAACTGAAATGGATATAAGCCTTGATTAACTTTAGAATATTATTGGACCATGTAGACTTGTTGGGGTAGGATTATTTCACTGTTCTGTTTTATGTCCTATAGTTTGACCAATGATTCTAAAGTAACAAGGAGAAGTAAATACCCTGCATTTAAAGCTGGCTGTCTGCACTTTAAACACTATAGGTTTGATTTACTAAAAACAAATAGGCTGTTCATTTTGCAAGAGAAGATTCCCAGAGCTTAGTGAATGTGGTGAAAATTCATTTTGCAAAAAATACCCAATCATGTGTCAGGAAAGTAGAAAAAACTGTGTTATTGCTTGCACACTCTTGGATGATAATAGTCAGGAGAGTTTTGCTTCATTCACTAAGCTCACTAAAATTCCCTTGCAATGTGAGCAGCCTATTTGCCTTTAATAAATTACCCCATATACTTAATTTTAAAACCGAGTCTCAAAACTATTTGCAAATGTAAGTGATGAAACACAGAATTAATTAAAAAAAAAACAGTGAACTGTGAATGTGTTTGTTGCTTCCCAACATTTGTAATTTTGTAAAACAAACCTTTCTTTTTTTTATATATATATATATATATATATATATATATATATATATATTACCCATATAAATGTAGTACCCTCCTAGTTAGCTAGGGGAATCTAGCTGATTATTTTTAGTTAGGAAGGCTGAGTAGCAGAATGGGCAATAGTCAGCTGGGTCAAATTTGGGTCAGGGCTGAGAGGCTTTGCAGATCAGTTCCTTGATACCTCCACATGCTCTATAATCTTGGAGAAGATTCTAGAGACAGTGGGAGAGAGTGAGGAGGGGCTGGTTTGCACTATTGAGGGATCCTGACCAATTCCCAAGCAGGAGGATTGTCATGGGGTTAGGACAACCCTTAAAAGTGACTGAGCCTGCTCAGCAGCAGTAGAGTTTGGGTAGAAGATGTGAGGAAGCTGAGAAGCAGATGAGAGGGGGCCCAGTGGAAAGGGACCTACCTACAGGCAGGGTGCTAGAAAGGAGGATTACTCAGCCTCACCGGCCCCCAGAGAGAGGACCACCTGTAGAGCCAGGAAAGGAGCCAGCCCAGCTGAAGGCCTTAAGGCAGCTACCTACCTAAATCTGCTTGCAGGACTGAGACTGAGGGAGTAGTCCTACACCCCCTAGGCCACTTTCCCTTTTTGGCAGATGTGATTGGAACATGTGCACTCATTGGAAGATTTTCCCTCACCTCTTGTGATAGTAACTGTACAATTTGGATTCCTTATCACATTTTGTTCAATAGCAAGCAGGATAAATAGACATCTCTGTAACTGGTACAGAGGCAGCAACACAAACCTGAGGGGGTTCAACAGTTCACCACTCTACAAAAGTAAAATAAAGCATTTTTGCCAAATATACATTTTAACTATCAATCTATGAATAGTTACTATAGCAATAAGTACGGATCTTTGTTTAACTGGACTTATTATATCCAGATGTGCCTCAGTGGAGATATTTATTCTGTAACAATCATTTATATTCTCTGTGTTATAATATCAGTCTGTTTTGTCAATAAGACTGTTCACTTTGAAAGGGAATTCAGAGCTCAGCTAATAAGGTGAAGCCCTGCTGACTGCCTTCATCCATTCATGTGCAAACAAAAATACAGTTTTTTTATTTCCTTGAACATGATTGGGCATTCTTTGCAAAGTGAAATTTTATCACATTCACTAAGCTCTGGGAGTAATTCCCTTGCAAAGTACAACTTCCCTTGCAAAAACAAAATTAACACCACTTTACTCAACTAAAATACGACTAAAACAAAAACAATTCAGATGACTAAAATACGACTAAAGCTAAAATGGCATTTTAAAACTAAATCGAACTTTGACATCAAAATTAACGCTGGTCATATAATGACATGTTATTAGATTTACACTCCGAGAGTATATGATGCTTTGGAAATTCTAGAGAAATGCTTAAATAATACCTTACAATTTAACTAAACTCATTCGAGTTTAGTCGACTACAGTATAGGAGATTTTAGTCGACTAAAATGTACTGGAGATTTTAGCCGACTAAAATAAGACTAAAACTAAAACAATTCAGATGACTAAAATACAACTAAAACTAAAACTATTCAGAGGACTAAAATATAACTAAAACTATTCAGATGACTAAAATACGACTAAAACAAAAACTATTCATATGACTAAAATATGACTAAAACTAAAATGGCATTTTAGTCTAAAGACTATGACTAAAACTATATTGAAATTTGACATCAAACTTAACACTGGTGAACAGCCTATTTACCTTTAGCAAATTAACTCCTATGTACGCATCAAGAATATATTGTCTCAACTATGAAATTAACATATTATTCACACTTACTGCTACTTTTACACAATGAGAATCTGGTTGTATAAGGCAAAACTGATCACTGACACATTGGAGTTGGTTTACTAAGACATATAGGCTGTCCACTTTCCAAAGATAAATTTCCCCTAAGTTATTGAATGTGGCAAAAAGTCACTTTGCAAAGAATACCCAATTACATGCAAAAAAAGTGAAAAAACAGTATTTTTTGCCATGATTTGATAAAGCCAGCAGAGCTTCACCCCATTCTCTAAGGCAAGGCAAAAATACCTTGCAACATGAACAAGCTTTTTGCATTTAGTAAGTCAACCCCCTTGTGATTAATGAATAGGTTTTGCTAGTATTACCCTTTTTTGGACAAACCACATCAGTTTTTTTAAAACTTGGTAAATCTGGCATGCCCTATTATGATTCATTTGCTCACAGACAAATCTTTTTTTTCTCAAGATCTGACTGCTAGTTTTTTGAAGGTCTATTTATATTCCTGAACGGAGCTTACATATAGAATTGTTCAGTTGGAAAATCTAGTGTCAGCTTACTACTGCAAAGAAAAGTTAAAGTCAACGTTTATTTAAAAAATAATGATTAAGCATGAAAGACATTACTTACCTTCAATGTAATGTGTTCCTTGTGCTGCTGTGTCCTTGTTTAGCGGAAACCTTCCTCTTCCAATGGCACCCCTCTCCCATCCACCTCTGTATTCTTCTAGTGTGGTGGGTGTTAATAGAACTAAAGGAGCCTTCACAAACACTCATCAAGAATGCCTGCCTATGCCCACCCTTTCCGCCCTGCTCCTTCATCCATAAAAGCCATACTACAGCTTATATTAATGAAACAGGATCTATGAGTGGAGGATGGGTGGCTGATTGAAAGGTCCCTCAATTCATAGAGTGTGCTTCATTTATAAAAGGTATATTATGTGTGAAATGGAAGGCCAATGTGGGGCACTATTGATGAGTGGGATCACTGTGACAGCTATGACAGCTCCCTTAGTTCTATTAACCCCCAACCAGGGGCGGACTGACAACTCAAGGGGCCCCCGGGCAATAGGAAATCATGGGGCCCCTGTGTCCTTGTCCACACTCAAACAACACCTAAAAAAGCCTATGAAAGTTACCAGGGGCATCTCATGGGGCCCCCTAATGACACCGGGCCCTCGGGCAGTGCCCGAATGGCTAAATGGTCAGTTCGCCTCTGTCCCCAACACACCAGGAGATTACAGCGACAAGGGTGGGGGGGGCAATAGAGGAGAGACATTTCTGATAAACAAGGACACAGCAGCACAAGGGACACATCTCACTGTAGGTAAGTATTATCTCTTGAACTTGTTCTTTATTTAAACATAGGCTTCAAAGCTTAACTCCAGACAAACAGCTAAATGCACAGATAAAATCCATACATGGTATCTGTTTTCTATTTCTATCCATCCTGTTCTGTGGTTTACACACACAGGACAGCCCTATCTGGTAGCTGGAAACCTGGATTTTTTTCTACTGATGTTCAGCAACACTTACAGGTCCCCCCCCACCCCACCCTGCACTCTAAAAAATAACTCAAGCGACCTGTTACCACCACTTAATTAAATGTGTATTTCCAAGATAAAAATCCTAATTTATTGGTTTAAATAAACTTTTTCATTTAAAAAACTACTTTCATGAGTTGTGTTAAAATGATAATGTTGGAAATTACATCAACTTAATATTGTGTGTCATGTACAGTTACATTTCTGCATTCATTGTTGTACAATGAAATTTAAGTTAAGGTACCTTAATAAATTTGACTTGGTAACTTAATTTTGCTCTACATTGAGAGCTGCATTGCAAGTCTCCACCCCCATTCACTTAACACAAATCAAGTCTCAGTTGTTTCAAAAACTGTTCCTTGAACTTGATGGACTGAAAGCCAGTGCTAAAGTAATGGGTCTCAAGTACAGTATTCTCTGAAGAACGTATGTGTTCCATAGCACAGTCATACTCAGATGACATTTTTCACTTTTATTTCAGTTCACAAAATGGTTGTCGCAGGGTAATGCGGAAAGAATATAGCAAATTGTAAGAAAGCTCACAAAATATCAACTTTCAATATCCTCCAATAGCTTCACTATATTGCCACAATTTGTTGCACAATATAGCAAAGGTCTTGTAGAGAAACAGTTTCTGCACCAGACAGACAATATTAAAAAAATCTTAATGCAAAGTGCTTACTCATTCATCAGTACAACTTTAAGGATTTGATTTTGGTGTGCAAAAAATGTCAATTGTTTAACAATTGGATTGTTGGGCCTTGGTTCACACATTGAAGTGCATGTGAATCACAAAGGAACTGCAACACATTCCTGTGCAATTCACGTGTGGTTCAGTGTAATGCAATTTGAGCCCATTCATTTTGAATGAGCTCAAATCACACCACATCGCACCAAAGACATGCATGCACCAATTTTTGAACCACAGTGCAACCAGATTGCATGTTTTGTTTTGTACCATGCAATCTGGTGCCGGCAAATGCACTGTGTTTGCAACACTGACATCCACTGCAGACTGCAAGGGTAGTGCGATTTGAATGCGGTGCGCGAAATGCACACAGATTGAGGGGTTTCTGCAACACATTCTAGTGTAAGCCTAAACTGATTAATTCATTTTTGAAAGCTAGTATAAAAAAAACAAAGCTAAGAACTAATACAGAAAATCAATTTGGATCAACTTGATTTTTAACTGCTTTTTAACTTTAAAAAACTTGCTCATAATTGTAGCAATTAAGTACACGTGACTTGAAGGTTTCTTATAAAAACTGGAAAAACTATTTGAATTAACTTAATATGTTTAAGTACTCAACTTAAAAACATGTGTTTATAATGCCAGTAATTAAGTTGGCGGTAAATAAAAATGCATTCATTTCTATCAGAAAAGCTAATTACCTCAATGCAATGTAGTTTGTTGCTTCAACTTAATTTCACCAGACATTGTCATAACTTAAAAAGCTTGATGCAAACTGTTGTGTTAATTTTTTTTGTTGAGCCAAAACATTATTTTTTAGAGTGTGTGACTGGAGAGGGAAAGGAGAAGCAACCGATGAGCTATCCTCTCTGTCTCTTTCAGGTCATGATGTGGGTGGCAGACAAGTGTTATACACCGGCGGGTTTCTGAGGCTGTGCAGAAGCTAACGGTGCTGGTGAGCAGCTATATAGAAGCCAGGGAGAGGAATGATGTCAGGATAAGCACTGGGAGCCCCGTGAAGCTAGTCTGCTCACATGTCCAGTACAGCCATGCCCTGTCTCTTTGACCTGTTCTCCTATCAGCATGTTCTTTGCACTTTAGCACAATTGACTGATTCCTCATGCACTCAGAATTTGGTAATTAAACTACTCGCATTAGGAATACATTGAGAGATGTATTAGCAGATGAAAAACTGCATTAATTTGTGCATGTTTAAAAAACATGGAGTTCAGCTTTAAATCTGAACTGGTGGATCTGCACTACTGAAGACAGCAGATTTTATCTTAGCATAACAAAAGACAAATATCTAATGATTATGGTAATTGAAGTAGTGTGAGGAGGACCCCATGGCTCTATACTGCTCAATTATAGAAGGGACTTACTATTTATACAGGTGTTTTCTTAGTAGAGAACTGCATGCTTGAGCTGCAGTTAGGTTTATTTCACATTGTGGCTTTGTCTAAAAAAAAATATACAAATCGTATAGCATAATAACAATATATTTGGTACAATATGAACAGAGCAGAAAATGTGCACTTACAGCCATTCACCCTAGGTGAACACACTCACATGAGGCTTTAGTATGGCTGACAGATAATAAAATACTATGTACTATCAGCTGCAATTCAGTCAATGTATTGGTTATCATACAACTAAGGCAGGCCATAGACGGAGTCATTTTCTTTCTGACAACCATGGGTTACAGTAATGAAAAACGCTTGAAAACCAGTCAGTGTTGATGGGGCAATCCCTCCCATCCCTCCCATGGAGCCATTGTGTAAGTCCGGGGGGGAGACGCCATACATCCCTGCCGGGAGAACACAGTGATTACTACTAGCGGCTATTATAGCCTCTAGCAATAATCGCATGTAAAATACGTCAGGCTGGTTGTACCCAAGTTGATTGATTGATGAGCTTGGGTACATTCAGCCTGCCCGTACATTGTTTGAATCTCGGCTGGTGCCTGCTGAATTGGCTGAGATTCAAACTTTCTGTGGCTGGCTTTATTCACTGGATCACATTCCTTCCTAGCTTCCATTCAATTAAGCTTTGATATTGTCATAATCATCCAAGGTCCTCCCAGGACTTCCTACTACTACTGTGGCAGCTGGCTTCTGTGATTTTAGATGTAAGTTGGCTAATAAAATTGTTAGGTTTTTACTACATCATCTCTAACCCCTGATTTGTTTGATGAGGACCTTGGACGATTATGACAATATCGATTGGGACTCCGAGGAGTTTGCTATCATGCTTATGAGGAGAGCTGGTTAATGTTTCATTAGGGTAATTATGCATTTTTTTCACACTCATTGCAGTGGAACACGTTTATATCCTTTTCATCCAGTTTTTGTGCACTGTTGAGATATATCTTAGGTGTATATAGGAGCTTTGGCCTTTTTTGGCACAGTTTTGTGACTTTTAATTATATATATATATATTTTTTCTCTTCACGTGTGTTTTGGCACATGTTATATTTTCTGCATGTTACACAAGTGTCACACCTACCCTTATCCCAAAGATAATACACTATGTTAAGTCTATGCTTGGTTTGAGGTATATGAAGATTCTGGATCCATCTTAAATTATTTTGGGACCAAGAAAAGAGACCATACTTGGAGGTGGACTTTGATCTCTACTCAAGATATTCGGATTGTGAATGACTTTTGGGACTATTTATTTTCTGTTTGTTTCTGTTTACAATAAGTCTGCATCTTATTGCTATAAGGATGTACACAGTAATACAAACATTGTTTTTAGTAAAGTTAAGAAAATCTTCCAGCTTTTTATTGATGTCTGTGTCCCTGCTGGGGAGAATTAAGGGTAAGTTCCCCCAGTAGGAACACAGTCAGCAATATAAATCTCTACAAAAAGTTTAAAAAATGTATTCAGCTTTTATTTCAGCTAGGACGTGTCTAATGTGTGAGATGTTGTCACTTCTATACTTCCTGCAGCCCCTGAAATGTCTCCACTATTTCTTGTGGACCTAGCAACATGCCTTGCAAAGCTCATGGTAGAATGGAGGAAGCATATCATGGGCTACATGAATGTCGACCTTGAGACAGTCAGCATTTGTATAGCCACTTTGCAGTCATATGTCCTCTATCTATAGATATGTGCTGACACAATGTTATCTGGAACCACTATAAGTTTAGTAGTTTAATTGTCCCTACATGCTTCCTTTAAGGTGTTTCTGAACACATTTGAGTGATCTAGGGGCAGTAATGGAGGACCTTTTAATACATGTGACTTATACACAGAAAACTAATTTAATGATCAATAACAATTCTCAGTTGTCAGTCACTGCTACATTTTAATGAAGTGCTTCAAGGATTCCAGTACAGCAAAATGTGCAAATAGGAACATTCAATGTATCACATGTCACATCTATTAAACAAGGCAAAAATATCCACAATGATGAAAAGCACATACCAAACGAGGCAAAGTGACTGTGTGTGGCACACTGCCAGGCAGTTCTGAAGCAACCGATCATAGTGCAAAGTGATACAGCCCTGCTTACACATATGTACAGAAGTTTGGTCACAGGTTAAGTGCATGACCACCCTCTGCAAAACTTGAACCTCACAATACACTTATATGGGATTTAAAATGCTAGGATAACTGTTTGCATATCTATATCCTCAGAGTGGTTACATGATAACAGTACATTTAGGTAAACAGTACAATTAGGCTCGCCATACACATTGTCTAACTCAGCCAGCCCAATCTTTACCAGATTTGGCCATATGTGTGTGGCTAAATCTTCATAGTCATGAAGTTTAGCACCTCTGCCAAAATGTTTGTAAGGGAGGCTTTGGAAATTGTTGTGTAGTGACCACATACACATTCAGATGTGGCCATGATGCATGAATTTTCTATCCTACCTGTTCAAAGTCAATCTTAATGTCTGCACCCTATACACAACTTAGTTATCAGCAAATAAATCTAAAACAGTTTATCTGGTCAAATATGTATCTTATACTTTGGTATCTTTACTCTAGGGTGCAGTCTACGTAATCATTCATTCTGAAACTGATACTACTATAGTCACTTTGCCTCCAGAGCGCCATGCATTTTGCTGCAAATGGGCTCACGACCTGTCTCACAAATGCTTATATTTATGGTTAGAAACCAGTAAATGAGCAGTCCACAATAAAATTAAATCTACAATTAGAACATCTAGGACAGACCATAGAATTTATTAATGTCAGTATGTAAGCCCATACTACAACAGCCACTGTGGCAGGCATCAGTTAGTTTGTCACAATAATGTTTATGAATCTCCACTATGAACCTGGTTGCAGTGATCTAGGTTAGCTGTGTTGAATCTCAAAATCTTATGATCATCTGAATGCCTTATCTTATACTTGAATTGAAGTGTTTTACCACAGCGCATCCACATCTTGTGACTTAGAGTGGGACTCGCTTGGAAAAATAATAAGTGAGCAATAAAAATTCACCTCAACCATTGAGTTAATGAAAAATGCATATTTTGACTTTGGCTTTGATTTGCATTCAGGTTAAAGTTTATGGGAGGCAAAGAGAAATTTAAACCCAGCATTTATGTTTATGCAAAGGATGAGCTGAAAATCAGATCAAGCTTTTACCTGGTAACAATAACTTAAGTGTAATATTTGTTATCATTGAATAGTTTACAGCCTTGCCATATGTTACCCAGTGTAACTGCATTTAAAGTGTTTCTAAATGATGCATCAATAGAGTTTTACAAGAGTAGTGTAGTACTGGGTTTCCTTGCCGTTGACTATATGCATACTTCTAGGTGCAACTTAGAGTCTTTACAGATGTGTAAAGACTGATCATTCTTTCAAATATATGAATACAGCTGAGTAGGAAAAATGATAGTAGGGACAGCAACTGCTGCTAGGTCCATGTTACTAGAGCACCCAATTCCGACCTTTTTTGTTTGTCTCTTTCTTTATTAATATATCAATGTAAGTAGTAGATGTTTTAATGCCAACAAAGTCCTTTTCTAACTATGAAAGAGACATTTATGTGTGTGGTCAGTATTGGTAAAAATGAAGAGCTGCTGACAAACCCTGGTTTGTGGTTTGCCTCAGGATCCAAATGAGTTGAGGCATGGCCTTGTACAGCTAAGTACAGCACTATTACAACTTGTCCCTGGTACATAGCTGTGAGTCTATGAATTATGTCTTGTGGTCTTGAGACCTTTGGCTAATAAGTCCTTTAGTGATTCAGAAACACCGGTAAACTGCAGACTTATAGACTAAATCACCCTGAGTTATAGCAAAATACTTGCACTCTAGTGTTTAAATCAATATGTTTGCTTCAGAGAATGATTAACAGCATTATACGTGTTGTCCTGAAGCTTGGTACAATCACAAGAATTGAGAGCCATTATTTTAATCAGATTCCTGATTTAATAGGATTTGCTTCCTTTGACCTTTCTTGAATTTTCTATTTGTGTTACTTTGAGTGAGACACTGGATCAGAACTTTGCTTCTTATGGCCAATAAACATCACAAAGTATTACTTTTTTAGAAATGCATGTCCTGTAAATGCTCTCACACAAACCAAAGCTGGTGAAACAGTGTATTGGAAGTGAAAAGAAGATATTGTAGATGTTTGTGCTTTTTTTCTGAAGTGTATCCTGTAGACCAAATAGTTTAACGGAGGTGCAATTGTCGTCTCACATACTAAGATACCTCATTGGAATTGAACTTTGCATTTTTCCATATATCCCAACAATTGTCTTTGAGATTGATTCAACAGTTCTGAAATTACAGATTTCATTGTGTTTGCAGCATAATATATTGACACATCTTCCATACATAATACAATCTGTCCATAGAACATGCACCTCCCGCGCTCATCCTCTGCTTATAACAAATCCTCTGCAGCTCAGACTGTCAACAGCCCTTTTGCTTATAATGTGAAACATAGAAGAAGACTATGCCACCTTAAATCATGTCCTTTGTATCTTCTTACTTTTTTTAATTAAATAGTCCAGTTGCAGTCATGTCCAGGTATAGAGAGTCAAAACGATAGTTGTAGCTGTTATTGTAGTTTTACATCAGCTCCTTTATTTTTTGTACCTGATTGTGATTCCCCAGTTTCCATGGCTTTTCTTGTAGATTTAGGGCTGACCCCACCTTTTTTATTACTTTGTGGGGTTGTTAAAGTCTTCTTTTGTATCTGAGGACTTGACTGAGAAGACCCAGAGCCAGATTTCCTTGAGATCTGAGGGCTTCTTGAGCCCTTTGGTTTGGGTGGAGGCTGGAGACTTTCCATTGTTTTGAGTGACTTTAAGCTTAGCATTTCACAGTAGCTATTGCACTGGTGAATTGATGGAAATTCCTCAATGATCTCTGGATAGCAGCTTTCTTTTAGTCCTTGATATCTAGAAATACAAATATTTAAGTGAAGAAATGAGCATAGCTAGGTCTTCTTTGTGTAGACCAAAACCATAACCAAATCTGTTATTAAATTGTAACTAGGACACTTTACAAGCATTAACAACTGGAATATTAAAGCTAACCTTGAGGTAAGCATATAAAAACATATTTGTGGTAGCTGCTTTACCTGAGAAAGGATTTGTAATGATGACCATCAAGTCTTGACACTTTTACAACCCTTCTAAACTTAGGCATTAAGACTAGTTACATTTGGAAATACATTTATTTTTGTATAATGAACAGCTACTTGCATTATTTTTTAAATATCTGCTTGGTTTGGCTTCAAAGAATGGCTTATTAATCTAAGGCATCGGTCTCCAAACTTTAGCGGGGCCAGACTGTGGCCAACGGGATTGGAATATTTCCTGGCATAACTGATAGTAAACATCAGTTGTGTTTGATATTAAAGGAAGGAATAGTGCCCCTTTGTAGGCACCAGTGGGAGAAATGGTGTCCCATTGTTGTCAGTTGGTAGAATAGTCTCAGTGGGAGGAAAAGTGCCCCAAGGGGCAGATAAAGGCTAGCAAATGGCTCCAGTTTGGAGACCACTTTTCTAAGGTATTAAAATAATGAGCAGAAAATGTGTTACAAGATTGGTGAAAAGTGCAGTGAAAAATTATTATAATAATTATTAGCATTATTAGTGCTTTTTTTCTATTGATATATTTTTTAGTTCTTATTTACTGAGTTTTTTTTCAAATGTACAAACGTAAAAAAGGAATGAGAAGAACAAAACCTGTGACAGCAGCATTAGCATTGCAGAACATGAAGGTCATATCCATGCTCTTGAAGAATTTAGACTGAAGTGGTACAGCCATGTGGGACAAGATAATTGTCTAATTATATTAATTGCTTAAAAAACACAGCTATCTTTGATATGTGGATGTCAGGTATGCTGATCATTATAGATGTAAGAAAATCACCCACTCTAATATTATCCTTCACTCTAATATTATTCTTCTTTTGTTGCATTCAGTCTAGTTATCTTAAAAGTAGAAGATACCTGAAATAGTACATTCTAGCATTTTGGCCAAACACTGGGGCATAATATAAAGACTTCCTCATTTTAAAATGGTTCTTCGTATTACCAAATTCAAATCTATTACAGTGGCCATCAAATGGAAGAGACAAAAAATTATTGCTGCTTAATTTACCAGTAATGGATGAAATAGACTGATAACCTCCACTTGCTTACCCCTTGGTTTTTGTGGCAATAGCTATGTTGGTTAGTTTCCATCCAACACCTGGACAAAAAGACACAATAGTATTTTAGAGAAATCAATGACTTAATACTTTCTAAAGTTAGAGTTTCTACAATGGTTACATCTAGTTTTAATGTCTCACCTTCTAGAATGCTGACAAGGAAATTGCCATTAGTCCACTGAAATACCCAATGCTGAAAGGTGCAGCATTTTTGCTCTATTTCTGAAGAGTTCTTGAAGTGTAATTTTCCTGTAATATCCTTGACACAGTACTTTTCAAACGTTCCTTCAAGGTCCTCTTCTATGGTAGCATAGGGGACATTGTTGGCAGGTCGATAGATCAGATTTAGAGGTAAGATCCTAAAGAAGTAAAATACAGTCCACATTTTACCATGCTTGCATTTCATTGATCACCCTGAACCATACTATATAATGCAATTCCTTGGGATAGCAGTCAAGTGCTGTAAGAAAAAAAATAGAACCTTAAAAAACATACTTTAAGGGCATGATAATATACTGTACATACATAAGCTTGTAGGCATGGATTCACACGCCTAAGCATATACCCACCCATCAAAATTTACGTCAGAAAGACTATTCTGTGAATTATGCATGGTAAAGGATTCAATATTTATGAAAAAAATAGTGCAGACCGTAGCTCAAAACTTACTCAAGAAGCTGTCCAAAGTTTGGAAAACCTCTGCATTCAGCTGCAAATATCTTGCAGTATTCGCGGGTAGTATTCTGAATTTTACATTCCTTTAAAGAAAAAGTAAACATATTAGGATGCTGACATGTTAGCTTAAAAGAGAAGTGTGGACTTATTTTTTCCCCCCATTTATAATTACCTAGGTGGATGCAGCATCTGCCCCCGCCGGATTTAACTGTGAGAACTCAGCGATCACATGACCACTGAACACTGAGTTCTCACAGCTGCTCTGAGCATAGAGTGGTGATTGTCACTCAGCGCTGTCTACTCTGCCCCTCCAGAGCTCATTGGAGCACTGGGCTGTGGAGGGGGAGGGAGCATCTGGCTCAGGCTCTCAGCAGCTCGCTGAGAGGCTGAGCCAGGTCCTTCTCCAGACTTTGGGGTGGATCATTGTGACGGGAGTGACTTTAGGTGGGAGGCCCATGGAACACAGCTCACTTTGAAGGAGTCGGGAGACCCCTGTGTCAGCTCCCCAGCTCCCTCTTATGTGTAAGTCACCCTGTGCCTGTTAGGGGTACAGGGTGAAATGTTCTAATATTGGTGTGGGGGTTGTTCATTGTTCTCTGCCATGTGGCTACATCCCATTGTTCTAGCAAACTATTATGGGATGTAATGTTTGTGTATTGGTGTGGCGGTTGTTCATTGTTTACTACCACGTGGTGCATCCCATTGTTTTATTGTGTGTCTTGCTTGGGAGATGTAATGTTTCCGGCAGTCCTTTCCCCTGATGGGACGGCCTGCTGATGTGTTTCCTGTTCTGGGTGTGTATTTCCCCGCCCTGTGTATATATCTTGTATCTATGTTAAAGTAAAGCAGTCTATTTCCTGTCTTTCATACAAGTCTAGTGCTGTCTCGTCTTGTATGGCCAGCGGTGGTGTCCGTGGATCTGTGTTCGAACAGGGAAGCAGGAGTATAACGGAAATATCCAAGCGCAGTCCTGGGTCTGGTTCCGTTACAATCCCGAATTTGAAGTAGAGCTCTTTCTCCAGTCTGGACTGGCTGAGCGACGTCAGCCATCAACGGGCTTTAGGACGCTGTCAGCTGAAAACGGGTCACAGGAGTGCAGAACGAACTGCACTCCTGTGATCCACGGTAGAAGTACAGCAAAAAGAGCTTTGGCTGTACTTCTCCTTTAAGTGTGAATTACACATTGATGTGTGTAACCCAATTGTAGAGGTAAACTTAAATTAAAAGTTAGGCTACAAGCAAATATCCAAATATACAAATGTACACATTGTCCATTGGAGCTGTTTTATCTGCCAAAGAATTTGTACTTGTGCCCATCCAGTTCTTAGAGTTACACAGCCCTGCCCAATAACAAAGCCCTGTCTGACAGGGCAGGATGCCTTTTCTCTGCTGCAAGTAGGCAACACTCACAGGTTTCATTGCTCCTGCAACTTGTCATTGGACAGTAAGAGGAGATGCAGCAGACTGATGATCTCCCTGCCACACTGCTCTTCACACCTGGCAGCATGTTCCTAGTTAGCATAGGAGCACTGCAGCACAGCTGATTGGCTCTTTCTACTGCTCTTTTTAGAGCATAGCCTCAAGTGTGTCTCCTTCCATTTTAAATCTACTGTTAAGTGCATGTCAACAGATTTCGCCATCATATATTATGGAAAATGTGCAAAATAAACAGTTACTGCATCCCTCCCACTTTTCTATTTTATTACTATCAACTTCACCATGCCCTCAAGGTGCAATTTGGATTGTTAAACGAACTGCCTCTGATTACAACCTTTGAGAAAGTACTGCAATGACCTGACACAACCTAATTGACATCAGAATATTACTCTACCCTTATGGCAGACTCTAGTCTTAACTTCACTGCTGCTCAAACTATATGGTCTTCATTGGATATACAGCTCACTGACTCTGATTGGTCTGAATTTTTTTAATTCAACCGAAAATATTTCATCATAGACATCTTACACCTTTTTGGTTACATAGAATGGGCCTGCATACTATAGCTGAATGCTTTATGGGTTGTGGTAACCTAGCTGATTGTATGCACTGTTTCTGGTCCTCCTTCCCTATAGTCCAAAGATTTTGGATTGAAGTTGACACCTCCATTTCATTGGTGTTGGATCACCCCAATATATTACATCCAAAGAATTGTCTGCTAGGGGTGTTTGGTGATTTGACTACATCTAACCATTCTAAACGCTTACTACGTATTCTCTATTTTTTTTCCAAAACATGTTTCTATTATCCTGGAAAGGGGTGTCTCTTCTTACTTTAAACACCTAGCTCAAACTAATTATTAATAATCTCTCCCTATATAAGCTTACCTTTGAACTTAGAGAGAAACCAAAACTCTTTGACAAAATATGAGGTAAATGGATGTCTATCCCACTTACACTAACCTCACTAGATACAGGATATTAGACTCTGTGGGGGGGATTTACTAAAGCTGGTGCACACAGAATCTGGTACAGCTCTGCATAGTAACCATTCTTATTATGCACAGTTGCACCAGACTGTGTGCACCAGTTTTCGTAAATCTCCTCCTGTGTATTTTGATCCACATGGTGGAATTGTTTTTATTCTTGTATTATGGTATCTTACACATGTGTAACCCTTTTACGGCTGATATGAGCTAATGAAACATGAGAGGCATTGTATGTTTGTTTTGTTTGTTAATTACTTTTTACTCTTTTTTTACAACCTTTATAAGAAAGTTAATAAAACCTATCTTAAAAGAAAACAGGTACCTACCTGAATGGTGATATCATAATTCTTTTCCACTAAGGTGTTTTCATTCTTGGTCCCAAAAGTTATTAAGTTTCGGATTTTGATGATACAGGTTTTCCCTGAGTCAAAAATTGGTTCCAACCCGTAAATCGCTTTTACTTTGCAAGCCTTTCTCAAAAATCCTTTTCCAGCATGTGGTTCCTCCATGACTATCCTTCCAAAAAACTTGTCTCCCCAGTAGCCAGAGTCAGCCAAGCCTTTTGCAAATACCATTGGTGTCATCTCTATCTCTTCTCCAACTGAAATAGCAGCAGAAAATGTAATGGAGCTTACAATTTTACAAACACCAGACTTACTGGCACTGGAAGTGCTCACTATCACTCTCAGATTTTTCTCTAAAATAGTGGAAAATTATGGCAACTAATGTGAATTCCCCAAACCCCCCCCCCCCCCCCCAGAAATGGTAACAAACCTTACAAATGTGTGTACAGATGAATTTAGATGAAGCTTGAATTAGAAAGAAATTGTGTGCAGATTTCACTTACATTAACAGGGATCTGATTTTTGCCACCCAAACTCAATTCCATGTTGCCTGGTCTACAAAAACCTATTGCATCTGCTATAGCCAGTTGTTTTCAGCCCTGACTTAAGTGCATTTCAGCTTTACTCACTGTCTGCAATTATAAACAATCTGAGATTTTACTTTTTTTTTATTTGCCATCATCAGATCATCCTCAGTCATGCACTATAGATCATGTACAATACCTTCCACTTCCTCCCTGGAGATGAATCCATCCAAAACTGAAAAGCAACACAAAATTTGTATGTATTTATGACAGGTTACCTAATAACATGCAACAAAAAATACACATTATGTTATTGCAATTACACATTGGGGTATTGTATTATATTATGGAATGAAATTATTGTGGGGTTATGTATTGTTTGCATAAGTAGTTTTTATTTTTTTCCTAAACTGTGTTAAAGCAACAGTGGAAATAGACAATAAAATACACTTACTCTCTGCGCTCAGAAGGCAGTCTGTTGAATCAGTACCATATTCATTTTCAATGGTGCACTGGTACACTCCACAGTCTTTTACTGATGCCTGCACAATTGCAAGTGCCACTTGTCCTTCATCTCCAGCACTATGAAATAAAAATAATTCAGTTTACACGTTTTGTCATGGGATACTATGCATTTTACAGTTAAGGTTTAAACTTAAAATTACCATGTGTTTCAACCTTCATTCTACCTGGAATTAATTTAAATCTGCATTGTCACTATTAATAGGACTATGTGGCAAAGCCCAGTAGTATTGCTACTAAATACAAATCATGCTTAAAGAATAACTCCACTTTTTTGGGGAAAAATAGCAACTAATATAAATAATATAGCATTTTCAATTGCTACAAAATCCCTATCGTGATTTTATGTGACTAAAAATTACCTTTCTGTTTCAATCTGCAGCTTTATCATTTTCTATAAAATTCAATTTAACATGGCAACCTGGAGACCTTCTGTACACAGTAGGTGTACAGAACTTCCCAAGACAGTTAGAGCTTGTGTGATTGGCTCACTGATTTCCCCAGAAGTCTGCATTTGGATACAATTCAGATTTCAGGCATCCTCTGCAACAAAAGTTTCATTTTTGATAAGATACTCCGAAAAGGTTAATCACTTCTAAAGGGATGCTGACACTGCAACATTCCTCATGAGAATGTTGCAAGTGCATCAGCTGATTAATGATGAAAAACTAACTCCTATTCAGCTTCACTCTGTAGACTGACATAACCAAACAAACAAGTATTCCTTCAAAGAAGAAACAGGTCGGAATCTGTAAGAATGTTTGCTAAAAATTCCTGCAATACACACAAATCAACCAGAGGGGATTGTTTTTTCTTAAAACTGATTTCTAGTCATTTTTGTGTTTATTAAAATGTAGCAGCTACAAAAACTGTAGCTGCTGACTTTTAATAAACAGACACTCACACGTCCCAGGATCCAGAGATGTGCTCAACCTCTCCGTCCCTTCTCTCCCTCTTCTCCCCCTGGCACTGGCATCCCAGCTGTGGCATCCCAACAGCTTGTGGCTTCACAGCCGGGTGTCCACTGAGCATGAGCGAGTCGCGGAGAATAATCTGGCAGTCTTCTGGAACCTCGGAAGTGTTCCAGAAGACTGTGGGGGGGAAGGAGGGAGGCCACAATGAACTGAGCCAGAAGTGGGAGAAGGTACCTATCAAAACCAAGTACCCGAATCTCCCCAAAAAAAGTGCCAAATGTGACAGTGGAAGGAGGGATGAGGCAGACAAGCGGAGGGTGGAATGACACTTTAACAAAAGAGGAGTTACAGTTTAATTAAAGTAAACTTGTTACTTTTTATTCCTGTTTACTTATCTCAGATCTCTTTCTAGCTCTCACCTCTGATACTTACCTTCCTCAGACTCCCAAGTCACCTCCTTGAGACCCAAATACAAAGCCCTGTGCAAGCTCTGTGCTGAACCCCCCACCCCCCACCAGGTGCTATGCACTGAATAGCAGGAGGAAAGCGAGAAGCTCACATACTGCCCCATACCTGGAAGCACTGGGTACCTCTAAGGACTCCATGTGGTGAACAGGGTAGTGAGAAAAACAGAACAGGTATTAGTAGCAGGATATAAGAAGAACCTTGCACTCTGATATAAAAAGAGATATCTTAAATATTATGTCACAGAGAATGATTTTATAAACCATTTTTGTATCATTATTATTATAGGTACTTATATAGCACTGTCAATTTACACAGTGTTTACATATATATTGTACATTCACATCAGACCATAACCCTCAAGGGGTGTACAATCTAAGGTCCTTAACTCACATTCATACATACACATACTAGGGCCAATTTAGACCTACCAGCATGTCTTTGGAGTGTGGGAGGAAACCAGAATACCCAGAGGAAACCCATGCAGGCACAGAGAGAACATGCAAACTCCGGGCAGGTGGTGCCGTGGTTGGGATTTGAACCAACAATCCTAGTACTGCCAGGTGGAAGTGCTAACCATTTAGCCACTGTGCTGCCCGTATACCATGTTTGTGAAGTACGTTTAAAACTACTGCAGTGCTTTGGAGGGTCTGTGACTACCTCTGGTTCATCAGGGGATGGATGTAAGTATGTCCTGAACATTTGAAAAAGTTCCTGGCTTCTTCTTGTAAAATGTAAATGACCTGATGGAGGGCAGTGCAGAGAGCTGAGGTGATTCAGAAAGAAACATGCTATGTGTAGATTTTCTTTGTTAATCCTGGGGACCTCACGTATGAAAAATATGTTCTATGTTAAAAGCAGTGCTTTTAAAAAAAAAAAAAGTATATGATTTTTATGTACATCAGCTGATTAAAAAAATGCACTAGTGAAGGTGTGTGCGGATTGCAAACAATAATAGGGTTGCTCTTAACATTCGGTCTGAGCACAGATTCATATCAAACGTTGGCTGTTCAGGTGAAGGCCCAAACATTTACCCATTTGACAGGTGCTGAATGTCATGTATAGTGGCTGTATTACAACTACTATTATACAGGACAGCTTCCCACTGCCAATGTTTGTTAAATATGTTAGCTGGTGCCAGTACCACCCAGCACTTAACAGCCAATGACATCAAGGATTCTAGTTACTTACATGTTCAGGAATTCCATGTAAGGGGCATGTGGGGTTACCTATAATTCATACCAGACCCTTCAGATCTTTTATGAATTATAAGGAGGATCCCACACCAAAAAACAATGTGAGGGTCCCCCCCTAAATTCTTTACCAGACCCTTTGGGTCTGATATGCATTTAAGGGGGCTTACTTGAAAAAACCTTGAGGTCTCCCCAAAAATCCACACTAGAATCCTATCTGAGCATGCAGCCTGGCAGACTGCCAAATACCAGGTCCGGAAAGTAATTATTTTCTTTTGAATGGGGTCTGTCTTTAAAATTCTTTATATTAAGTGTGCTGCTTTTAATAGTGAAAAAGTGCCCTTGGAAATATATCCCCAAAAATTTGATCATTACCATCTCTTTAATTTTGCCACTTGAACTTCATCTTTGTACCATGTAATATCTGAGTCACTTAAAATATTGAAGAACTGGCACCAAAGTTTTAAATTCCCTGATGCATCCGAAAATTGTTCCGCCCGTATTTTCCGAATTACCTGTGGAGCTTAAGAAAATGCAAATTTTTAAATGATTTAAACAATTTTAATTGAAGCAAAATGAAAGTTGAAATATGGGAAACTTTTTTTTTTGCACATTTTATTCCTGTGTTCCCATTGGAGAGTTTTCCACTGACTTACTACCCCAGAGGCATGACAAGAAGTTAACAGAAATAGCATTAATATAGCTATTAACAGGTGTCAAAGGATCAGATGCCCTCATTGACAAATTTTCTTCTTCTACTGTTTCAGTGACAATAGCAACAACAGCTGTAAAAGTTTAATTCCTCATTGCAGGCATCAGGGGAGAGAGCAATCGGATATTTTCCCAATAGGATCACAGCAATACAAATCTGCCAGTTCCCAAAAGTATAAAAACATGAATTTCACTTCATGTTGAGATTATTTTTCAACAGTTTTTGACTAGGCTACAGAGTGTAAACCATAATCTAGTGCTCTACAGGGAAGGCAATGAAGCTAGCAATAAAGTAGAACTATAGCCAAACCACTTTTTTCATTTTGGATATATTTAGGGAGAGTCATAACCCCTGTCAGTTTATTTTTTGCCAAGTGTGTCCCACTGGGGAGATTTCCCTTCACTTTCTATCCCATAGCCAAAGCAGGAAGTGAGAGGAAATCCCTGCAAATTAAGGGAGTCCCTTAAGGGCCCCCAGGTCACCAGAACTAGTGTCCCCATTGGAAGATTTCCACTTTTTACTTTTCTGGGACCAACCCAAAATTTGGAATTTTCTCTTACTTTACCTTTCAATGACAATGGTAAACAGGATCACTAGAGAGAGTGAATCTCCCTAACAGGGGCACAGGCAGCAATACAAACTGACAGGTGATCTAATCCATCTCCACTCTGTCTAAAACTAAAAGAAAGGTTTTGCCTTTAGTTGTGCTTTAAATATTAGTATTCTGAAAAATAACACTTTTATGCAATTTAACAGGAATAACCATGATTGTAAGCTCGAAAGAGCAGGGCCCTCGAACCCCTCGTGTATTGTATTGTTACTGTCTTGACTCATGTTCTGCCCCCCTTGCTACTGTACAGCGCTGAGCATACCCTTTGGCGCTAAATAAATACTGTATAATAATAATAATAATGAAGAAACCATCTTCAATATTAAAGATAACTGCTTCAATATCTATCGCTCCCAACAAAGTGCAATGTTAGTTGTGGCATATTCTGAGTTTAAAAGTGGATTTCTAGCATTATGGAAAATCTAATCTGGCATTATTCATGGTTTAAGGTATATACTGTGTCACTAATAATGCTTGAAATTGTTGTGTCGCTAATGAAAATTGGATTTTATATGACCACATTGAGACTTAATAAAAATAAAATCAGGAGACAACTGATACAGTTCCTGCCAATGCAGGTCAAGGTAATTTGGTAATTTAATCCTCTCTTCCCCCAGAAACACCTTGTTTTCACATGTCCTCACTCCCATTCTACTCTGTTTGGCTGCTGGTATCAGGGAAGGGCTGTGAAAGGTTTGGCCACCCTGCCCCAGTGTGATAGCACTGGGCCAATCACAAAGAACCAACACTATCACATGAAAGGGGAACAGTGAGTCACATGCTCATACCAAGTGCTGGGTATTTAACTTCACACCTCTTGGCTAAGTGAAGGGGCAAGCAAGTAAATTAAATGTGATTATATATTGATGGGGTGGGGAAAGTTTAATGACCCCTTTACTTTGCCCTGCAAGGGCATGCAAAAGTGTTCACTTTACTGTAGGCACGTAGAGAAAGTGTGCCACAATAGCACAGCATATTATATACATACTATCAATATAGTATAATGACCTGCACACTGCGGAATCAACTACCATACATGGCTGTGCAAAGATCGGGGAAAAAAAAGTTTAATGCAGATTTCTCTATCGCCTTTCATTTTGGCAGTGACTCAGTCCAGGTAGGTTGTGCGAATAACAGCATACATATTGATCACTCTGTCTGCTTCTCCTGTTCACACAGCTAACGCTTGGTAGATGTCTAAGTAGATGTAAGCATCAATTATTCAGAGGCAGACACCAGTTATTGACAACTGTATATATTCAGTATGGACTTTGAATAGAAAATGTATTTGAGTTAGTTTGTCTTCCATGTTAAACCCAAATGCTAAAGAAATTGTAATTGTTGCAAATAAGTCTGGGCACATTATAACCTAAAAATATGCTTCTAGTTTCCTTTAGATCAGATTTAAAAAATTGTTAATCTTTATGGTTCACAACAGAAAATACAACATATCTGGACTATGGCATTAAATGACCCACCTTTATAAGGATCATTTACTTTTTTAATTTCTGTAATCTGTGGTTCTTCCTTAAGTGGTACACCTGATTCTTTTGATTCTTGAGAACCAGAATCAGAGGCCTTTTTCTGATCTACAGTTTCTTCACATATCTTTGGAACTTCTAGCTTTGTCGTTCTTCGGGTTGTACCAGGGGAACGTCTTTCCACTGGAGGAGACTGAGATGCCAGAAGTGAGCCGCTTTTTCTAGACAATCCTGGGGATACGTTGGGGCTCCCTTTTTTGGGGGGTGGAGTTATGGATCCCATATTACCATCATCTTCACCCTCCAGTTGTTTAGACTTAGGAAGGTATATCTTACGGCGAGCACCAGAAGCCAGCTCCTGTGGCGTTGCCGAAGGAATTGCAGATAAGTTCTCACTAGACCTCCATTTACGATTGCTATCTCTTTGGGGTTCATACAGCATATTTCCAGGTGTATTCTCAGGTAGGCTACCAACAACTATAGAAGGCACAGATAATGCAGAAATGGAATTTGATCCTGAAGCTATTTTAGCTGCAATTTTTCTTGAAGTGGAAGGACTAAAACGTAGGTCTTCTTTAGTCAAGAAGGTTTCCTCACTAATGCCTTTTGAACTTCTCTTTGGTGTGACTGGACTTAATGGAGCACTTTCCACTTGGGCTATTTCTCCTTTCCTTGAAAAATCAGTGATTCTCCTGGGAATTGTTGGACTTGTTGTCAATGAATCTGCACTATGAACCATGTCTTCTTCGGATGATGGAGAACGTTTACCTGAAGTGGAAGTGGAATGCATGCTTTCTGGACTCTGTGGAGAGTCACTGTCCTTGCCAGATTCATAAACCTTCCGAGAACTTGGGGGGCTTCTTTCAGATGCATACATGTCTCCAGATGATTCTTGATGAGCTTCAGTCAAGTTTCTTTGACTTTTTGTTTTAACTTTATGGTCTTCAGTATCTGCTGTTTTCATATGAAATAACATCAACAAAGAATTTTTCAAGGTTGTTACGAGACTGTGATCTTGTTTATCTTGATGTTGTGATACATTTTCCTGAATGTTTTCCTGCTCTGAATGTAAAGAAAGTTGTTCAGTGGAAGGCAGGTCTGTTTCACGTACCTTCTCTTTGATGGTTGAGCTATTAGTTACCAATTGCTCAGATTCTTTATCCTGTCCTATATTTTGTGGCAAGCCTGGCATCGGAGCAGCTTTATAATGTTCTTCAGCTTGTTCTAGATTTAGTGGAGCAGTCAAGGAAATTGGATCTACAGAGCTTTCATCCTTAGTAGTCACTCCAGTCTCCAAAGCTTTTTTCACATCACGAAGGAGGGTCACTACTGACTGGTTTTGATCACTAAGTAATATTTTAGTTGAACTATCTGCTGGAAGATTAGCACCCTGTACATTTTCAGCTATTTGTGCAGCATATTCTTGAGTTGGTAATTCTGATGATACCTTAGATGTTAAATCTGTTTCTGTTTCTGTTACTGCTTTATTCACTTGCTCAGCTATATTTGTTGTTCTAATGAGAGAGCCAACTTCTAACAGTGGTTCATTGTTATTAGAATGGCTTACTTCACATTGGTGTGTCTTTAGCTTCTCCTCGTTCTCCTGAGGTATCTCAGCTTCACTGGACTGTGTACCTGCAACCTCTGGGAGTCGTACAGACCTTTTAGTGGAAAGCACTGTAATATTTGATAAGCCTTCATCACTTCCTACAGCCTGTTGCTCCTTTAATTGTACATCAGATTCTAGTTTTGTAAGAGCTTCTTGTTGCTCAACCTGAGGCACAGCATCCAGTGCAGAGGTTTCGTCTTGTGTAGTAAACTCTTCAGTTTCCATATGTATTGGTTCTGGTGAGTTTGGACATTTCAAATCAGTCTTGTCTTCCATGTTTGCTTCTGCTGTAGAAACATTAGTTTCAATGCTGTCAGTTAGTTTCACTACAGGAGTTCCCATGTATTCTGAGGGTTCTGGCATCTAAAAGAAATGTATCAGTGAGTTAACAAATCAATTGGAATTTTACATAACATACTCAGCATATTACTACTGTATATTTAATATCCTTGCATTTATTGATCTATACATATTATTCACTTATATGTAAAAAAAGGCAAGTTTTGGTAAGGAATTCTAAAAGTGACCAAAAGCTTTCCACTAAACTACTGCAAAGTACAACATTGTTTTTTAAATACAGAGGTAAAAAAATATATCACTTTCAATATGAAACCAATATATAAGGAGTTTATTCTCTATGGACAGTGGATGGAGCAATGGCAATCACTCTTTAATGCCCCAGATACAAACTGTGGAACAAATGGCCCTCTAACATTAGGTTATTTATGCTATAAACCAGTGGTTCTGGATGCACATTTGATCTCTGGAACATAAAGGCTTGCATAGCTCTGAGTACACTTCTTGAATGAGGACCCCTTATTTATGGATTTCTGATGAAAGCAATTAGAAAGATAATGCTGAACACCATATTTATTCAGATAAGCTTTAATCAAAACATTATTATTATTAATTATTATCATTATTATAAGGTAATCCATTTTAACTTGATTTAAAATATGGTGAGCTGTGAATAAATCTTCAGTAAAATGAAAAACTGTTTGAAAACATATATGCTACCTCCTGTATCTCGGCCTTTTGAGCTTTTGCCTTCTCAGATTGAGTAGTCTGTGCCTTTGCCTTCTGTGTCTCTACTTCCATGGCCTTTGCCATTTGTGCCTCTGCTTTCATTGTCTTTTCCCTTTGTGTCTCTTCTTTAATTTCCTCTGCCTTCTGTGAATCTGATTTTTGTGCCTCTGCCTTCTGTGCCTCCACCCTCTGTTCCACTGCCTTCAATGTCCAAGCTCTCAGTGCCTCTGCATTCTCTGCTTCTGTTCTTTGCGCCTCTGATTTATGTGCTTCGGCCTTCATTACCACTGTTCTCTGTGCCTGTGTCTTTATTGCCTTTGCATTCTGTGCCTCTTCCTTCATTGTCTCTGCCAATTGTGTATCTGCCCTAATTGCCTTAGACCTCTGTGCATCTGTTTTCTGTACCTCTACCCTCTGTGCCTCTGCCTTCAATGCCTTATCCCTCTGTACATCTACTTTCTGATTCTCTGCTTTATGTTTCTCTGCCATCTTTTCCCTTGCCTTCATTGCCTCTGCGCTCTTTGTTTCTTCTTCCTGTGCCTCTGCTCTCTGTACTGCTGCCTTGATCGTTTCTGTCCTATGTGCCTCTGCTTTTATTACTTCTACCTTAATTGTCTCTGTCCTCTGTACCTTTGCCTTTTCTGTCCCTGTCCTTTGTGCCTCTGCCTTCATTGACTCTGCCCTCTTTGCTTCTGCCTTCATTGTCTCTGACCTCTGCACATCTTCCCTCCTTGTCTCTGACCTCCATGCCTCTACCTTAATTGCATCTACCTTTTTTGCCTCTGAACCCTGTGTCTCTGCTTTCATTGCCTCTGCCTTCATTGTCTCTGCCCTCTGTATCTCTGCCATTTGTGCCCCTGCAATCTGTGCCGCTGCTTTCATTGCCTCTGCCCTCTGTGCCTCTGTCTTCATTACGTCTGCCCTCTGTGCCTCTGCCTTCTTTGTCTCTGCCCTCTGTGTCTCTGCTTTTATTGCCTTTACCCCGATTGTCTCTGACTCTACTTCTGCCTTTTGTGCCCTTGCCCTCTGTGCCTCTGCTTTCATTGCCTCTGCCTTATTTGTCTCTGCCCTCTGTACCTCTGTCTTCATTGCATCTGCCTTCCCTACCTCTTCCTTTATTGTCTCTGCCTTCATTGCCTCTGCCTTCTGTGTCTCTGCCTTAATTGCTTCTGCCTTCATTGCCTCTGCCCTCTGTGCCTCTGCCTTCTTTGTCTCTGCTCTTTGTGTCTCTGATTTTATTGCCTCTACCTTCATAGTCTCTTTCCTCAGTACCTCTGCCTTTTGTACCCTTGCCCTCTGTGCCTCTTCCTTGATTGTCTCTGCTCTCTGTGCCTCTGCCTTCTTTGTCTCTGCCTTCTGTGCCTCTACCATAATTGCCTCTGCCTTCTGTGCCTCTTCCTTGATTGTCTCTGCTCTCTGTGCCTCTGCCTTTTTTGTCTCTGCCCTCTGTGCCTCTTGCTTAATTGCCTCTGATTTTTGTGCCTCTTCCTTGATTGTCTCTGCCCTCTGTACCTCTGCCTTTTGTGCCCTTGCCCTCTGTGCCTCTGCCCTCTGTGCCTCTGCCTTTTTTGTCCCTGCCCTCTGTACCTCTGCTTTTATTGCCTCTACCTTCATTGTCTCTACTCTATGTACTTCTGTCTTCTTTGCCTCTGTGTTCTGTGCCTCTTCCTTAATTGCCTCTGCCTTCTGTGCCTCTTCCTTGATTGTCTCTGCCCTCTGTACCTCTGCCTTTTGAGCCCTTGTCCTCTCTGCCTCTGCTCTCATTGCCTCTGCCCTCTGTGTCTCCGCCTTCTTTGTTTCTGCTTGTATTGCTTCTACCTCCATTGTCTCTGCCCTCTGTACCTGTGCCTTTAGTGACCTTGCCCTCAGTGCCTCTGCCTTCCGTGCCTCTTCCTTAATTGCTTCTGCCTTCTGTGCCTCTTCCTTAATTGTCTCTGCTCTCTGTACCTCTGCCTTTTGTGCCCTTGCCCTCTGTGCCTCTGCCTTCTGTGCCTCTTCCTTAATTACTTCTGCCTTCTGTGCCTCTTCCTTAATTGTCTCTGCCCTCTGTACCTCTGTCTTCTTTGTTTCTGTCCTCTGTGCCTCTGCTTTTGTTGCCTCTACCTTCTTAGTCCCTGCCCTCTGTTTTTCTGGCTTTTGTGTCTTTACTTCTGTCCTCTGTACCTCTGCCCTCTGTGCCTCTTCCTTAATTGCTTCTGCCTTCTGTGCCTCTTCCTTAATTGCCTCTGCCTTCTGTGCCTCTTCCTTAATTGTCTCTGCCCATTGTGCACTTGCCCTCTGTGACTCTGCCTTCATTGGCTCTGATTTTTTTGCCTCTTCCTTAACTGTCTCTGTCCTCTGTACCTCTGCCTTTTGTGCCCTTGCCCTCTGTGTCTCTGCTTTCACTGCCTCTGCCTTCTGTGCCTCTTCCTTAATTGTCTCTGCCTTCTGTATCTCTGCCTTTTGTGCCCTTGCCCTCTGTGTCTCTGCTTTCATTGCCTCTGCCGTCTGTGCATCTTCCTTAATTATCTCTGCCTTCTGTATCTCTGCCTTTTGTGCCTCTGCCTTATGTGCTTCTTCCTTAATTGCCTCTGCCTTCTGTGCCTCTTCCTTAATTGTCTCAGCCCTCTGTACCTCTGCCTTTTGTGCCCTTGACCAATGTGCCTCTGCCTTCCGTACTTCTGCCTTCATTGCCTCTGCCTTTTGTGCCCCTGCCTTCATTGCCTCTGCCTTCTGTGCCTCTTCCTTAATTGTGTTTGTCCTCTGTACCTCTGCCTTTTGTTCCCTTGCCCTCTGTGCCTCTGTCTTCATTGCCTCTTCATTCTGTGCCTCTGCCCTAATTGCCTCTGCCTTCTGCGCTTCTGCTTTTATCGTCTCTGCCCTCTGTGCCTCTGTCTTCATTGCCTCTGCATTCTGTGCCTTTGCTTTAATTGCCTCTGCCTTCTGTGCTTCTGCTTTTATTGGCTCTGCACTCTGTGTCTCTGCCTTCATTGCCTTTGCCCTCTGTGCCTTTGCTTTTATTGCCGCTACCTCCATAGTCTCTGCCCTCTGAAATTCTGCCTTTTGTGTGTTTACCCGCTTTGCCTCTTCCTTTATTGCCTCTGCCTTCTGTGCCTCTTCCTTAATTGTCTCTGCCCTCTGTACTTCTGCCTTTTGTGCACTTGCCCTCTGTGTCTCTGCCTTCATTGCCTCTGCCTTCATTGCCTCTGTCTTCTGTGGTTCTGCCTTTATTGTCTCTGTCCTCCATGCCTCTGCCTTCTTTCTCTCTGCCCTCTGCGCCTCTGCTTTTATTGCCTCTACCTTCATTGTCTCTGCCCTTTGTACCTCTGCCTTTTGTGCCCTTGCCCTCTCTGTCTCTACCTTCTGTGCCTCTTCCTTTATTGTCTCTGCCCTCTGTACCTCTGACTTTTGTGCCCTTGCCCTCTGTGCCTCTGCCTTCAATACCTCAGTCCTCTGTGCATCTGCCTTCTTTGTCTCTGTCCCCTCTACATCTGCTTTTATTGCCTCTACCTTAATTGTCTCTGCCCTCTGTGCCTCTGCCTTATTTGCTTCTGCCTTCTGTGCCTCTTCTTTAATTGTCTCTGCCCTCTGTACCTCTACCTTTTGTGCTTTTGCCCTATGTGCCTCTGCCTTCTTTGTCTCAGCCCTCTGTGCCTCTGCCTTCTTTGTCTCTGCCCTCTGTGCCTCTGCTTTTATTGCCTCTACCTTCATTGTTTCTGCCCTCTGTACTTCTGCTTTTTGTGCCTCTGCCTTCATTGCCACTGACATCTGGGCCTCTGCCTTATTTGTCTCTGCCTTCTGTGCCTCTTCTTTGATTGTCTCTGCCCTCTGCGCCTCTGCCTTCCGTGCTTCTGCCTTCATTGCCTCTACCTTCTGTGCCTCTTTCTTAATTGTACCTGCGCTCTGTACCTCTTCCTTTTGTGCCTTTGCCCTCTGTGCCTCTTTCTTCATTGCCTCTGCCTTCTGTGCCTCTGCCCTCTGTGCCTCTGCCTTAATTGCCTCTGTATTCTGTGCCTCTGCCTTCTTTGTCTCTGCTTCCATTACCTCAAACTTCATTGTCTCTACCCTCTGTATCTCTGCCTTTTGTATCCCTGCCCTCTGTGCCTCTGCTTTCATTGTCTCTGCCTTCATTGTCTCTGCCCTCTGTGCCTCTGCCTTAATTGCCTCCGCCCTCTGTGCCTCTGCCTTCATTGTCTTTGCTCTCTGTGTCTCTGATTTTATTGCCTCTACCTTCATTGTGACTGCCCCCTGTGTCTCTGTCCTAAATGCCTTTACCTTCTGTGCCACTCCCTTCGTTGTCTCTGCCTTCATTGCCTCTGCCTTCTGAGCCTCTTTCTTAATTGCCTCTTCCTTAATTTTTTCTGCTCTCTTTAGCTCTGCCTTTTGTGTTCTTGCTCTCTGTGCCTCTGCCTTAATTGCCTCTGCCTTTTGTGCCTCTTCCTTAATTGTCTCTGCCCTCTGTACCTCTACCCTCTGTGCCTCTGCCTTCATTGTCTCTGCCTTCTTTGTCTCTGCTTTTATTGTCTCAACCTTCACTATCTCTGCCCTCTGTACCTCTGCCTTTTGTGTCCTTGCCCTCTGTGCCTCTGCCCTAATTGCCATTGTCCTCTGTGTCTCTGCCCGCTGTGCCTCTGCTTTTATTGCCTCTACCTTCATTGTCTCTGTCCTCAGTACTTCTGCCTTTTGCGCCCTTGCCTTCTGTGCTTCTGACTTTATTGCCTCTTTCTTCTGTGGCTCTGCTTTTATTGCATCTACATTCTTTGTCTCTGCCCTCTGTACTTCTGATTTTTGTGCCCTTGCCCTCTTTGTCTCTGCCTTTTGTGCCTCTGACTTAATTGCCTCTGCCCTCTGTGCTTCTGCTTTTATTGCCTCTACCTTCATTGTCTCTACCCTCTGTACCTCTGCCTTCTGTGCCTCTGCCCTCTGTGCCTCTGCCTTCTGTGCCTCTGCCCTCTGTTCCTCTGCTTTCATTTTCTCTGCCTTCTGGCTGAGTTCAAGCTGCTGCTGCAGTAGGGCATATGCTTTCTGTAAGGCCATGTACTCCACTTCTAAATTCTGAAGCTTCTCTAGTGTCTCTGTTCGGGCCTTCTCCTGTGAAAAAACACACAAATCAGTTAAAGATTAATATTAATTCAACCTACATATTACAGTGAAACACAAAGAATAAATAACAAACTTCAATGCTAATTTAATTTACAGCATGGCCTGTACTAAAATAAAGCAACTGGGACAGCATTGCTCTATAGATGAAGGCAGGGGTCTCCAAACTTTCTAAACAAAGGGCCAGTTTATTGTCCTTTACACTTTAGGAGGGCCGGACTGTGGCCAGCAGCACATTTTCCTGGCATAAGTGGGAGTAAACATCGCCACATTTGGTATTAGGCGGAGGAATAGTGCCCCATTGTTGGTATCATTGGGAGGAATAGTGCCCCATTGTTGGTATCATTGGGAGGAATAGTGCCCCATTGTTGGTATCATTGGGAGGAATAGTGCTCCATTGTTGGTACCATTGGCAGGAATAGTGCTCCATTGTTGGAATCATTGGGAGGAATAGTGACCCATCGTTGGTATTAATGGGAGGAATAGTGCCCCATTGTTGGTATCATTGGGAAGAATAGTGCCCCATCGTTGGTATCATTGGGAGGAATAGTGCCCCATCGTTGGTATCATTGGGAGGAATAGTGCCCCATCGTTGGTATCATTGGGAGGAATAGCGCCCCATCGTTGGTATCATTGGGAGGAATAGTGCTCCATTGTTGGTGTCAGTGGGAGAAATGGTGCCATATTGTTTGTGTCAGTTAGCAGAATAATGTCTCATATCAGTGGGGGGATATGGAGGGCCAGATAAATACAAGCAAGGGCTGTACCTGGCCCCAGGGCCACAGTTTGGAGACCACTGGATCAGAGTATTATGAACATTTTCTTTGTAACATCCTGCCTCAATGCATGCTGCTTATACATTATATTGCCAAAGGTATTGGGACCAGGGCTGCCGACGGGGGGGGGGGTTACCACTGTCAGGGGCCTGAACACACAGGGGGAACCAGATGCGAGCTGAACAGGGAAGATGATCTGTGCGGCAGAGTGGGGAGAATACTGAAATTATGCTCTGTGTGTCTATCCTTCCAGCAGCTGAAAGCTGGTGCGGGGTAGAGGAAGATAAGCCAGCTTTCAGCTGCTGGAAGGATAGACACACAGAGCATCATTTCAGTACTCTCCTCACTCTGCTGCACCAATCATCCTCCCTGCCTGCTCACAACTAGTTCCCCCTGTGTGCCCGGACCCCCGCAGAGAACAGGACACAAGGAGTGGGGGGGGGCGGGAAATGACCATGCAAGTCCACAGTACTGTATAAAAGATTGAAATGTTTATTAAAACTTCAATAGTTTTGGATTGCAGCCATATATTCAGCTGGGCGGAAAAAGAAACAGCCACCTGGATCCTCTGTTCACAGCTGAAGAAGAGGAAGTTCTGTGCTCAGACTCCTGTGGTGACTTCTACTTGAGTGCTGGTCCAATTGGAGTGCCAGATCCCATCAGCTGTTTCTTCTTCCATCCAGCTGAGTGTATGACAGCAGTCCAGAGGCTGTCCACAGATCTTTTCCCCCTCCTGGAGTCTTGGTTTGGAGCCCCAACACAGACCTTTATACTTTGCTGCAGTTCTCTGGTTATGCTCTTGATTGTGAGTAGAACTATTAAAAGTTTTAAAAGGGCTTTTTAACCTTTTATGTCCCTTTCACACGGACAGACTGATTGGGTCCGCCTGTCTGTTTTTCAGGCAGATCCGATCAGACCCTCTACTGTCCTCTATTGGCAGCCGGATGTAAATGAATCCCTTGTCAGTTTACAGACACCTACATCCAATTCAATATGCTAAAAACAGACGGATGGGGGATCCCTTCCCCTTCCGTCTAGCAGATTGGATCAGATAGGATGACAGTTGGGTGCAAATGGACATGCGGTCTGTTTACATCCAACTGCCCATAGAGGAGAGCGGGCTGTTTTTCAGGCGGTTTGGATCGGTCCATCCATAGACTTCTTTGGACTATAGTCAGCTGACACCCGCCAGCATCCAATCTGATCTTGTATGCCAAAAACAGACAGATCGGGATCTGTTCCCCATCCATCCAGCGGATCAGATCACATGACAATGGTGGTCCATTTCCATCCATTCGTCCCATTGAAATCATCAGGCAGTGCCTATGTCCGCTCTGCAGCACCAGAGTGGACACAAACCTGCCATCATCTGCCTACTCAGCGGGGATCAACAGATAGATACCCCTGTGAGCAGGCGAATCCACTTTCAGAGTCCGCCTATGTGAAAGGAGCTTTACACATCCTTATGGGCTTGAGTGGTCTCCCCTCCCCAAAAAAAGAAGCTATATATTAGACGTCTTTTGGTGCTTTGCTGCTGTTTAATTTTATTTTTATGAATGAATAGAAGCCTCTGTCTCCTGTTCTTTTACCTGCAGTGTAGGTGAGGCTTATAGAGAAAGGAATTGAAAAATCTGTGTCCTCAATTCCTTTCTCTGCCTCTAAGGTGAGATGACAGGGGTCTCTTTAGACCCCTAATAATCCACCCAAGCCTCCTCCCCCCAACAGAGTTGTAAAAATAAAAATTGTAAAAGCTAATTTAAAAAAATTAAGGGATCATTCACACGGGTTCTCTGGCCTATACAATGTGAATGAACGGTTTGATGGCACCGCCTGTTACTCTATGAGGATGCAGCGTCTGTAGGATCACAGCCGCAGGTCCTAATTTGATAAGTGTGCAGGTGCAGGTAGGTGGGTGTGGGTGAGTGGCCCCAAATATACACTGTCAGGGTTTGGGGTAAATACACCTGCATCCACACACCTGTCAAATTAGGACCTGCAGCTGTGTTTATACAGCTGTTGTGTCCCCATAACAAATGTCTGCCTGTGCACAGAAATAGTCATTAAAAAAAAAATCACTGATTCACACTGTACAGGCCACAGCACAGCATGTGAATGACCCCCCATTTACAACCAGAACTTTGTTAACTCAATACAGTTTTATCTTTTTAGCTTTGTCAGGAATTTTATACGTTATGTTAGATTTGTGTCAGCTAATAATGACTTTAGTGTATTTTCTGGGGGAGGGGACCTGTCAAGTAGGCTGTATGGGGCCCTGTGATTTCTAACAGCAGCACCTAGGCATGCAGACTGCTTCTACAAACATTTGTGAAAGAATGGGTCGCTCTCAGGAGCTCAGTGAATTCAAGCATGGTACCGTGATAGGTTGCCACCTATGCTATAAGTCCATCTGTGAAATTTCCTTGCTACTAAATATTCCACAGTCAACTGTTAGTGCTATTATAACAAAGTGGAAGCAACTGGGAACAACAGCAACTCAGCCTCAAATTGATAGGCCATGTAAAATGACAGAGTGGGGTCAGCACATGCCAACTGTCTGCAGAGTCAATAGCTAAAGACCTCAAAACTTCATGTGGCCTTCAGATTAGCACAACAATAGTGCATAGAGAGCTTCACGGAATGGGTTTCCATGGCCGAGCAGCTGCATCCAAGCCTTACATCACCAAGTGCAATGCAAATTGTCAGATGCAGTGGTGTAAAGCACGCCGCCACTGGACTCTAGAGCAGTGGAGACTTGTTCTCTGAAGTGACAAATTACACTTCTCTGTCTGGCAATCCAATGCACTTGTCTGGGTTTGGCGGTTGCCAGGATAACGGTAC
This sequence comes from Staurois parvus, assembly GCF_062004578.1. NCBI lineage: Eukaryota > Metazoa > Chordata > Amphibia > Anura > Ranidae > Staurois > Staurois parvus. Next base: position 441,843 of record NW_028318628.1, read on the forward strand.
TTGCCTGACTGCATTGTGCCAAGAATAAAGTTTGGTGGAGGGGGGGATTATGGTGTGGGGCTGTTTTTCAGGGGTTGGGCTTGGCCCCTTAGTGCCAGTGAAGGGAACTCTTAAGGCGTCAGCATACCAAGACATTTTGGACAATTTCATGTTCCCAACTTTGTGGGAACAGTTTGGGGATGGCCCCTTCCTGTTCCAACATGACTGCGCACCAGTGCACAAAGCAAGGTCCATAAAGACATGGATGAGCGAGTTTGGGGTGGAGGAACTTGACTGGCCTGCACAGAGTCCTGACTTCAACCCAATAGAACACCTTTGGGATGAATTAGAGTGGAGACTGTGAGCCAGACCTTCTTGTCTGACATCAGTGCCTGACCTCACAAATGCGCTTCTGGAAGAATGGTCAAACATTCCCATAGACACCCTCCTAAACCTTGTGGACAGCCTTCCCAGAAGAGTTGAGCTGTTATAGCTGCAAAGGGCGGGCCAACTCAATATTGAACCCTACTGACTAAGACTGGGATGCCATTAAAGTTCATGTGCGTGTAAGGGCAGGCGTCCGAATAATTTTGGCAATATAGTATATATTTATTTTCATACATATTTTTATATTTTTGCACACCTACAGTGTTACTAAACCCAGGACCCTGCATTCACTATATCTGGTCTTCTACAGTATACAGAACATGGAAGTGCAATTATTTTAGTATATATAAACTGCTAAATACCTTTTCACATCAGCAGTACATAGCAGTTTTGTGACTTCAATCAGTGTCTGGCCGAGCACTGTTTTTTTTTGTAGGAAGAGTTTTAATTCTCCTCTGACTTTCCTATGAGGCTGCATGACCCCTGATCCTCTTTTTGGACAGCACTGATTGGTCCTGTGTTGATCACATGCACCCCCTCCAAAAAAAATCCAAAACTCTCTAGCAAATACACACCAAACAGAGCATGTGCAGACTTGCCACTGCTGCTCTAACTATGGCAGATGGATTGGGGACAGCAAAACAAGGGAAGGATCAGAGAAGACAGGATCAAACAGCCTTTTTACACAATGCTGAGGATTAACCCCTTCCACAGAGACTATAACAAGCATGCATTACTGCATAAGCAGACTGGTGTTATTGTTGGGTGATTAATAACACTATAAATACTATTTTTTATTTACTTATTATGTGTTTATTAACTTCTTGCCAACCAGCCACTGTAGAAATACGGTGGCTGGTCGGCACGGCTGGGCAAAACCATGTTTTAAAACGTGCGTTTGCAAAACAGGTAGGGGGTGTCAGTCGCAGGTCACAGCCGGTCATTACCTACCGTGTCCCGGCGATTAGCGGCAATCACTGACAGAGAGGACGGCTGCAGTGTTTACACTGCAGCTGTGCTTTCTGTCAGTCCCGTCAGCTCCTGACATGCTGATCCGAAGAGAAGAGTTTATCTCTCCGGATCAGCGTGTTCCCGTGCAATACACACCCCCACCCCCTAGTTAAATACTCCCCTCACACAGTTAACCCTTTCAGTAAATACAAAAGTTAACCCCTTCCTCCCCAGTGCCATTAGTACAGTGTCAGTGTTTTTTTTTTTGCACTGATCACTGTATTGGTGTCACTGGGGATGTCAGTGACCCCAAGTCAGTTCCCCCACTGTGTCAGAATGTCCGCCGCAGTCCCGCAGTCCTGTCATAAGTCACTGATCGCTGCCATAAGTCGCTGATCGCCGCCATAAGTCACTGATCGCTGCCATAAGAAATTCTGAAGGACTAGAAATTCTGAAGGACCCTCTGCACACTGGTATATACCCTTTCAAGCAGACTATGCAATAAATAGGGATATTTAGTTCACACATATTGCAATACATGCTTAAGCTGGCCAACTGCGTCAAAGTAATCCCTCTATGATCGCTGCCATAAGTCGCTGATCGCCGCCATTATTAGTATAAACAAAAATTAAAAATCCCAGTATCTTTCCCGCCATTTGTAAACGCTATAACTTTCACGTAAACCAATTAATTTATTAACGTATTGGGTTTTTTTTGTTAGCAAAGACATGTCGCAGAATACATTTTGGCAGAAATATATGACTAAATTTGATTTTTAAATTTTTTTACTGGACATGTTTTATAGCAAAAAGTCCAAAATATTGTTTTTTTCCCTCAAATTTGTCAGCCTTTTTTTATAGCGCAAAAAATAAAAACCGCACAGGCGATCAAATACCACCAAAAGAAAGCTCAATTTGTGGGAAAAAAAGGATGTAAATTTCATTTATGTACCGTATTGCATGACCGCGCAATTGTCCGTTAATCAGTGATGATCAGTGCCCTGATGATCGGTGCCCAGCAGTGCCACCCACAAGTTCCGCTCACCTGTGCCCAGCAGTGCGCCCACTAGCTCTGCCCACCTGTGCCCAGCAGATCACCCATCTGTGCCCAGCAGTGCACCCACCTGTGCCACTCTGCAGTGTCACACACCTGTGCCCAGAAGTGCCACCTTCCTGTGCCCAGCAGTGCCACCCACCTGTGCCCACCCACCTGTGCCCACCAGTGCCACCCACCTGTGCCCAACTGTGCCCACCCACCAGTGCTGCCCACGAGTGCCACCCACCAGTGCAGCCCAGCAGTGCTGCCAGTCAGTGCCACCAGTCAGTGCCCAGCGGTTGTGCCAGTCAGTGCCGCCAGTCAGTGCCCAGCAGTGATGCCAGTCAGTGCCGTCTATCAGTACCTATCATCAGTGTCACCTATCAGTGCCGCCTATCAGTGCTGCATATTAGTGCTGCCTATCCATGACAGCTCATTAGTGCTGCCTATCAGTGCCGCCTATCCGTGCCACCTCATTAGTACTGCCTATCAGTGCCCTTTAGTGCTGCCTATCAGTGCCCATCAGTGCCACCTATCAGTGCCCATCAGTGCTGCCTCATCAACGCACATCAGTGAAGGAGAAAAATTACCTGTTTGAAAAATTTTATAATAGAAACAAAGAAACTTTTTTTTTTTTCAAATTTTTTGCAATTTTTTAATTTATAGCGCAAAAAGTAAAGCGCCCAGTGGCGATTAAATACCACCAAAAGAAAGCTCTATTTGTGAGAAAAAAATGATCAAAATTTCATATGGGTACAATGTTGCATGACCGCGCAATTGTCAATCAAAGTGCGGCAGCGCTGAAAGCTGAAAATTGGCCTGGTAAATAAGGGGGTATAAGTGCCTGGTAGGCAAGTGGTTAAGGGGGGTAAATCCTGAGGAGGGCAAGTGGTTAATTATTTATTTCTTAATATTTATTGTATGTATTTAAATTGCAGTTGAACCTAAGAAAAAATTATCATTGGGTCCTTGACATTGTGGGGCACTAACATTAGGTTCAGAAAGTTTATTTATATAGAGATACAGTATATTTTGTTATCTTTGCTAGATGTCTATCTGCCACAAAAGTACTATCATTTTGATTCTGTGATGATCTCTCCTAAAATAATTAGTTGTATTCATGCGCAAAGCATTGTGAGATCAGTGCTCAGTTGGAGAACAGATTGCATAGTGGATACAATGTTATCCCCAACAAAAAAATAATAATTCACTGTTTCTGGCTAGCATTATCTGTCCTGACCCAGAATTCAGTTGTGTCCTAACATTATGGGTAACGGTATTATGAATGTAAAATGCAGCAAATGCCAACCTCTGTTTCTCTTATCAAAAAGCAAACAACTTCACAGACCAAAAATGTAGTTTTCCTCTCCTTTTGCACTGCCCACCTGGAGCAGCACAGGTAGTGTTTTGATCAGAAATTGCATTGGGCACCTCTGCTCTATTTCTTATGTGTGGTGCCTGGTTCATAGAAATTGATGATAGCACTGTCTACTTCCACTGAAAACAAAAGTATCAGGTTTATACAATATGTGTATGAGGGGTTCATGTTCTGCAAAGCATATAGACAAAGAGAATAACACTAATTTACTTTACAACAGTGAGTTGTCAGCTCTAAAGGAGTTCTATGGTCACAGCATATACTTTTATTTTATAACATCAGCATTGCAATAGCAATGCAAACAGCAGTTATTTTTGGACCATCTATTATAACAGTGGTCTCCAAACTGCGGCCCTTGAAATATATTTTAAAAATATATCCCCAAATATATTGCCATATATTTGAAATGCTACAATTATGGGCATATCTGATATATTTCAATCAATATATATATATATATATATATATATATATATATATATATATATATATATATATATATATAGTATATACTGCTTGTTGAAATGTGTTTTTATTACAAAATATATGAAAAAAAAATTTAAAAATACATTTCAAATATACTGTATGTCTTTAAAAATACTAATCTACATTTTTGGAATGCATTTACAAATAAATGTAAAAATATATGTTAAAATAAAATTTTTATATGTTAAACAAATCTGAAGAATATATTTAAAAAATATATATTTTAAAAAATATATGTTTTTTAACATATAAAAAAGTCATTTTAAAATATATTTTTCCATATATTTGTAAATGCATTCCAAAAATGTAGATTTGTATTTTTAAAGACAAACAGTATATTTGAAATGTATTTTTTTAAATATTTTTCATATATTTTGTAATAAAAACGCATTTCAACATGCAGTATATATATATTTATTGAAATATATTTTGAAATATATTGAATATAGCCAAAATTGTAGCCTTTTAAATATATGGAAATATATTTGGGAAGAATATTTTTAAAATATATTTCAAATATATTTTTCTTCCATATGAGTTTGCTTGTTTTTATCCAGTCCCTGGGGCACTATTTCATCCACTGATACCAACAGTGGGGCAAATTTCCCTGATGATACCAATGAAGGGGCACAATTTATCTCAATGACATCAACTATGGGGCCCAATGACACCAATGATGGGGCACAATTTCTCCCAATGATACAAACAAAGGGGCACTATTCCTTCCATTGACATCAAAGATGGGGCATTTTTTCCCCACTGGCATTGGGACCTTTTCTATTCCCAATGTCCCCAGACCAGCCCCCCTAAAAACTGAAGGGCAGCACCTGTTAATTGATACAGGCGAGTTTAACTTCAAATTACAGGAGCATCACAAACGTGGAATGCAATTATTTCTTACAATTTTGAGAAGGTGCCAATAATTTTGTCCAGTCCATTTTTTTTAAGAATAAAATAAACATGAGAATGCCTAAACATTTGTAATTGCAACAATTTTCTGAACAACAATTTTTTTTTCTTTGTGGTTGAACTGGATGGACTTTTGTCTTTTTCAGTCATACTAACTATGAAGTGGTGCATGATCTGAGAGAAATGCTGGGGTGCCAATATTTTTGGCCATGACTATCAATCTGGAAAAACAGATTTCAAGATCACAGGATTGTTAGCTGCATGAGTAGCTTTCAATATGCAGGCTGTATGAAGCTTTAAAGGTGGCCCAAATTGTTTCTCTTGTGCCAAACAAGAAGGAAAACTAAAATTTAACATCACTCCTTTTTTACTCTGCTTTGTTACAAAGCCTGAATGTACTGCCCAGATCAACTAAAGCATTGATTGAAGAGGTAGCAGCTCCAAAGGGTGGATGAACTGGTTCCTCTAGCTTTAGATGGTCTTGTTGCAGGTTGATATGGTTGCTGTAAAGTTAGAGGGCAACATCCTGAAAGAAAAGTACTACAAAGCTTGTGGAAATTTAGGGAGTGATCATTTCATGTAACTGTGGGTGTCACTGGTAGACAGTCTGCATTGCAGTTTTCCATCACGTCATTAACACTTGGCTACCTCCTCACAGACATCAAGTCACGGCTTCTAATTCCAGGAGTGTGTAGGTCACAGTAGCCTTTATGACTTACATGCTCACACTATTCTGGGTATGTTTCAATGGCTACAGAGGTGTCTGTTTATTTTCTTCATTGAGAATGATGAAATCACCTGCTGCTTTTAGTGTTGGTGAATTTAGTTGGGCAATATTTGCAAATCCAAACATGGGAATAGCTAATCAGTGTCAACATTCTGTGCAGCTGAGAATGAAGTCACTTTCTAATTATACAACCAGCCAAGGGACTCTAGACATTTATACTTTACTGTCATACCGTATATAAATATACTTACATGTGCCTTGATCACAATGGACTAACACAGTTCTTTAGATACAATGGGTAGCATGGTAATTCAGTTACAAAAGAAGTTGACATTTTTATATATGAAACTGGTTGACAAATTAACACATCACCAATCAAGGGTGTATTCCATTTGCCATGACTGTCCCTCTTCTAGGTAGCCAAAAATATAAGGTATATGTCATGGCAGTCAGAGAGTTAAAACACGGCCCATACACATTTTATGTTTTTTTCTAAGATTCATTTTTTTTTTCAATCTGATACTTAATATATTTTATTTATATTGGGCACATTCACAACAAATATCATTTTGGGTTTTCTGAAGAGAGAACACAGCATTAGCACTTCCTTTTAAGATTCACTCTGTGTAACAGCCTTTTGTAAGCATGGGATTTTGTTCAGCTACTTCCCTTTGGTGTCTGTATTTGAAAATAGCTGTTGCTTGTTAATATACCAGAGTTAGTTGGTTATAGACAGGTATTTTCGGTCTCTACTGGCTTGATCAGAAACACTGATTGGGGGACTGTGATATCTTATAAAGTGGAGTTTCCAGGAAGTAGAGACATAATTGGCCACATGACCCTCTACACAGCAGCTGCTACTGCATTATTTCATCCACACCAGAAGCAGAGACTTTTAATCAAGTGTTCCTATGTTCTAAAAGTTTAACTGTTGCAGCTTCTGTGATTATCTCAAGTCTGGTGACAGAAGGGCTCTCTCTCCCCTCTGAGACATACCAATTCCCTCAGTCTCCTGTTGTCCTGGCTTTCTCAGTCTCCCAGATTCTCTTTTAGTCTCCCAGACTTGTGAAGCCACATCAACTCTCTCAGCCCAATTGCTTGTTAATTACACCAGAGTTGGTTGGTTATAGACAGGTACTTCCTGTCCCAGCTGGCTTAGTTAGAAGCAAAGATTGGAGGACTGTGAAATCTTATAAAGCAGAGATTCCAGGAAGTAGAGACATAATTGGCCAGATAACTATCCATACAGCAGATGCTACTACATTATTCCATCCAGACAGTCTGGTAACAGAAGTGTCTCTGTCCTATTGTTAATATCTCACTTGCACTGTGCAGATAGTTGAGTTAGTTTTAATGTATTTGTGCAGTAGTCACCTTGCAGTATAATATTAGTGTAACCTCATAAATAGAGTTTTTATGCAGCTCATGTTACCTTAGACAACTGCTTTTTCTTCTGGTCTAGGATTCTCTAGCTAGCTTTAGCTTGACATTTGAGATAGGTAGCTAGATATCTGGTTGCATGGCAGAATAGAAACTGTTAGGGACTGAGATGCAGAGTAGATTCCAGTGCCACACCACAGGCTTTGTTGGTAAGAAAAACCTCTGCATCGCAACTGATCCAGTATTTGGCTCTTCAGAACCAGAATGGTTGTTCTACCTGTGATCATCGCCCAGGGGCCCCTGTAACTGGTCTTTGCTGCTACTGCTCTGGAGGTTTTTTTGCTAAATGATCATTAGCTCAGTGGTAGTAGAGTTTTTGTAAGTGAGACCATGCTTGTCCAAACTTCGTTTTAGGGATTGCCCCCCAACTTTTATTTAAAAGAAAACTAGAAATTCACAAAACTTGCCCATGCAGGGAATTTCAGTTTCACATAGCAAATCAGGTAATGGAAATGCTGAGCCACCTCCTGGCTCTTTTTTCAGCAGCACTGCTACTCTTGTCACTGGTCCCTCAAGCCGTCTCACCAATCTTCTGCTGGCTTTCTGGGTTTCCTTGCTCACTCAGCCTTTAGTCACAGCTTCCTGATGTATGGGCCCACTCCTGACCTCTCAGTAGGGGTTCTTCTGACACCCCAGGCTCTCCCACTCCTCTGAGACTTACAGATTCCCTCAGTATCCTGGATTCACCTAGTTGTCCCGTCTTTCTCAGTCTCCCAGACTCTCTCTTAGTCTCCCAGACTTGCGTAGCTGCCTCAACTCTCTCAACCCAATGAACATAGAATCTCTCCAACATGGAGACTCCAGAAAGAGAGATATCATATTACCCTGTACAAATCAATAGTAAGACCTCACCTGGAATATGCAGTTCAGTTTTGGGCACCAATTCACAAACAGAACATTGGGGAACTGGAGAAAGTACAGAGAAGGGCAACTAAACTGACACGAGGCATGGAGGAGATCAGCTATGAGGAAAGATTAGAGGAGCTGAATTTATTCTCTCTTGAGAAGAGGAGATTAAGGGGGGAGATGATCAACATGTATAAATACATCAGTGGTTCATATAGTGAACTCCGTGTAGAGCTATTCACCCTGAGGTCATCACAGAGGACAAGGGGGCACTCTTTACGTCTGGAGGAAAAGAAATGTAATTTCCAAACACGGAAAGGTTTCTTCACAGTGAGAGCTGTGAAAATGTGGAATAGACTCCCTCAAGAGTTGGTTCTGGCCAGCTCAGTGGATTGGTTCAAAAAGGCCTGGATTTCTTCTTAGATACACAAAATATAACTCGATACTAACATTTATAGGTAAAGTTGATCCAGGAAATATCCGATTGCCTCTCGGGGGATCAGGAAGGAATTTATTTCCCAGCAGGAGCAAATTGGATCGTGCTTTGCTGGGGTTTTTTTTGCCTTCCTCTGGATCAACTATGGGTATAGGATTTTAACACTTTTTTTTTTTTCTATGGTTGAACTGGATGGACTTTTGTCTTTTTTCAGCCAGACTAACTATGTAACTATGTAACATAGAATTTCTCCAACATGGAGTGTTGCTTCTTGAATAGAGCACCTCTTTCTCCTAACAGGAACACACTATCTCCAAATGGAAGCATACCTACCTTCTGGCTGGAGCCCTTAACTTTACCCAAGCCTCTTTTCTAAGGAGTGTTCACACCTGCACCCTCACACAACCTACAGGTCTCCAGTAAGACCTGGACACAGGATTGAAGGCTTCATTCCACCCAAGACACTTTAAAGCCTTCAAGCTCCAGACACTGATCCAGGATTTAAAAAAACAGAGGAAATTAGATACCCGTGCTTCTCTGCTCAGTACAGACACTCTGGAGCCCCACACTCTGCATTTCGGTGAATCCCATAGGCATGTTTCCTATACTCATGCCATGGCAGGTTCTAGCACTATCATACCGTACATAACCAGGTATATGTGCATAATTCCAGCAGGACTCATGCTGGGTTAATTTGTTGATGTTATATGTTTACACAATGGATGAATGTACTATTACCAATATTTTATAATATAAAGTTTGTATTTCTTTTTTACTTTTGTATCTATATAACTTTTGTTATATTTTTATATGCTAGGTTCAGTAGCTCCCCTGCTCCCAATTACCTTGATTAGATCACTTATTAATTTCTGAGGAATACTCATAGGGACCCTGTTCTGGCTGGAGGCACTGCCAAATTTATTATCAACCCAATGTTCAAAATGGGGAAGGCTCTGGTCCTTCTAGTTACGTACAGGTTTTTGCCATAGCCTGCTTGGCTGTTTAGTTTATTCAATAGCTCAAGTTTAAATGTATACATACAACATCAATGTGAGGGTTATCCCTACCTGCCTGTTCAGTTCATATGGAAATTCAATTAGAGCATGTGAACTGTTTCTGCTGTGCTCTTGCTTTAGAAAACTCATAATGCTCTGTAATAGTGTCATATGTTCATGAAATACACGTGAAAATCAATCTTCTTTACAAATACAAGATGGATTTTCACTGGCTGCAATATGTTACTGCATTTAAGAAAACTGTAATCATTTTTGGCTGATTTTATTCTTAACTACATTTTTAATTTTAGAAAATAATGTTTGATATAACTTTCTGAACCATTTGATGTTTTATTTAGGTTTTATATTGTTTTACAAATAAACATGTATTACAGTGTTCTTTCATGATATTATGTGTTTTCTGTTTGAAATGCATGCTCGCCTTTCTAATGACACCCCAGCACTATCTCTTTGTTTTTTCATGACTTTTTAGAGCACCAAGTGCATTAAAGTAAAGTAGGAAACAAAGCCTTGCTGATAGCAAGAAAAATATGACATTATGAAATATTGCACATTTACTTTAAATAAAAATAATTAGCTTATTGATTTTTGTTCTTCCAATCTCTTCAAATATGGATTTTATATAATTGGTACTTAGAAAAAAAACCTCACCAATTTATTTATTTTTTTATCTTCATTATTCGTGGTTTTTCAAAACTTGTGAATTTTAGATTTAATTCTATTTCTAATTGTGAATTAGATTTGTTATTTGTTAATTGTTGACACAGTGTTATCCTTTTATTTAGAAGCAGATTATTCAATTATCTTTCATGTTTGTTATGTGCTTTTTACTAATACATGTTAAAAACTGGTTCAGCTACCAGAGGTTTGACGGGTCATGGCAGTGAAAGGGGTAAAGAGAACCTGTACGGCAGGGGTATTGAATTAAAATTCAAGGAGTTCCGGTAACTAAAATTTTCTTCTGGCCAAGGTCCGAATCTCAAGTTTGTGCTATGACTCAGAAAGATTTTAGTCACTGTATGCCTATCAAAAAATAAGAAATGTACAATTTGTACAACTTATAGCAGGTGTCCCCATCAGAGTGCCCCATTATGTAATGTGTTCCTATCAGAGTGCCACCTTATATCAGGTATTCCTGTCATAGTGCCCCCTAATCTGTGGTGTCACCCATCAGTATGCTCCCTTACATCATTTGTTCCCATCAGAGTGCCCCATTATATAAGGTTTCCCAATCACAGTGACCCCTACATAGGGTGTTCCCATCAGAGTGCCTCCTTACATTAGATGTTGCAATCAGATTGCTCCTTTACTCCAGATGTCCCCATAACAGTGCCATTTACATCAGGTATTCCTGTCAGAGTGCCCACTTACATCAGGTGTACCCATCACATCAATTTTCCTCATCAGAGTGCCCCATTTACATCAGTTGACCCAATCAAAGTGCCCCTTTCCATCATATTTCCCCATCAGCGTACCCCTTTACATCATGTGTGCCCATCAGAGTGCCCCTTTCCACAATATGCACCCATCACAGTTTCCCTTAACATAAAATGCCCATAAGTGTGCCCCCTATTTTATGGACACTTTATGTTAGGGGGTACACTGATGGACACATTTTATGTTAAGGGGCACGCTGATGAACATATGTTATGCTAAAGGACATGCTGATGGACACTTTATGTTAGGGGACACGCTGATTTTATGTTATGGGTCACGCTGATGAACATATTTTATGTTAAGAGGCACGCTGATGGGCACATTTTGTAAAATGTGTGGGCATAAAATGTGCCCCTCAGTGTGCCCCTTAACATAAAGTGTCCATCAGCGTGCCCCCTAACAAAGTGTCCATCAGCATGCCTCTGTAATTCTCTGAAGTACACACATTGCATACCTTGAAGGCAGGCAAGGAGCTGGAGACAGCAGAGATAGCAAGCTGCAGGAGCTGTGCCAAGAGCCTTGCTGAAGGGGGCGTGGTGTGGCACACACGTGACTATAACTTGCGGGCAGGCAAGGACAAGGCATCGGGAGCCGGGAATCGATAGCGAGCAGCTGAGGGCAGGGAGCACATGCTACCTCATTGGTTGCTGGGAAGCCCGTGGTCCCAGAAACCAATGACTGCTGAGCAGCGGGGATCTGGCATTTTAAACTGGCGGACTGATGGTCCAGACAGGAGCGTTGCTCGGTCTGTGTTCGGACCACTGTCCTCCATTTAATGACTGATGCTATAGGGGGTTATTTACCAAAACTGCATAGTGCAAAATCTGGTGCAGTTCTGCGTAGGAACCAATCAGCATCCAGGGTTTACTGTCAAAGCTTAATTGAACAAACTAGCACCATGCACAGCTGCACCAGATTCTGAGTGCACCAGTTTGATTGAATATCCCCTATAGTGTACTTACAAAATCTGCAGATTCTACCTCTAGTATCTGTATTCACTGTATTTTCACTCATCTGAAAATCTGTTCAAAAGAAGTTGTCCCTGAGAATAGGTGTAACCTGCCTCCTAACAGTCTTCTGACATTGCGTTAGAACTCTCTTTTACATTTTGCCTGCCTGTCCCACTTGTCAGCAGGGATTGTCAATCACAAAAGTGTAAGGAATCCTTACAACTCCAGCATGGGGATTGTCTTGTACATTATTAAAGACATTGTTTAACAAAAAGTAGCTACACAAATATGCAGCCAGGTGAGAATACCATTTCAGGTATGTTCTTGTTTAAAACATCTATTCACTTCTCTGCTCCACTTTACTTATAGTAACTATTAAGTGTGTTCTCTATTTAAAGTTGAACTCCACAAAAGAACTTAAATATTTCACTGTATTACATATATAGGAACTGTTTTTCCCACCCATAGGATTTTATTTTCTGTCAAGTCAAACAAGTCATCTAGACACCATTGTCAATCAGCACAGTCAGATTCTCAACAGATACTGCAGTAGCTTTATAGTTTGCTCAAAAACACAACCCCAGCCTGCTTCTTGGCAAAGATGAAGCAACAGCATGCTGATGGTGTCGTCTCGCACTCCCTCGTGAAATTTACTGTAAACATATCTGCACTGCAGCAGAGATTATTTTTCACTGTCCAGGTTCCAGCAGACCCGACAAATGCTGGAGACTGCACGGAGACCCAGGCATCACATAGACACACTAAGAGTAACTATATGAGGTTGGGTGCACTGGGGTCACAGGGCACATATGGACAAGGCCTTACAAACACCTCTTCAGCTGGTATGGGTTAAGTGTTATAGATGGTCAAGTTGAGAGACTGAGAAGTGATGCTGCAGCTCTCTCTTCCATTCCCATATGAACAAGGGTTCCCCAGCCGAATCCTCCGACTGGAGCAGTTTGTACAACACCAAAAGGGAATAAAGATCTGGGGCATTCCCAATGCAAAGTTTCTCACATTGCGTCATGGTAGAAGGAGGGCGAATTTTGGGGGACTGGTTATGAACAAAATTATGAAGCTGTCTATAGCGCCAACTATCCATTGGGAAACGCCCATACTGCTCCCGTAGCACATCCAGGGAAAGTAGACCTTGTTCCTACACTAACCTACCACATCGCATCTCCCCATCCACCGCCCACGACCTGAAGAAGGAGAGTTGTTCTCATGGTTCAAACCAGCGGAAACACCCTAAAGGGGCAAGAGGGGAGACCGGGGGTGACAATTGCCCTTGTCTGTTTACCACATCTCAGAGAGTCAAGGCATGGGTAGTAGTGGGAGAGGTGGATGCAGCAAGCCCTCTGAATGAACAGTTAGACATGGGGCATGAGACAAGTTACAGCCGGCCAAAAACCTCTCCAGAAGAACCCAGAAGAACCCAGAGTTTATCCTTAACTTAATGGTGCCAATCTAATATCCTCTGTAGTGCCATGACCTCATAATAGCAGCAAATGGCTGGGATACCCAGACCACCCACTCATTTAGGGCGCTTCAAAATCTAAAATGCCAGACGAGGGCAGGGCTTATTCCAAACAAAGCCTATGAAAAGGCTATTGAGGATTGAGAAGAAGGACCTGGGCAAAGATATAGGTACCATTTGTAGATAAAAGAGAATCCTAGGCAGGATGTTCATTTTCAATATATTTACGCAGCCCATCCGGGAGAATGAGGCGCAGTCCCAAGTGGTAAGGTCTGTTTGTATAGTGTTAAGCAATGGGGCATAATTACAGGAGTATAGTTGAGAACAATGAGCTGAAAGGTGGATACCCAAGTATTTTAAGGAGTTCTGGCACCAGGTAAATGAGAATGAAGCTTGCAACTGTATGCCATCAGGGATGGAAAATGGCAGTATATCAGATTTGGTATAGTTTATTGTGACGTTAGAGAGTTGATGAAACCCCCTGTAATTCGCCCATTATGTTAGGGAGGGATATTATTATTATTATTATTATTATTATACAGTATTTATAAAGCGCCAATAGTTCGCTCAGCGCTGTACATTACAGAGGGGAACAGAACATGTGACAGAACAATACCAATACAATGCAAAACATGAGGGGATTGAGGGCCCTGCTCTTTCGAGCTTACAATCTAGGAGGGAGGGGATGGTGGCACAGGAGGAGATAGCTGTGGGGGATGGAGTGGTAGGAAGAGTGGAGGCGGTCGGCAAGTTAGCAGGGGGCGGGGTAGGCTTCCCTGAAGAGATGGGTTTTCAGGGTGCGCCTAAAGGAGAGGAGAGTAGGTGATAATCTGATGGGTTGGGGCAGGGAGTTCCAGAGGATGGGTGACACCCTGGAGAAGTCCTGGAGGCGGGCATGGGAGGAGGAGACCAGGGAACTAGAGAGAAGGAGGTCTTGTGAGGAGCGGAGTGTGCGTGCTGGGCGGTACTTGGATATTAGGTCAGTGATGTAGTTCGGGGCAGTATGGTGGACAGCTTTGTACGTCAGCATTAGGATTTTGAATTTGATCTGTTGCGCAATCGGAAGCCAGTGGAGGGATTGGCAGAGGGGGTGGCGGAAACGGAGCGGTTGGAAAGGTGAATGAGTCTGGCAGCCGTATTCAGGATGGACTGAAGCGGGGATAGCCAGCGGCGAGGCAGGCCAGTGAGGAGGGAGTTGCAGTAGTCGAGTCGTGATATGATGAGGGAGTGGATGAGCTGTTTAGTGGTTTCTGGAGTTAGGAACGTGCGGATTTTGGCGATGTTGCGGAGGTGGAGTCTGCACGAGTTTGTTAAAGAGTGGACTTGGGGCTGGAAGGATAGGTTGGAGTCCAAAATGACACCAAGTATTCTGGCCTGCGGGGCGGGTTTGATGGTGGCGTTGTTGGACATGATGGAGAAGTCAATGGGGGGTGGTGTCCGGGCTGGAGGGAAGAAAAGAAACTCGGTTTTGGAGAGGTTCAGTTTAAGGAAGTGGAGCGACATCCAGTCTGATATGTCGCTCAACAGGTGTGTGATTCGGGCGGAGACCGAGGGGGTGAGGTGGGGGGTTGAGAGATAGATTTGGGGTCTTTCACATAGAACAATACATCATCCACATATACAGAGAGCTTATACTCCACAGTGCCAATACGGACTCCCTTAATATTCGGTTTCAAGCGAATTCTATTAAGGAGGAGTTCAAGGGTGAGATCAAATTATAAGCGGGGATAAAGGTCACCCCTGCCACATCCCGTTTTTAATGGGAAACGATCGCAAGAGAGTCCCATCTACTTTAACCTGCGCCTTTGAGGAGTTACATAGGGTCGTAACCCAAAGAAGCATATGTGGGCCTAACCTAAGCCTGTTGAGAACTATGTGGAGGTATATGCAGTCCACCCTGTCAAACGCCTTTTCGGCATTGGTGGAAAGCAGTAGACAGGGTGGATGGTCAGCACTCATTTGTGCCCAATGAGTGATCTGGATGGCCCTGTTAGAGTTGTCCGCGGCTTGCCGACCAGTGATGAACCCTAACTGATCAGGGTGGATCACCGCTGGCAGGACAGGTTCTTAGCAATTTGCCAAAATCCTGACCAGAATCTTAATGTCAGTGTTCAGGAGGGAAATTGGTCTGTAGTTATTGGGAAGGGTATGATCTTTCCCTTCCTTTGGGAGGACAGTGACATAGGCCAATAAGGATTCCCTGGGTGTGCTAGTGCCTGTGGCCAAGACATTGAAGTAGGCGCACATGGGGGTGGAAAGCAGAGATAGGAATTTGACATAATAGGCATTGGGATATTTTTTTAAAGAATGAAACACAGATCCTGTACTGTGAGATAATGAAATTATATGGCAAAAACTTCCATGGATGACACATGGACCTCGGAGCAGAAGCAGAAAGTTTTAGTAATTTTTTGCCTTGTTAGACAGGAACAGAAAGAAAGGCTCACTTCAAGACACATAAGGAGACTTCAATTTCATCAGCAGGACAATTCACGGGATTAGCATCTTTGTGGGTATTAGGAGCAACAAGAACAATGTAGTTGTAAATGAACCTAGAAAGTGCTGTGTACTTTGGACCCTCAGGGCAGGGGCCAGTTGGAGACAAAGGCTACTTTCTTAGGGTTCATGGAAAGACCATCTTTAGAAACTATATAGCTCAATAAAAGGCACCTGTGCGTGTTCAAAGAGCTATTTTTTTGGCCTTAGCAAAGAATCCATTTTCACAGAGACAAGACTGAACAGATGTGGGGTTGATTTATCAAAGGTAAATAGACAGTGTACTTTGCAAGTGCAGTTGCACTCACTTTTCCCAGAGTGGGGTCATGTGGCACACAGAGGTACACTGGGGTCAATAGGTGGCACAGGATGCTCTGGGGTGCACTGGTAAGTACTGTAGAGAGGGGGGGGCTTTGCAATTTAAAGCAGAGCAATCAAGATAGTTTTTTCCTGATCGAATGTGGCACCAATCAGGAGAACTGTGACCTAATTGGCCATGACGATGGTACTCTGGGTGAAACCCGGAAGTCAAAGTGACCATGTACTGGAGGGGAGACCTATAGCTCTGGATCCCAGAAAAGGTAACTGTGACATCAATTGTCTGGTTCTCCCTCTCGCAGTCTGAGTGATGCTATGTAGGAGATATCAGTAGATTATAATTTATACTGTATATACAATGGTATGCTGATAAAGATTCAGAGCATGCTCACTGGACATTCCCTGCAAAGTTATCCTGTTGTCACAGACAGCTCCTGGTCTCTGGTTAGGATCAGGAGTTGGCAGCATGGACTCACAATCATGTGACCACCGTGACAGCCAATGACATTGAGGAAGGAAAAAATGTCACCAGCACACCGAGGATCACCAATATGGGTCCAAAGGTTTTAATAAACCATCAGATAGTTACAGCAAGGCAACATTTCAGAGTCTCGCAGGACCCCGTCATCAGCCATGTGACATTGATCACATGTTTGGGAAGTACATCCCTTCCTCTAGCATAAAAACCCAGTTGAAGGGTCACTGGGACTGGGCAAGAAGGGGTTAATGTCTTCTTTTTGTTGTAATATGTATTATAATTTGTATTTTAAGGTATACTGTACATGTCTGGAAGATTTCATTATACAGTACGTTGTGGTTCTGACGAATAATAACTGAATGTATGAATTTACAATAATATAAAATACTTAAAAAAACTTTGCATGTCTGGATGTGCAATAATATTTTGCATGTCTGGATCTTTTAGGGAGATGAAAAGTTGCAAAGAGTTCTTATTAACACACAAAATAGGGTCAGGCTAAAGTTGCACTAAAGGAGCTCTTACCCCAAAAGTAGCCTTACATATAATTTATAGGTGTCCCATACAAACATGAGACACTATATCTTCTTGACCTTGGACATGTTTATGGAAAGTGTTGGAGGACACAAGGAAAACCAGTGCAGCAGAAAGCAAAAGATGAAGCACAGTACCACCTGCTCTATTTCAAATGCATTTCTGTTTGATCTGGTATGAGCCTAGTGATCACTCCAAGAGATGGATAGAGTCCACTTACATGACTTTTAATGTTTGGCATGTAGAAGTATTTTGGGGACCTAACCTACAGGCTTGTCATATCTGTCAGCATAGATGTGAAATGCTAATCATTACCATACAGGGAAGATTACAGAAACTAACTTAAGAATAAAGAAAAACTGCATTTATAAATCTTTATATTGAAATATCTACATCATTTTCACTTTGTATTGTTAGAAGAACTTCACTTTTCACAGAAAAACTACTTGTCATAATGCTTTCAATGCTTGAAGAGCCAGTTACATTTACATGCAAGGAATTTTTTATTAATGTATGGCTACCACTACTGTTACTCATACTACCATTACTCCTACGTTCAACATAGTATATTAAGATGTTTCCAATACCCTGGAGTATAAATTGGCAGCTGAAGGTTTTTTGTATATTTGTTACATTTCAATTATTTAGATCATGCAACAAATTTTAATATGACACAAAGATAAGCCCAGTAAATACAAAATGCAGCTTTTAAATGATTTGCCTTTATTAAGAAAAAAAAGCTGTCCAAACCTGTCTATGTGAAAAACTAATTGCCCCCCCCCCTTACTAAATCATGTATAAACTGTGATTAGCCACATTTTTCGGAAAGCCAAGTTAAATTTTACTTGCCACACCCAGACCTGATTTTTGCTAGACCTTTTGAATCAAGAAATCACTTAAATAGAAGCTGTCTGAGAAAGTGAAGCACGCTAAAAGATCTCAAAAAGCAACATGTCATGCCATAATCTAATAGCATTCAAGAACAGATGAGAATCAAAGTAATTGACATGTATTAGTCTGGAAAGGGTTACAAAGCTAGCTCTAAGACTTTGGGACTCCGGTGAATGACGGTGAGAGCCATTATTCACAAACGGAGAAAACTTGGAACAGTAGTGAACTTTCCCAGGAGTGGCCAGCCAATCCTAAATTACTCCATATCTGCAACAACGACTCATTCAGGAGGTCATAAAAGAACCCAGAACAATATCTAAAGAACTGCAGGCCTCACTTGCCTCAGTTAAGCTCAGCATTCATGATCCAACAATAAGAAATAGACAGGACAAAAATGGCATCCAAAGGAGAGTTTCAAGGTGAAAACCACTGCTAACCAAAAAGAACACAAAGGTCTGGAAGTGACATAAACAACATCCTCCTCCCACCTAGCCATAAACAAATTGACCAGGCTGGGGGCAAACTTAGCCCCCCATTGCTATGCCCCTATTTTGTAGATAATACCTACCTGCAAACCAAAAATAGTTATGAGTGGTAGCAAATGTTAACAGGTCCATAATGTATGTCTTTTTGTATCTATGGAAGAGACATCCTGATTAAGGAAGTATTCCACTGCTTCAAAACCTTAAACATGGGGAATATAGGTATACAGGGAAGAGACATCCGCTGTTCCCAGCAGAAGACCCTCCCCGCGTTGGACTTGTTTCAGTATATTGTTAGTCTGTTTGGAATCCCATAGATACGATGGCATCTTCCACAGGATGGCGCCCATTGTGATATTTCTAATGTCATTATATTTTTTTTTTCTCTAGGTGGCGCTAGTAGATATTTGTGATTGTGGCCATATATTTATTCACCAGATGATGGTGCATGTCCTGTGGGGGCTTCGCTACGTTTCACACAGGATGGTGCCCATCGTGATGTTTTTATTGTTATTTAGTATTTTTTCCTCTAGATTGCGTTTGTTGTAATGATTATATTACTAATAATGGATTATGTGATAAATCACCTGTGTGCCATGATCTGGTGTAATTAGTGTGTCTACTTAAGGCGCTGGTGTCAAGAGATATTCCTGTGCCCCTGATGACGTAATTTATGACGAAACGTACTTAGGGCAAAATGGAAAATCATGATGTCACCACGCATGTGCGGCCGCTATCACAATCCCGGGATTGTTTCATACTATGCTGGATCATTTCTACAAGAATGTGAGTGCTTTTAACAATTTTTAAATAAAACTTGCCTACGGATTCACACTATGTTAGCATCCTTGCTCTTTCCTTTCTATCTTTTCTGAGCATTATTAAGTATATGTGAAGCAGAGCAACATTGAATGCCCACGAGAGGGAGGCTTTTGAATATACAATCATCATTTAAGTGTGCTTTGACTTCTCTATTTCTGAGAGTCACACTTATTGCACAGCACTAATGTGTGCTGTGACGAAAGGATCCTATGGATGTTTTCCTAAGTAAAGAGCACTATTATTTGGAAGATTACAACACGATTGTCGGAGATATTATTTTGTATGGACTTTTATTATATGCTAGATTGTTTCCTTTCTATATATTTGTCCTTTATTTATTGATCACTTTAGTAGCACGGCATATATTTTGTATTATATCTTGTACCATGCCCCATAGTGATTGACCATCTCCTACTGCATGTTGTCTGCAGTCTCTGACTGCTTTCTGTAGCACCACATTCTCTGAATATTAGAATATTAGAATATCATGGACAACAAGGACGACAAACAAATGGATGCTTCAATAAATCAACCCAACCTTACACTAGAAACCCAGATAACTAAACCTACATTTTCTTTTCTTTTTTTTTTTGCACATAATAGGAGAAGAACAAATTCACTATAAAAGACAGTCATGCTTGGAAAAGTTATATGAGAAAAAGACAACCAGTAAAAAGGTTGATGGATGCACTCTGTTGCGAAGAATTAAGACACATAATTTTTAAGAAACACTATATGGTGGCCAGGAGCAACCATTACTTGACAGCATTTAATATTAGTAAAATATGAAATATCTGAAAAAAAACATATGAAATAAAAAAAGGTGTATGTACTAACTGCATACAGATCTCAGAATGTATTTTTCTTTAGGATAGTGGTGCTTAAAGAGGAACTCCACCCAAAAGGGGAATTCCGCTTTAAGCCTTTGTCCCCCGTTCCCCATTAAGGATTGGCACCTTTGGGGAGCGGGTACCCGAATTTGACAGGTACCCACTCCCACTTCTGCTGCAATCACCTAGACAGTGGGAAGCGGAAGTTGTCCTTCCCCCTCCCTCCCTGTAGTCTTCTGGGACATGTGACATCATTATGCGTAAATTATTTTATCTGATGGATACTTTTATGTCTTGATGGATACAGAATAAACCTTGAACTATTTTATCATCAGACATGTCAGTGCCAGATTTTCCAATTTTCAGCTGTATTTTCAATTGTCTTCAACCACCTCTGATATACCCTCAGGAAGGATATATTGCCTACCTCTCCTTTGAAGTAAATGGCTCTCAATTCCACCTTCTTCCAAACCACCAGATATTTTGCTCAAAATAAATAAAATGCCATCATAGTGCTTTCTGTGAATAACCAATCACTTTATTAAAACAAGTTAAAACTCACATTTCAAAGTGCACTGATCTGGTGCACAGTGGCACAAAGGCTCTGTATTTCGCCTTATGAAAAAATAGTACATTGGCAGCAACGCTCTCCCTAGTGTTCGCCTCACTTCTTGAAACAGCGTGATGACTGTGACAGCACCAGGGAGAGCGGTGTTGCCAATGTCTATTATTTCTTAAGGGGAAGTTTATGACCCCTTGAAAGGGGAAGGCTGTATTTGACCTATGGGCTATACCAGGGGTGGGCAACTGTGGCCCTCCAGCTGTTTGTGAACTACAAGTCCCATCATGCCTCTGCCTTTGGGAGTCATGCTTGTAACTGTAAGTTTTGCAAAGCCTCATGGGACTTGTAATTCTACAACAGCTGGAAGGCCACAGTTGCCCACCCCTGGGCTATACAGATCTTCAAACAAAAAGATGAAAGGGCAATTATGCCACCAAAAAGTGCTAAGGAGGTGTTGGGGCCGAGAGTAGTGTCAATGCAGGGTTATCATCAAGTTCTTGACATAAACAAACGTGCTATACCAGTGTAGCCCTCTTTAGACCGGGCAGTCTAACTAACAAACAACAAAAGAAAAACAAGAGGGAGCAAAAACATAGTGCATTACCCAATAAATACTGTTATTGGAGACAAAATGTGCCAAATGCATACTAGACATAGGATTCACTCATTTCATGAAAATGTGTCCTGTCCAAATGATCCTCTGCAGAGCACTGTGGTTCTTTCTGTCAGCCTCAATGTCACTACTGTGTTTTGTAATGCCATTGTGGATGGTGGAAAGGACCTCAACCAGTGGTGTATTTAGATTTTGTGCTGCCCTAGGCAACACAAAAATCATCTGCCCCCACGGACACTGACCAACACAACCCTCCCCTTCTCCCTTCCAACAACACCGCTGCCCCCCACCCCCGGGAGAGCCTTCCACTACCCCCCCCCCCCGGCAATAGAGAGACACTCATCTTCACAGCTCCGGACATCCCTGGGAAGTAGAGTCAGGCTCTACATACATGATCAAGCAGCCTCTCTTAGACCCGACCTGGTTCCCATGGTGCGCATGTCCCTTCTTTCATCCCTTATTCTGAGGGGAGATGCTGCCCCCTTGAAGAATGTCGCCCTGGGCAAGTGCCTTGTTCGCTTTGTGGTAAATATGCCCCTCACCACAACGCTTAGAAAGGGTTCAGGCCGGTGACAAACCCAGAAGTGTTGGAAAACAGCAGTGCTTGTAGCACTTCAAGAGAGCAAAGATTAACACACTGCCTGCCATTAAGGTAAGTTTAAAAGTCTTGTTATTATAAGGTAGAGGTGATTTTTTTTTTTACACTGGAACAGAGTTGCTTTAAGAAGAAAACAAATTGTTGCACCAGCAAATGAATAATGTGATCATAAAACCCACTGCTCGAAAAGGCAGAATTTGAAATGTCTGTCTTCACCACTTTCCTTAGTTACTTATTATTTAACTTGTACAACATCACAATTAATCATAAAAGCTATGTAATATTGGCAAACAGTTGCATGTGAAAAGCAATCAGTCTTATATCACAGTTACATCAGCGTACCATGTGATGTGAATACTTCCAGATTTTATGTGACAGCTGAGCCATAAGGTTTTTTACACAAAAGAGGAACAAGAAGCTTTGAACATTGTTGTCGGAAACATAGTAATTGCATCAGCTGCAATTCTCTTTCCAAACATATGAGGATATTGGCTATACATAGGTACATTCCAAAGCATCTTAGTGAAGATGGAAACAAAAATTTGTATGAAACAAGTGAACAAGAAAATAAACTTACTTCTTTGGGATCAACTGAGGGTATCTTGTTGTCCTCTAATGGTTGCTCCTTTTGTGGTGCTGATGTTACATAAGAGGATACCTTGTCAGGTACCTTTACTGAGAGAACCTTTTCTGTTGATTTTACTGCTTTTACTTTTTGCTCAGTGATAAGACCTACTGGGACTGAGACAGAAGAATTAGTGTTTCTTTCTACAACAGCTAGCTTTGTCGGTTCAGATTTTGGCCTAACTTCTAGCAATGTCTGGCTTAAGTTTGAGACTTGTCCATGTACAGGAGCTTCAGACTTTTTACTTGTTATTGGTGAAGTTTTTCGTCCAACAGACAATTCTCTTTGTTCTTTTGACCGTCTTGGGGCAACTTTTGGTGTTTCTTTGATTTGTCCTTCAGTTGTTAGTTTTGCATGAGTTACACTAGAAGCTTGCATGTCACCCTTTGTTTTCTTGTCTCTTAAGAGTGCTAATGGACTCTTTTCTTCTTTTGTATGTTGTGGTAAGTCATCAAAATACATTTCTTTTAAGGAAAACTTGATGTCTCCCTGAGTTTGCAAATTAGCTGGTTTTGGAATGGAGGATTCTACTGCTCTGCTATGGGGCACAACACCATCTTTTAGTTTCATGGTATGTTTTGCTACTACAGATTTTTCTGTTTTATTAGGGGCAGTGGAAGGTGCAAACCTTTTATTTGATGTCACAGGAGATATTTCCACCTCCATTTTTTCTTCCACTGGAGATTTAGAAGCATCTTTACCAAATCGAGACCTTCTTGGAGCAGGACTTATACCTTCCACTTTCTTTGGACTTCCTTGTATCGCTTCCTCTTTATTGGAGTCTGGTATGGGTAAAGGGGGTTCTTCTTCTTTTTTCTTCTTTTTTGCATAGGACTCTTTTGAGGCTTGTTTTTTTGTTATAACTTCTACTGTTTCGTAGACATAAGCAAGGAATCCTTTTCCATTTTCTTCAATATTTTCAGGTAGAGCATAACCATTGGTGGTTATCTCTTCTTTTGGTTTAGAGTCCATTTCAGCAAAGCCATTGACTACAGTTTGTGGTTGCTCCACTGTCTCTGTTATTTCTTCTTGTAGCCTGGAGTTTGGATCAGGAATATGAACCTTAATTAATTCCTCTTTATCTTCTAATGAAGCTAAAGCATCATCTTTCTTTTCAGATGAGAACCTTCGCTTTCTCTGAATCCTTTCAGGACTCAAAGCCCTCAGTCTTTCACCCTCCTCAAAGTTCTCCTTTACCCTCCTCCTACTCTGCTCAATCTCACGCATTTTGGCTTCTGCTTTTCTCTTGAGTTTTGCAAACCATCTTTGGTGGATTTTGTATTCAGTCATTGTTCCAACTTCCAGTACTCCTGAACAGGAAACAATACCCTTGTTATTTCTTGCTGATGCTTGATAAATTGCTGCATCTTCTTCACTGCACCTAAAACATAGATTTGCTGTGATTAGACCTAAGCAATAAATGGAACATTTAGGCCAATAAAACTGCATTAAAGACTCACTTGTAAATTTGTAAGGTATGCCGCTTTCCATTACGGAATATTTCATATTTTGGCATACCACAATATCTATCCATTTCTTCATCATCTTTGTACCACGTAACCTCTGGCTCCGGGTATCCTATAGGAAAATGAATGTACAATATTATCATATAGAATAAAGCAGTTTTAAAATTGCATTATAAATGTATAACAGGTAAATGGATCAAGGTTAAGCACATTAATGGAAATCATCAAGCTATCACCCTGTCTTTGTCATTACCACCACATTTTTTGTCAAGCTAAATACACCACAGTTGTGCACAAAAAGGAATAATAGCAACAATCTATTCCATGTTTTGCTCAACCAGTGGTTCAGCTGAATATAACTGTTACCACCACAAATCTATCTAGTAAGATTGTATGTTCTTTCCACTCTATTAATATTGGCATACAATGACAATAATGATTATAATATTAATGATGATAAAGCAGTGGACCTGTGATCAGGCAAAATGGTGCTTGCAGAAGATTTACAGTACATGTGTGCCATGCTTTTGCATTTCCCTATATCATCACACATGCATTCAACAACTTCTGCAACTTGAGTATGACCAGCTATTGGCCTGACCTTAGAGCCCCGTGACCCTACTATCACCACTGAAATAGTAGTTATGCTCTTTCCACTGAATACTCTGTTAATTTCTAGGGATAATAGAGCTCTTATTAACAGGTCTCATGCCTTGGGCCCCACATTTTGATGTGTTCTGTAAAATCAAGTTGATATCAAATACAGAAAGTTGAGTTCATTGGGCCTTTAGGGGAATTATACCAAATAGACATACAGAATAAATAATCCTTTAAAGTTGTTGTAAAGCTTCATTTAAAAAAAATTAAAATAGCAAACATGTCAAACCTACCTGCTCTGTGTAATTGTTTTGCACTGAGCAGCCCCTATCCTCCTCTTCTCAGGTCCCCTGCTGGTGCTCCTGGCCCCTTCCCTCTGCCGAGTGCCCCCAGAGTGAGCTGCTTGCCCTGGGGGTGCTCATGTGCGCTCGCTCCTGAGCTGGCCCTACATGTCCATAAGACATAGAGAGCGCAGCTCGTCCCCACCACTGCTCCATCCTCACTGGCTGTGATTGACAGAAGCAGGAGCCTGCTGCTGTGTCTCAGCCAATGAGGAGAGAGAGACCCGGGAGAGCCGAGGCTCTTGTGCACAAGGCTCTTGTGCACAGTGGGGGGAGGTGCACACTGTATGATTTTTACTGTCATGCATAGAATCCTTCAACCTTTACAATCACTTTAAATATTCAAAGTTCACTAATTAAATGGGACAGCACATTTTAGGGCCTGTGTTGACAGGCTTATGCTAACCTCAGAGGGGTGTTGCATTCTTATACAAATTTATGGAATTCAAAACCCACTTAAAGCAGGTCACACAATGAGCAGTAGGAGGTTAACTGAAGGTCATAGACATCTGCAGGGGCGGACTGACAACTCATGGGGCCCCCGGGCAATAGGGGATCATGGGGCCCCTGTGTCCTTGCCCAAACTCAAAAAAGCCTATGAAAAAGGTACCAGGGGCATCTCATGGGGCCCACTACTGACCCCGGGCCCTCGGGCAGTGCCCGAGTTTCCAAATGGTCAGTCCGCCCCTGGACATCTGTCAGTTAATTAAGTGTTCTTGCATGGCAAGACCACTTACTGTAATCTCACATATATATTCTTATTATTATAGCCAAATTTACCACCCTAACTCCTCCCACAGTTTTTACACTACATAGACAGTAATATACCAAAACGTGCGGATTGTTCCCGATTGGTGTGCTATTACTTTGTGGAACATTTCGCTGAATAGTTCACGAAATATCGCCGTTTTTGTGGTGAAATTGGTCCCATAGGAATGAATGGCGGAATGTTCAAAACTAGAGTGGGAGCTGACAGAAGCTAGAGTGTGAGCAGAAAAATCAGGACATGATTTCTAAACTGCCATCACTCCCTCATTTTCAAGCCCACCTACACAAATCTTCTATCAAAGCGTTCAGCTATCCCTGCTGCCTCTAAAAATGTCCACGGCTAAGCCATAGTTCTGATAGTTTTCACAATATGACCATTTGTTTGCAACTCACGCAGCCCATTGACATTCATTGAAACTCCACTCTAGCCACCTCAAATTAGAAGGGCAATTTCTAAATTGCGACTGTGCCTTCATTTTTAATATTTCAGAGACATACTATGCATTAAAATGTAGCTCTTCAGTGTAGGATTTATAGTTTTGAAACTACAACTGTTTGAAATGGCAACCGCCAGTGAAGTGAGCAAGTTGGAGCAGTTTGTTTTTAACCGCTCTTCTCTGCCCTTGCTGTAGAGTGAGTTGCCATAGGAACCCAGGTGTGTGAGCAGGCAGCAGAGTGACAAGCCACGCCACCCAGTTACTCCACCTACTCCAGTTGTAGACTACTGGTGGAGGCAAGAACACTTCACACAATTTCCCCAGAAATTGTAGCTTTTCTAGTTCTGAATGATCTCAGAATCATCTCAAACTAATGTATAACTGATGACATCAACACAAATCCACAGCCCTTTACCCAGACCCTAAGGGGAAGGGGGTTTTCTAGGTTACCTGTAGCTTCTGGATAATGGAAAGCCCCCCTGCACTGTTCACACTATTCCTTCATGTGGGTAACTGCATAACTGAAGCAATCTCTCTGAAGGTTTACTGGACACCCATACCAGTCATGGGTAAAACACTGTACTGATTGCGATGTATTCTCTTAGACAATGTTGGGTGCCAAGTTTGTCATACATTTTAAAGCATTAAAAAGGGCAAAGGAGAAAATGGAAAGCAGAAAGGCGATGGGTTAAAGTTTATTGGCATGTAAGTTATCTAATTTTTCATTACATCGTTCTTTATATGGAAAGCACAGTGGCTAAATGTTTCTGCCTGGCAGTACTAGGGTCGTTGGTTCGAATCCCAACCACGGCACCACCTGCCTGGAGTTTGCATGTTCTCCCTGTGCCTGTGACGGTTTCCTCCAGGTACTCCAGTTTCCTCCTACACTCCCAAGACATGTTGGTGGGTTAATTGGATCCTGTCTAAATTGGCCCTAGCATATGTAAGTATGAATGTGAGTTAGGGTATTTAGATTGTACACTCCTTGAGGGTTAGGAACTGATGTGAATGTACAATATATATATGTGTAAATTGATGGCGCTATATAAGTACCTGTAATAAATAAATAATAATAAATACATTTACAGCATCATTTGCATAACAACATATATGTTGTGAAATGATAGATTTGTCATTTTTATTGTTCAAAAAACGTAGTATAATACACTGAAAAAAACACTTTCACTGTAAGGTGTGCAGTAATGCTTCAAGCAAACATAAATTAAACATCTTTCAGGGGAATGAGCTTCTGATTTCCATGACATTATCATTAGAGATGAGCGAAGAAATGAAAAATTCGATTCGACTGATTCGGCGAATTCGTGGACAATATTCGATTCGAGTCGAATAAATTCGCTGTGAATTTAACTTAAAAAAGGGTGTTTCTAGGCTTCAGAGAGACTTAATATTAGTGCAGAACACTGTACCTTTAATTTAAATGCCCTTGGAGTCTGCTGGGGAAGAGAAATAATACTGTCAGTCAGTATGACATGCAGATGAGTGCCGTCGATCTTAGAATCACCGCACACTTCACTCATTTGGGCAGTCACGGGGCCAAAACCAGAGTGTGGAGCCACAGTGTGGCGGTGGAGGCAGCAGCAATGGGAGGCCATACAGCACCCTATGACAAAAATGGAAACCACCAGCAGTGTGAGGAGACCTGAAAGTGGCACATGGCAGAGTGTGGCGATAGAGACAGCAGCAATGGGAGGCCGTACAGGGACCCATGACACACTCTGGACCTGGCAGCAGCATGAGGAGGCGGTACAGGGGCCCATGACAGATTACGGGCCTGGCAGCAGCATGAGGAGTCGGTACAGGGGCCCATGGCAGATTACGGGCCTGGCAGCAGCAATGGGAGGCCGTACAGGGACCCATGACACACTCTGGACCTGGCAGCAGCATGGGGAGGCGGTACAGGGGCCCATGACAGATTACGGGCCTGGCAGCAGCATGAGGAGTCGGTACGGGGGCCCATGACACACTCTGGACCTGGCAGCAGCATGAGGAGGCGGTACAGGGGCGAATGACAGATTACGAGCCTGGCAGCAGCAACTTGGACAGGAGGACGTTCAGCTTCTGCACCGTCGGGTGCGTGCTCGCAAACTGTTGTCTCTTGGAAACGGATTCCAAGAAAGACTGCTGACGGAATCCGTGAAGAGGAGTAGCAGGAGAAGGAGCATCTGAACGAGCGGAATATGCCAACAAGCGACAACAGTGGCCCATGACAGATTACGGGCCTGGCAGCAGCATGAGGAGTCGGTACGGGGGCCCATGGCAGATTACGGGCCTGGCAGCAGCTATGGGAGGCCCGTAATCTGCCAGCACCCTATGACAAAAAATGGAACCCACCAGCAGTGTGAGGAGACCTGAAAGTGGCACATGGCAGAGTGTGGCGATGGAGACAGCAGCAATGGGAGGCCGTACAGGGACCCATGAGAGACTCTGGACCTGGCAGCAGCATGAGGAGGCGGTATAGGGGCCCATGGCAGATTAGGGGCCTGGCAGCAGCTATGGGAGGCCCGTAATCTGCCAGCACCCTATGACAAAAAATGGAACACACCAGCAGTGTGAGGAGACCTGAAAGTGGCACATGGCAGAGTGTGGCGATGGAGGCAGCAGCAATGGGAGGCCGTACAGGGACCCATGAGAGACTCTGGACTTGGCAGCAGCATGAGGAGGCGGTATAGGGGCCCATGGCAGATTAGGGGCCTGGCAGCAGCTATGGGAGGCCCGTAATCTGCCAGCACCCTATGACAAAAAATGGAACACACCAGCAGTGTGAGGAGACCTGAAAGTGGCACATGTTTGGGGCATGATTCATGGCGGATTTAGTCAGTTGTGTCAGGAACTGGTGGTTTGAAATCCAGACTAATCCACGCCTGATTCATTTTCACAAACGTGAGTCTCTCCACACTTTGGGTGGACAGTCGTGTCCTCCGCGGAGTTGCAATACCTCCTGCCGCACTAAACACGCGCTCCGATGCCACGCTACTGGCCGGGCATGACAGCCTTTCAAGGGCAAATTCAGCTAGTTGGGGCCAAAGGTCAAGTTTCGTTGCCCAGTAGTCAAGGGGATTGTCTACCTCGGTTGGCAGGGTGCTGTCCAAGTAGGCCTAAGCCTGTTGTTTGAGGTCCTGCTCCAGGTCCACCTGATGCTGCTGCTGCTGCTGCGGCTGGTTAGTAGTTTCCTCACTGCGCTGGTGAAGAAAGCTACTCATCATCGACTGCAGACTGAGGCAGCCGCTGCTGGTGGAGCTGCCACTGCTCCTACCACCCCACCCCTCCCCTGCTGCCATGGCAGCGGAACACGAGCGCACAGGGCCCACAGTGTCTGAGGATGGACGTTGGCGCAGACAGGCAGAGACCAGCTGACTACATAGGTGTTTTTTATAGTACGTTATTTTGGCCTCCCTCTCAGCAGGTGTGAAAAAGGCCACCATTTTTGAACGGTAGCGAGGGTCCAACAAGGTGGACAGCCAAAAGTCATCCCTCTGTCTGATGGTTATTATTCGGCTGTCGCTGCGCAAGCAACCGAGCATGCTATGGGCCATTTGTGCCAAGGAATGCGAGGGACTCCCTGCCTCCATCTCCACAGCATACTGCCACGGTGCGTCTAGGTCCTCTGTCTCCTCTTCCTCCTCCTCTACCAGATGCTCCTGCTCCTCCACTCCTGTCCGCTGAGTGGAAAAACCACCCATTTCACTCAATAATTCCTGAGCACCAATGTCCTCCTCTACCTCCTCCTCTTCTTCCAGTCCTGCCCCCACAGGGGCCATGTGGCGTTGAGATCTGTGCGCCACGTCTACCGCACCCTGACCAGCCATTGTTAACAGCATTTGTTCCAGGACGTGCAACAGAGGAATGACGTCGTTCATCCCATAGTCCTGCCGACTCACGAATAGCGTGGCCTCCTCAAAGGGCCTGAGCAAGCGCAGGTGTCACGCATGAGCTGCCAATGGCTGACATCTAAGTTACACAGGGAGTACCTTTATCTGCTTTTAACATCAGGAAATCTGTGATGGCCTTTTGCTGTTCGTAAAGGCGGTCTAACATATGTAGGGTTGAATTCCACCTTGTTGCAACGTCACAGCATGAGGAGTCGGTATAGGGGCCCATGGCAGATTAGGGGCCTGGCAGCAGTTATGGGAGGCCCATAATCTGCCAGCACCCTATGACAAAAAATGGAACACACCAGCAGTGTGAGGAGACCTGAAAGTGGCACATGGCAGAGTGTGGCGATGGAGACAGCAGCAATGGGAGGCCGTACAGGGACCCATGAGAGACTCTGGACCTGGCAGCAGCATGAGGAGGCGGTATATAGGGGCCTACGGCAGATTAGGGGCCTGGCAGCAGCTATAGGAGGCCCGTAATCTGCCAGCACCCTATGTCAAAAAATTCAACACACCAGCAGTGTGTGAGGAGACCTGAAAGTGGCACATGGCAGAGTGTGGCGATGGAGACAGCAGCAATGGGAGGCCGTACAGGGACCCATGACAGACTCTGGACTTGGCAGCAGCATGAGGAGGCGGTATATAGGGGCTTATGGCAGATTAGGGGCCTGGCAGCAGCTATAGGAGGCCCGTAATCTGCCAGCACCCTATGTCAAAAAATTCAACACACCAGCAGTGTGAGGAGACCTGAAAGTGGCACATGGCAGAGTGTGGCGATGGAGACAGCAGCAATGGGAGGCCGTACAGGGACCCATGACAGACTCTGAACTTGGCAGCAGCATGAGGAGGCGGTATATAGGGGCCCATGGCAGATTAGGGGCCTGGCAGCAGCTATAGGAGGCCCGTAATCTGCCAGCACCCTATGTCAAAAAATTCAACACACCAGCAGTGTGAGGAGACCTGAAAGTGGCACATGGCAGAGTGTGGCGATGGAGACAGCAGCAATGGGAGGCCGTACAGGGACCCATGACAGACTCTGGACTTGGCAGCAGCATGAGGAGGCGGTATATAGGGGCCCATGGCAGATTAGGGGCCTGGCAGCAGCTATGGGAGGCCCGTAATCTGCCAGCACCCTATGTCAAAAAATTCTACACACCAGCAGTGTGTGAGGAGACCTGAAAGTGGCACATGGCAGAGTGTGGCGATGGAGACAGCAGCAATGGGAGGCCGTACAGGGACCCATGACAGACTCTGGACTTGGCAGCAGCATGAGGAGGCGGTATATAGGGGCCCATGGCAGATTAGGGGCCTGGCAGCAGCTATGGGAGGCCCGTAATCTGCCAGCACCCTATGTCAAAAAATTCAACACACCAGCAGTGTGTGAGGAGACCTGAAAGTGGCACATGGCAGAGTGTGGCGATGGAGAAAGCAGCAATGGGAGGCCGTACAGGGACCCATGAGAGACTCTGGACCTGGCAGCAGCATGAGGAGGCGGTATATAGGGGCCTATGGCAGATTAGGGGCCTGGCAGCAGCTATGTGAGGCCCGTAATCTGCCTGCACCCTATGTCAAAAAATTAAACACACCAGCAGTGTGAAGAGACCTGAAAGTGGCACATGGCAGAGTGTGGCGATGGAGACAGCAGCAATGGGAGGCCGTACAGGGACCATGACAGACTCTGGACTTGGCAGCAGCATGAGGAGGCGGTATATAGGGGCCCATGGCAGATTAGGGGCCTGGCAGCAGCTATGTGAGGCCCGTAATCTGCCTGCACCCTATGTCAAAAAATTTAACACACCAGCAGTGTGAAGAGACCTGAAAGTGGCACATGGCAGCAGAGTGTGGCGATGGAGACAGCAGCAATGGGAGGCCGTACAGGGACCCATGAGAGACTCTAGACTTGGCAGCAGCATGAGGAGGCGGTATATAGGGGCCCATGGCAGATTAGGGGCCTGGCAGCAGCTATGTGAGGCCCGTAATCTGCCTGCACCCTATGTCAAAAAATTAAACACACCAGCAGTGTGAAGAGACCTGAAAGTGGCACATGGCAGCAGAGTGTGGCGATGGAGACAGCAGCAATGGGAGGCCGTACAGGGACCCATGAGAGACTCTAGACTTGGCAGCAGCATGAGGAGGCGGTATATAGGGGCCCATGGCAGATTAGGGGCCTGGCAGCAGCTATGTGAGGCCCGTAATCTGCCTGCACCCTATGTCAAAAAATTAAACACACCAGCAGTGTGAAGAGACCTGAAAGTGGCACATGGCAGCAGAGTGTGGCGATGGAGACAGCAGCAATGGGAGGCCGTACAGGGACCCATGAGAGACTCTAGACTTGGCAGCAGCATGAGGAGGCGGTATATAGGGGCCCATGGCAGATTAGGGGCCTGGCAGCAGCTATGTGAGGCCCGTAATCTGCCTGCACCCTATGTCAAAAAATTAAACACACCAGCAGTGTGAAGAGACCTGAAAGTGGCACATGGCAGCAGAGTGTGGCGATGGAGACAGCAGCAATGGGAGGCCGTACAGGGACCCATGAGAGACTCTAGACTTGGCAGCAGCATGAGGAGGCGGTATATAGGGGCCCATGGCAGATTAGGGGCCTGGCAGCAGCTATGTGAGGCCCGTAATCTGCCTGCACCCTATGTCAAAAAATTAAACACACCAGCAGTGTGAAGAGACCTGAAAGTGGCACATGGCAGCAGAGAGTGGCGATGGAGACAGCAGCAATGGGAGGCCGTACAGGGACCCATGAGAGACTCTAGACTTGGCAGCAGCATGAGGAGGCGGTATATAGGGGCCCATGGCAGATTAGGGGCCTGGCAGCAGCTATGTGAGGCCCGTAATCTGCCTGCACCCTATGTCAAAAAATTAAACACACCAGCAGTGTGAAGAGACCTGAAAGTGGCACATGGCAGCAGAGTGTGGCGATGGAGACAGCAGCAATGGGAGGCCGTACAGGGACCATGACAGACTCTGGACTTGGCAGCAGCATGAGGAGGCGGTATATAGGGGCCCATGGCAGATTAGGGGCCTGGCAGCAGCTATGTGAGGCCCGTAATCTGCCTGCACCCTATGTCAAAAAATTAAACACACCAGCAGTGTGAAGAGACCTGAAAGTGGCACATGGCAGAGTGTGGCGATGGAGACAGCAGCAATGGGAGGCCGTACAGGGACCATGACAGACTCTGGACTTGGCAGCAGCATGAGGAGGCGGTATATAGGGGCCCATGGCAGATTAGGGGCCTGGCAGCAGCTATGTGAGGCCCGTAATCTGCCTGCACCCTATGTCAAAAAATTTAACACACCAGCAGTGTGAAGAGACCTGAAAGTGGCACATGGCAGCAGAGTGTGGCGATGGAGACAGCAGCAATGGGAGGCCGTACAGGGACCATGACAGACTCTGGACTTGGCAGCAGCATGAGGAGGCGGTATATAGGGGCCCATGGCAGATTAGGGGCCTGGCAGCAGCTATGTGAGGCCCGTAATCTGCCTGCACCCTATGTCAAAAAATTTAACACACCAGCAGTGTGAAGAGACCTGAAAGTGGCACATGGCAGCAGAGTGTGGCGATGGAGACAGCAGCAATGGGAGGCCGTACAGGGACCCATGAGAGACTCTAGACTTGGCAGCAGCATGAGGAGGCGGTATATAGGGGCCCATGGCAGATTAGGGGCCTGGCAGCAGCTATGTGAGGCCCGTAATCTGCCTGCACCCTATGTCAAAAAATTAAACACACCAGCAGTGTGAAGAGACCTGAAAGTGGCACATGGCAGCAGAGTGTGGCGATGGAGACAGCAGCAATGGGAGGCCGTACAGGGACCATGACAGACTCTGGACTTGGCAGCAGCATGAGGAGGCGGTATATAGGGGCCCATGGCAGATTAGGGGCCTGGCAGCAGCTATGTGAGGCCCGTAATCTGCCTGCACCCTATGTCAAAAAATTAAACACACCAGCAGTGTGAAGAGACCTGAAAGTGGCACATGGCAGCAGAGTGTGGCGATGGAGACAGCAGCAATGGGAGGCCGTACAGGGACCATGACAGACTCTGGACTTGGCAGCAGCATGAGGAGGCGGTATATAGGGGCCCATGGCAGATTAGGGGCCTGGCAGCAGCTATGTGAGGCCCGTAATCTGCCTGCACCCTATGTCAAAAAATTTAACACACCAGCAGTGTGAAGAGACCTGAAAGTGGCACATGGCAGCAGAGTGTGGCGATGGAGACAGCAGCAATGGGAGGCCGTACAGGGACCCATGAGAGACTCTAGACTTGGCAGCAGCATGAGGAGGCGGTATATAGGGGCCCATGGCAGATTAGGGGCCTGGCAGCAGCTATGTGAGGCCCGTAATCTGCCTGCACCCTATGTCAAAAAATTAAACACACCAGCAGTGTGAAGAGACCTGAAAGTGGCACATGGCAGCAGAGTGTGGCGATGGAGACAGCAGCAATGGGAGGCCGTACAGGGACCATGACAGACTCTGGACTTGGCAGCAGCATGAGGAGGCGGTATATAGGGGCCCATGGCAGATTAGGGGCCTGGCAGCAGCTATGGGAGGCCCGTAATCTGCCAGCACCCTATGTCAAAAAATTAAACACACCAGCAGTGTGAAGAGACCTGAAAGTGGCACATGGCAGAGTGTGGCGATGGAGACAGCAGCAATGGGAGGCCGTACAGGGACCATGACAGACTCTGGACTTGGCAGCAGCATGAGGAGGCGGTATATAGGGGCCCATGGCAGATTAGGGGCCTGGCAGCAGCTATGTGAGGCCCGTAATCTGCCTGCACCCTATGTCAAAAAATTTAACACACCAGCAGTGTGAAGAGACCTGAAAGTGGCACATGGCAGCAGAGTGTGGCGATGGAGACAGCAGCAATGGGAGGCCGTACAGGGACCCATGAGAGACTCTGGACCTAGCAGCAGCATGAGGAGGCGGTATATAGGGGCCTATGGCAGATTAGGGGCCTGGCAGCAGCTATAGGAGGCCCGTAATCTGCCAGCACCCTATGTCAAAAAATTAAACACACCAGCAGTGTGAGGAGACCTGAAAGTGGCACATGTTTGAGGCATGATTCATGGCGGATTTAGTCAGTTGTGTCAGGAACTGGTGGTTTGAAATCCAGACTAATCCACGCCTGATTCATTTTCACAAACGTGAGTCTCTCCACACTTTGGGTGGACAGTCGTGTCCTCCGCGGAGTTACAATACCTCCTGCCGCACTAAACACGCGCTCCGATGCCACGCTACTGGCCGGGCATGACAGCCTTTCAAGGGCAAATTCAGCTAGTTGGGGCCAAAGGTCAAGTTTCGTTGCCCAGTAGTCAAGGGGATTGTCTACCTCGGTTGGCAGGGTGCTGTCCAAGTAGGCCCAAGCCTGTTGTTTGAGCTCCTGCTCCAGGTCCACCTGATGCTGCTGCTGCTGCTGCGGCTGGTTAGTAGTTTCCTCACTGCGCTGGTGAAGAAAGCTACTCATCATCGACTGCAGACTGAGGCAGCCACTGCTGGTGGAGCTGCCACTGCTCCTACCACCCCACCCCTCCCCTGCTGCCATGCCAGCGGAACGCGAGCGCACAGGGCCCACAGTGTCTGAGGATGGACGTTGGCGCACAAAGGCAGAGACCAACTGACTACATAGGTGGTTTTTATAGTACGTAATTTTGGCCTCCCTCTCAGCAGGTGTGAAAAAGGCCACCATTTTGGACCGGTAGCGAGGGTCCAACAAGGTGGACAGCCAAAAGTCATCCCTCTGTCTGATGGTTATTATTCGGCTGTCGCTACGCAAGCAACCGAGCATGCTATGGGCCATTTGTGCCAAGGAATGCGAGGGACTCCCTGCCTCCATCTCCACAGCATACTGCCACGGTGCGTCTGGGTCCTCTGTCTCCTCCTCCTCCTCCTCTACCAGATGCTCCTGCTCCTCCACTCCTGTCCGCTGAGTGGAAAAACCACCCATTTCACTCAATAATTCCTGAGCACAAATGTCCTCCTCTACCTCCTCCTCTTCTTCCTGTCCTGCCCCCACAGGGGTCATGTGGCGTTGAGATCTGTGCGCCACGTCTACCGCACCCTGACCAGCCATTGTTAACAGCATTTGTTCCAGGACGTGCAACAGAGGAATGACGTCGTTCATCCCATAGTCCTGCCGACTCACGAATAGCGTGGCCTCCTCAAAGGGCCTGAGCAAGCGGCAGGTGTCACGCATGAGCTGCCAATGGCTGACATCTAAGTTACACAGGGGAGTACCTTTATCCGCTTGTAACATCAGGAAATCGGTGATGGCCTTTCGCTGCTCGTAAAGGCGGTCTAACATGTGTAGGGTTGAATTCCACCTTGTTGCAACGTCGCAGATCAGGCGATGCTGTGGAATTCCGTTCTGCCGCTGCAGCTCAATGAGGGTGTTCTTTGCGGTGTAGGAATGGCTGAAATGCATGCACAGTTTACGTGACATTTTAAGGATGTCTTGCAGTGGGATGGTGGATTTTAGGAACCGCTTGACAACCAGATTGAACACGTGAGCCATGCATGGCGCATGGCACAACCTTCCTTGACGCAGAGCAGACACCATGTTCTTTCCGTTGTCAGTCAACATGGTTCCGATTTTTAGTTTGCGCGGAGACAGCCATCTGTCGATTTCTCTGTTCATTACACTCAGCAGTTCCTCCCCTGTGTGACTACGTTCGCCAAGGCATACCAGGTGCAGCACAGCGTGACACCGTTGCGCCCTGCACATGTGATATGCCGGTCGGGTAATGGGACTTGGCACGGGGGTGGCGGCTGAGGACACGGCGGAAAAAGAGGTGGTAGAGGCGGACATGCTTGCTGGACCAAGGACGTGCAAACGTGGAGGCAAAAGCGTCGTGACCTGTCCAAGTTGCTGGTGCGGCTGTGCCGGCACCACGTTCACCCAGTGGGCCGTAAATGACATGTACTGTCCCTGACCGTAGTTACAGCTCCACACGTCGGCGCTGCCGTGCACTTTGGCAGAGACCGACATGCTCAAAGACTGGCCCACCATCTCTTCTACATGTGAATGCAGGGCTGGCACTGCCTTTTGGGCAAAGAAATGACGGCTTGGCACTCTCCACCGCGGCGCGGCACAAGCCATCATTTCTCGGAAAGGTGCTGAGTCCACCAGTTGGAAAGGGAGGGACTGCAGCACCAGCAACTTGGACAGGAGGACGTTCAGCTTTTGCACCGTCGGGTGCGTGCTCGCAAACTGTTGTCTCTTGGATACGGATTCCAAGAAAGACTGTTGACGGAATCCGAGAAGAGGAGTAGCAGGAGAAGGAGCATCTGAACGAGCGGAAGATGCCAATGAGCGACAACTCCCCTCAGCAGAGGTGTTGGAGCCTTGACTGGCTGATAGAGGGCGATTGACGACGTCGGGTGACGGAGCAAGTAACGGAGCGGGTGATGGAGCGGGGGCTGGGGCAGGCAGAACCGCCGTATGTTTATCACGGTTTTCCCAGGCCACCGAATGGTGACGCTGCATATGCTGACGCAACGCTGTAGTCCCAACATGGGCCCCCTGGCCACGCTTGCATTTCTGGCCACATAGTCGACATACGGCTACGTTTACTTCCTCGGGCGGCTTGAGGAAAAATTGCCACACCACCGAGTAGGAAACTTTGCCCCCGCTACTCTTCACTGGCTGACTGCTACTTCCTCCGTGCGCACCGGCACCACTACTGGCCGTGGTGGTAGGCTGCAGTGGAGCTGGTGCTCTACTCCGTGGACGTTTGGCTCCACTGACACTGATGCGACCCTGCTGCTGTCTCCTGGGCAACCCACCGACTGTTTTGCTCGCTGCCAAGCTGCCACCCTCTTCTCCTGATGATGCGGAAGAAATTGCCTGATGACGACGAGGCTGCCAAGTGCGATCAACCTCCTCATCATCAAGTAGGGTCTCCGCCTCACTACTAGCCCCCTCGGCTGCGTCTGGGTCAGGAGACAGACCTGTCTCTAGACCGGCTACCGAGCCACTCTCCTCGCCAGTACTTGTTCGCTTGGCTGCTGAAAAGGCCGATGTCTCCCCCCGTTCCTGACCGCCCTCTGTTAGCTCTTCCTCACTGTACAGTGGGGCTGAGCCCACAGCATGCGATACTTCGCTTGGTGAGGGAACAGCAAAGGACAGGGGCAGGTAGAGGACACGTGATTTCAGTGGGCTTGGTCCCGGGCCATGCCAACTAACGGTTGTGTCTGACGTACCCACCGACCGTTGGCTGTAGGTGTCAGAGGTGACCTGGGAAGAGGAAGACGACCGAGCCAACCAATCAATGACGGCAGGGTTGTCGGTGGAGACACGACCGCTGGATGACACCGGGAGCACTGGCCTCTGGCTGCGAATACTGCTGCCTCGACCCCTTCCTCTGCTGCCACGTCTGCTCGCTCCTAAAACATTGCCTCCTCTGCCACTCCTCTGCATGTTGTCTGACATACTATTTAATTCAACGATTAGGTGTCCCTGAGTAACAATTCTCTGGCACTCAGTAACAATTCTGTCTGTCCCTGAGTATGAATTCTGTGGCCCTGAGTAACAATTCTGTGTCTGTGCGAGTAACAATTCTGTGTCTGTGCAAGTAACAATTTTGTGTCTGTGCGAGTAACAATTCTCTGGCACTCAGTAACAATTCTGTCTGTCCCTGAGTAACAATTCTCTGGCACTCAGTAACAATTCTGTCTGTCCCTGAGTAACAATTCTCTGGCACTCAGTAACAATTCTGTCTGTCCCTGAGTAACAATTCTCTGGCACTCAGTAACAATTCTGTCTGTCCCTGAGTATGAATTCTGTGGCCCTGAGTAACAATTCTGTGTCTGCGCGAGTAACAATTCTGTGTCTGTGCAAGTAACAATTTTGTGTCTGTGCGAGTAACAATTCTCTGGCACTCAGTAACAATTCTGTCTGTCCCTGAGTATGAATTCTGTGGCCCTGAGTAACAATTCTGTGTCTGTGCGAGTAACAATTCTGTGTCTGTGCGAGTAACAATTCTGTGTCTGTGCAAGTAACAATTTTGTGTCTGTGCGAGTAACAATTCTCTGGCACTCAGTAACAATTCTGTCTGTCCCTGAGTAACAATTCTCTGGCACTCAGTAACAATTCTGTCTGTCCCTGAGTAACAATTCTCTGGCACTCAGTAACAATTCTGTCTGTCCCTGAGTAACAATTCTCTGGCACTCAGTAACAATTCTGTCTGTCCCTGAGTAACAATTCTCTGGCACTCAGTAACAATTCTGTCTGTCCCTGAGTAACAATTCTCTGGCACTCAGTAACAATTCTGTCTGTCCCTGAGTAACAATTCTCTGGCACTCAGTAACAATTCTGTCTGTCCCTGAGTATGAATTCTGTGGCCCTGAGTAACAATTCTGTGTCTGCGCGAGTAACAATTCTGTGTCTGTGCAAGTAACAATTTTGTGTCTGTGCGAGTAACAATTCTCTGGCACTCAGTAACAATTCTGTCTGTCCCTGAGTATGAATTCTGTGGCCCTGAGTAACAATTCTGTCTCTGTGCGAGTAACAATTCTGTGTCTGTGCAAGTAACAATTTTGTGTCTGTGAGAGTAACAATTCTCTGGCACTCAGTAACAATTCTGTCTGTCCCTGAGTAACAATTCTCTGGCACTCAGTAACAATTCTGTCTGTCCCTGAGTATGAATTCTGTGGCCCTGAGTAACAATTGTGTGTCTGTGCAAGTAACAATTCTGTGTCTGTGCAAGTAACAATTTTGTGTCTGTGAGAGTAACAATTCTCTGGCACTCAGTAACAATTCTGTCTGTCCCTGAGTAACAATTCTCTGGCACTCAGTAACAATTCTGTCTGTCCCTGAGTAACAATTCTGTCTGTCCCTGAGTATGAATTCTGTGGCCCTGAGTAAGAATTCTCTGGCACTCAGTAACAATTCTGTCTGTCCCTGAGTATGAATTCTGTGGCCCTGAGTAACAATTGTGTGTCTGTGCAAGTAACAATTCTGTGTCTGTGCAAGTAACAATTTTGTGTCTGTGAGAGTAACAATTCTCTGGCACTCAGTAACAATTCTGTCTGTCCCTGAGTAACAATTCTCTGGCACTCAGTAACAATTCTGTCTGTCCCTGAGTATGAATTCTGTGGCCCTGAGTAACAATTCTGTCTCTGTGCGAGTAACAATTCTGTGTCTGTGCAAGTAACAATTTTGTGTCTGTGAGAGTAACAATTCTCTGGCACTCAGTAACAATTCTGTCTGTCCCTGAGTAAGAATTCTCTGGCACTCAGTAACAATTCTGTCTGTCCCTGAGTAACAATTCTCTGGCACTCAGTAACAATTCTGTCTGTCCCTGAGTAACAATTCTGTCTGTCCCTGAGTATGAATTCTGTGGCCCTGAGTAAGAATTCTCTGGCACTCAGTAACAATTCTGTCTGTCCCTGAGTATGAATTCTGTGGCCCTGAGTAACAATTGTGTGTCTGTGCAAGTAACAATTCTGTGTCTGTGCAAGTAACAATTTTGTGTCTGTGAGAGTAACAATTCTCTGGCACTCAGTAACAATTCTGTCTGTCCCTGAGTAACAATTCTCTGGCACTCAGTAACAATTCTGTCTGTCCCTGAGTATGAATTCTGTGGCCCTGAGTAACAATTCTGTCTCTGTGCGAGTAACAATTCTGTGTCTGT
The DNA here is from genome assembly GCF_062004578.1 of Staurois parvus. NCBI lineage: Eukaryota > Metazoa > Chordata > Amphibia > Anura > Ranidae > Staurois > Staurois parvus. The sequence continues at coordinate 482,687 of NW_028318628.1, forward strand.
GCAAGTAACAATTTTGTGTCTGTGAGAGTAACAATTCTCTGGCACTCAGTAACAATTCTGTCTGTCCCTGAGTAAGAATTCTCTGGCACTCAGTAACAATTCTGTCTGTCCCTGAGTAACAATTCTCTGGCACTCAGTAACAATTCTGTCTGTCCCTGAGTAACAATTCTCTGGCACTCAGTAACAATTCTGTCTGTCCCTGAGTATGAATTCTGTGGCCCTGAGTAACAATTCTGTGTCTGTGCGAGTAACAATTCTGTGTCTGTGCAAGTAACAATTTTGTGTCTGTGCGAGTAACAATTCTCTGGCACTCAGTAACAATTCTGTCTGTCCCTGAGTAACAATTCTCTGGCACTCAGTAACAATTCTGTCTGTCCCTGAGTAACAATTCTCTGGCACTCAGTAACAATTCTGTCTGTCCCTGAGTAACAATTCTCTGGCACTCAGTAACAATTCTGTCTGTCCCTGAGTAACAATTCTCTGGCGCTCAGTAACAATTCTGTCTGTCCCTGAGTATGAATTCTGTGGCCCTGAGTAACAATTCTGTGTCTGTGCGAGTAACAATTCTGTGTCTGTGCAAGTAACAATTTTGTGTCTGTGCGAGTAACAATTCTCTGGCACTCAGTAACAATTCTGTCTGTCCCTGAGTAACAATTCTCTGGCACTCAGTAACAATTCTGTCTGTCCCTGAGTAACAATTCTCTGGCACTCAGTAACAATTCTGTCTGTCCCTGAGTATGAATTCTGTGGCCCTGAGTAACAATTCTGTGTCTGCGCGAGTAACAATTCTGTGTCTGTGCAAGTAACAATTTTGTGTCTGTGCGAGTAACAATTCTCTGGCACTCAGTAACAATTCTGTCTGTCCCTGAGTAACAATTCTCTGGCACTCAGTAACAATTCTGTCTGTCCCTGAGTAACAATTCTCTGGCACTCAGTAACAATTCTGTCTGTCCCTGAGTAACAATTCTCTGGCACTCAGTAACAATTCTGTCTGTCCCTGAGTAACAATTCTCTGGCACTCAGTAACAATTCTGTCTGTCCCTGAGTAACAATTCTCTGGCACTCAGTAACAATTCTGTCTGTCCCTGAGTAACAATTCTCTGGCACTCAGTAACAATTCTGTCTGTCCCTGAGTAACAATTCTGTCTGTCCCTGAGAATGAATTCTGTGGCCCTGAGTAAGAATTCTCTGGCACTCAGTAACAATTCTGTCTGTCCCTGAGTAACAATTCTCTGGCACTCAGTAACAATTCTGTCTGTCCCTGAGTAAAAATTCTGTGGCCCTAATAACGTTTCTGTGGCCCTAAGTAACAATTCTCTGGCACTGAGTAACAATTCTGTCTGTCCCTGAGTATGAATTCTGTGGCCCTAACTAGCGTTTCTTTGTCCCTAAATAACGATTCTGTGGCCCTCATTAACAAGTCTGTGTCCCTGAGTAATGGTTCTCTGTCCCTAAGTAACTTCTCTCTGTCCCCAATTCTCGTTTCTGTGGCCCTAACTCTGTCCCTGTCCCTAGTACAGAGCGGTCTGCCTCTGTTCAATGACTGCAGGCAAATGAAGATTTCCAAAATGGCCGCTATATATACCTCGACCATTACACAGTGCTGGCTGGCTGGCTGCTGATTGGCTGATGCGATCACATGTCGTTGAGGAATGCATTATGGGGCAGCGCGCCTTGTCTGCGCGCCTTCCCCGACATCCCCGCTCCGTCGCCGCACATGTCAGCCGCCATTTTCGGAAAAATTTCGATTCGCGCGTCCGAATTAGGCTGTTTTTCGGATTCGGCACGAATCGAAATTTTTCCGATATTCGACTCGAATTCCACTTCGGATACTTCGATTCGCTCATCTCTAATTATCATAGACAAGTTGTGTGTATAAAGAGGTTTTCTATTTTCATGTATACAGAACAGTTAGAGTATAGATGCCCATCACCTGTCCCCATCCATGCTGATGTAAAAGAGAGATTAACTGTATTGTAGGAGATAAATAAATAAAAGCTTTGGCAGTACTTGAGAGGTGATGTGTAGCAAAGATTAACTGTGCTGGAGTTATGATATAAGAGAGAAATGTTATATACTGTATTATAATAGCCTGTTCTTGTGTGCGGTTCTTTATTTAATCAAAACTAGTACACTGGAACCAGTACTCTCTGGTGTTCTGTTGGTAACTAATGCACCTTGAGCTTGATTTACTAAAGGAGTAGAGGATGTACACCTAACAAAGTTAATTTTCACTTTGCATAGTGTATGTTCTTTTTGCAAACTTAATGTTAGTGAAGAGGGTGAAGCTGTGTTCAGTTTGAATACCCAATCCCAGGATTTTCTCTAGCACATGGTATTCAGAGTGAGCATGGCTTCACTTTATTCACTAGCATTTGCTTTGCAAAAATATCATACACATTTGCATCTGCTCCTATAAAAAAAATAGACCCCAATGGTCAGCCAGTCTAACAAATCTGTATTAAGGCTAACTAGTCTGTACTAGGAAACACCACACAGAAGTCTGCTGCAAAGAATGCGTTAATACTTTGCAATTGTTGATTCTATAAGGTACCTGTAAGGGACCGCCTGGCGGTACCACTAGCACTCCACTGAATAGGCGTCCCCAGCGCACGGAGTCTAAGTCCCAGGGTGCTTGTTCACCAGGGCCCCTGATGGTGGGGATGGACTTGGAGCCCCCTGAGACCAGGTCGTGGCTACTGGGTGCGTCCGTCAGTGGTAGTGGTATGCGCCAAGGGCTCCCACGGGGAAGAGTCTGATATGAGGAGGTCAGCAGACCCCGCTGCACGGGATGGATGGATGGATGAGCAAGGTCAGACGGGCCGGGTCGGTAACAGAGAGGACGGCAAGGTACAAGGCAGCGGGCATAGAATAGTCGGGTCACACGCCAGGTCAGCAACAGCAGGTCAAATCCAATAGGGGGCATTCAGGAGAGAGGTCAGGCAAAGCAAGGGTCTGGGCAGGAGAAATACAGCAAGGTCAGGTACAATCCGGGTCAGCAACTTACAATACACAGGTTCACGGATACAGGATACAGGTAAGACCAGAAGGCACTGAATGACAGCTCAGGGTCGTTTAAATATCCCGCCCTGCGCTGCCATTGGTGCCCAGCGGGCGGCCGCGGCTTCTACTGCGCATGCGCGAACTCGAACGCCGCGGCCAGCCCGGACCCAGTGCTCGAGTCCCTGCACAGGGCGGCATACTGCGCCTGCGCCGGGACCATCGCGGCGGGGATCGAGGGGATCCCTGACATTGCCCCCCCCCTACGGGCAACCTCCGGATGCCCACCCGATCTCTCCACCACGGGTGATCGCGAAAGAACCTCCGGACAAGTCTAGGTGCATGGACATTCTGGGCTGGTTCCCAGGAATTGTCCTCAGGGCCATAGCCCTTCCATTTGATTAGGATTTGGGCCTGGCCCCCCCTCCTTCGACACTTCAGGATTGATTCCACCTCAAATTCCTCCTCACCCTCGACCGTTATGGCTTCCGGGGGTCTAGAGTCTCGGTCAGGGAAGGCATCTGGGATTACTGGCTTCAGCAGAGACACATGGAAGACTGGGTGGATTTTGAGTGTGTCAGGAAGGACGAGTTCGTAGGCCGCTTCGTTGACCATCCGTTTAATGCAGAAGGGGCCTATAAACTTGGGTCCCAATTTCTTCGACGGACAAAGCATCTTTAAATTGGACGTCGCTAGCCAAACCTTCTCCCCAGGCCGCAACACAAGATCTCCCCTCCGTTTCCTGTTGAATGCCTTCCTGTAGTCTTCCTGGGCCCGACTGATGGCCTCTTGAAGCTTCTTATTGTTCGTGGAGAAAAACGTTACTACGTCTTGCGATGCTGGTACTGGGCATTCCGGGACCAAATCCGGGAGGAAGACAGGGTGAAACCCATAGTTGGCAAAGAACGGGGACTGGCCCGTCGCTGAGTGACGGGCATTGTTGTATGCGAATTCCGCTAGGGGGAGAAGTGGCATCCAGTCATCTTGAGTAAATGAAGTGTAGCATCTCAAGTATTGCTCCAGGGTCTGATTGGTCCTTTCGGTTTGACCGTTAGTTTGAGGGTGGAATGCAGAGGAAAGGGACAATTTGATGTCCAGGGCTTTGCACAGTGCCCTCCAAAATCTCGACGTGAACTGGACCCCTCGGTCTGAGACAATGTCTTCGGGGACCCCATGCAGCCTTACTACCTCACGAATGAAAACTCGCGCAGTCTCGGCTGCCGAGGGGGTTTTCTTCAACGGGATGAAGTGGGCCATCTTGGACAAGCGGTCTACGACCACCAGGACTGCTGTGTGGTCTAGTGATGGCGGAAGCTCGACTATAAAGTCTAACGATATCTTTTGCCAAGGCCGTTCAGGAATCGGTAAGGGTCGCAGCAGACCCCAAACTTTGTTTCTGGAAGGCTTATTCTTTTGGCAGGTGATACAGGACCTTACATAGCCCTTACAATCTTTAGCCATGTCCGGCCACCAGAAGGAGCGTCGGAGAAGTTCCAGGGTCTTTTCTGGGCCAAAGTGCCCCGCCATCGGGTGGTCATGGCAATGGCCCAAGACCAGGGTTCGGGCTTCCTCCGGCACCACAATCCGATCTTCCCTCCATAGGAGTCCCCCCTTGTTCTGGAGGAGCCCTCCGGCTGAGGTAGAGACGGTTGTGGATGCCTCCATTATCTTGGAACGAAGGTCCGACTGAAGGGCCAAGAAGTTTCCCGAGGACAAGATGGTGTCGGGTACTGGGGTCTCCTTGGCGTCCTCGTACATACGTGATAACGCATCTGGCTTAGTGTTCTTTGATCCAGGCCGGTACGTAATGTGGAAGTTGAATCTAGAAAAGAATAGTGCCCATCTTGCCTGTCGCGGGCGTAAACGCTTGGCGGTTCTCAGATATTCTAGGTTTTTGTGATCAGTAAAAATTAAGATGGGGTGCATAGCACCTTCCAGCAGGTACCTCCATTCCTCTAATGCCGTTTTGATCGCCAGTAGCTCTCGATCACCGATATCATAATTCTTCTCTGCTGGGGTAAGCTTCCGTGAGAAGAAAGCTACAGGATGGAGCAATTCCTTGGTGCCCTTCCGCTGGGAGAGAATGGAACCTACCGCATTCTCCGATGCATCCACTTCCAGGATGTAGGGCAGGGCGGCGTCTGGGTGACCCAAAATGGGTGCCGAGGTGAACAACTTCTTCAAGGCTTCAAAAGCTTTCTGAGCTTCAGGTGTCCATCTGAACCGGGTTCCCAGCTTGGTTAGCTGTGTAATGGGGGAGACCAGACCCGAGAAGTTCTTGATGAACTTTCGGTAAAAATTTGCAAAACCAATAAACCGTTGGACGCCTTTCCTGTCCGTGGGTTCAGGCCAATCCAGTATTGCAGCGACTTTCTGGGGATCCATCGCGACCCCCGCGGTGGAGATGATCAGGCCCAAGAAAGTAATGCTGGATTGTTCGAAACAACATTTCTCTGCCTTGGCGTACAACCCATGCTGCCGCAATCGCCCCAATACCCTCGCTACATGTATTCTGTGTTCCCCCAAGGAAGGGGAGAAAATCAAAATGTCGTCTAGATAGACGATAACAAAGACATCCAGGAAGTCCCTAAAAATGTCATTCACAAAGTGTTGAAACGTGGCCGGAGCATTACACAACCCGAACGGCATGACCAAATATTCAAAATGGCCGAAGCGGGTGCGGAAGGCCGTCTTCCACACGTCCCCCTCCCTTATGCGAACCAAGTTGTATGCTCCCCTCAAATCCAGCTTTGTAAAAACCACTGCTGTTTTTAAACTTTGGAACAATTCTGGTACTAACGGCAGTGGGTAACGGTTCTTTATCGTGACCCTGTTCAACTCCCTGTAATCGATACACGGCCTCAAGGTTTTGTCCTTTTTTTCAACAAAGAAAATTCCCGCCCCCGCCGGTGAAGTGGAGGGGCGGATGAACCCCTTCTGGAGGCTGTCCTCGATATATTCCTTCAGGGCTCCCAATTCGAGCTCTGAAAGGGGGAAGATTCGCCTAAAAGGAATTTCTGAACCGGGTAACAGGTCAACGGGACAGTCATAAGGGCGGTGGGGGGGTAGAGTATCAGCTCCCCGCTTGCTGAACACATCTAGAAACTCATGGTAGGCTGCCGGGATTACCTGTTTTAATTCAGCTTCCCCCTCAGAGCACAGGAGGATTTGGGGGACCCCCGGGCCCGAAGTGCGGCAGTATACCCGACAGTATGGAGAAGGGAACGAAATTACTCCGGTCTCCCAGTCAATTTGGGGGTTATGGGCCCGTAACCATGGGAGCCCCAAAATGACTGGGAAGAGGGGTGAAGCTATAGCATCCAGGCGGAGCAGTTCCTGGTGCTGGCCGGCAATGACAGTGGCGATGGAGGGGGTTTCCTGGTTCACCACCCCTGATTTTATCCGGGAACCGTCAACCAAATAAATATTGAACCCCTTCTGTTTCAATTGGAGAGGAATACCCTGCTGGTGAGCAAACTTAATGTCCAGGAAGCAGCTGCATGCCCCCGAATCAACTATGGCCGACACTTCCACGGTCCTTTCCGGAAGCTGAAAGGAAAGGGGCACCACTAAGTATTGGGATGGACTAACATTGCCAATGGACAAGGAAGAAGAGGTGCACTTACTCAGTTTCTGCGGGCAGGATCGTACCATATGACCAGCTTCGCCACAGTAGAGGCACAGGTTCTGGGATCGTCTGCGCTGATGTTCCTCTGGAGATAGTTTAGGCCGCGCCAGGCCGAGTTGCATAGGTTCAGGGATATCTCCAGGTGGCCGGTTCTGGATGTTTGGCCTAGGTGCTTGACTGGGCCCTTGAAATGGCCCCCAGGGATTTCCATGACCCTGGCCGGACCTCTCAAACCTGCGTTCCCGCAGTCTACGGTCAATCTTAATAGTCAGTGCAATTAAGTCTTCTAAAGTCTCAGGCACCTCCACCCGGGCGAGCTCATCTTTCAGGCCTTCTGATAGGCCTATACGGAACTGATGCAGGAGAGCAAACTCGTTCCAACGTGTGTCCCCCATCCAGCGCCTAAATTCAGACGCGTACTCCTCCGCCGCTCGGCGGCCTTGCCGGAGCGTGTACAAAGTAGCTTCAGCAGAAGCTGCCCGCTGTGGGTCATCGTATAGGATGGCCATTGCGTCAAAAAAAAAGTCAACCGAGCTAAGGTGAGGGTCCTTTTTTCCCCGCAGTCGTTGGGCCCAGTCTTGGGGTTCACCCTGCAGGAGGGAGATGACGAACCCCACCTTCACGGATTCAGTCACAAAGGTTCGTGGTTGCAACTCAAAATAGAGGAGACAGGACTCACGGAATGACCTGAAGCGTGTGCGGTCCCCGTGAAACCGTTCCGGTAGGGGTACTCGGGGTTCGGCCGCCGGGAGTGGGGCGGATGCCCCAGAAACCGGTACAGGGGCTGCTACGGCCGGGGGTGCGGGGACCGCGGCCTGTGGGGCAGAAACGGATATAGTGCAGGTCTGGAAGTGATTCTCAATCTGCTGACATCTGTCCTGCAGGGCCAATACGGCCTGCGTCAAGTTAGACAGGTGCCTGCAGATCTCCTCAAGCGGCGAGGGCCCTCCTCTAGACTCAGTCATGGCCTTCTGGTACTGTAAGGGACCGCCTGGCGGTACCACTAGCACTCCACTGAATAGGCGTCCCCAGCGCACGGAGTCTAAGTCCCAGGGTGCTTGTTCACCAGGGCCCCTGATGGTGGGGATGGACTTGGAGCCCCCTGAGACCAGGTCGTGGCTACTGGGTGCGTCCGTCAGTGGTAGTGGTATGCGCCAAGGGCTCCCACGGGGAAGAGTCTGATATGAGGAGGTCAGCAGACCCCACTGCACGGGATGGATGGATGGATGAGCAAGGTCAGACGGGCCGGGTCGGTAACAGAGAGGACGGCAAGGTACAAGGCAGCGGGCATAGAATAGTCGGGTCACACGCCAGGTCAGCAACAGCAGGTCAAATCCAATAGGGGGCATTCAGGAGAGAGGTCAGGCAAAGCAAGGGTCTGGGCAGGAGAAATACAGCAAGGTCAGGTACAATCCGGGTCAGCAACTTACAATACACAGGTTCACGGATACAGGATACAGGTAAGACCAGAAGGCACTGAATGACAGCTCAGGGTCGTTTAAATATCCCGCCCTGCGCTGCCATTGGTGCCCAGCGGGCGGCCGCGGCTTCTACTGCGCATGCGCGAACTCGAACGCCGCGGCCGGCCCGGACCCAGTGCTCGAGTCCCTGCACAGGGCGGCATACTGCGCCTGCGCCGGGACCATCGCGGCGGGGATCGAGGGGATCCCTGACAGTACCTCACATTGCAAAGATAATCATTTTCACATACATCTCATACTAATGAATGTCACCAGGGGCGGACAGACAACTCACGGGGCCCCAGGGCAATAGAGGATCATGGGGTCCCTGTGTCCTCACCCACACTCAAACCACACCCAAAAAAGCCTATGAAAGGTACCAGGGGCATCACATGGGACCCCCTACTGACCCTGGGCCTTCGGGCAGTGCCCGAGTGCCTGAATGGTCATTCTACCCCTGATTGTCACCATAACAAAAAGGAACAATCAGCTGTGATGACATGAATAAGCTGTACAGAATCAATAATATAAAGCTAAAGCATCTTCAACCTTCTCCCAACACATATATTAACAGCTATACAATGTATTTAGATAAGGCAGATACCTCACTGAGATTGACTGTGGTAAGACATTGGCCCATCTTCACAGCCATCACACAGCCTGCTGTGATGATATACATAATTCAACCAACATGCAGAAGTACGTAGCAAACCATTACAACAGTTACAACAGTTTTCTGGAATCAGACGTCTACATCAATCCTTTGCATTAAGATATAACCAGGGGGCTCTCACAACATTTATGCAGCACCCTCCTAGGTAGCTAGGGGGAGCTAGAATTCTAATTTTCAGTTTGAAGGATTGAGTAGCAGCCCAGGTGTAATAGTCAGAGGGGTCATATTTTGGTCAGGAGCTGAGAGGCTCTTTAGATCAGCTGTCTAGGATTTTCGCCTGCACTAGAGCTTTGGAGAAAGTTCTAGAAGCAGTGGGAGGGAGTGAGGACTGGCTGGTTTGAACTCTCAAGGGATCCTGGCCAATCCCAAACAGGAGGCTTGGCTTGGGGCCAGGACAGACCTTAAGAGTGACTGCGCATACTCAGCTAGAGGAGGAAAGGAGGAGGAGGAGCGGAGAGAGTTCTGGTGGAAGATAGAAAAGTGAGGCTGGAGAGCAGGAGCCTAAGAGGGAGCCAAAACAAGAAGGGGCTCACCTCCAAACAAGGATGCTGGAAAGGAGGAAAGCTCAGCACCTCATCGGCCCCCAGAGATAGGACCACCGGTGTAACAGGGAAGGAGAGGCCCGGCTAGAAAGCCTGATAGCAGCCACCAGCCTATCTGCTCATAGATGGAGGACTGAGTGAGTAGACCTGCACCCCCTGGGCCAGTAAGAGGAAGGAGCACTCTAGTGGGGAAATGGATTAGCTGCCTACTCGGGACTGTCTTACATTTAATGTGACAGGCACTGGATCCCCTGTCCAGGGATTTCTCCAGGCAGCCGGATTAAGAGAATTTAGAGGGATTTGTTCTGTAAAGAGACTTGTGCATAGTTCCAGGAAGTTGTCCTCAATTGCTATACCCTTGGGTATCCCAAACACCCCTACCCTATCCAAGTTCTAATTGCCCTAAAAAAAATGAAAAACCAAGCTTAAGGACTGGTTACTGTTTCCTGAATGCAAGTCTGTGTGGAAAATGCCTGTTGCCTGCCTATGCAAGACTATAGGGGGACCCAAAACTTTAGAGGCTCCTAAGGGGATAGTGCTACATTTACAAGCAAGAAGTAAAGGTAGGAGTAAAATGAAGGGCAACAGACCCATAATGTCCCCCAATATAAATATCACACTGTCTATATCTCTATAATGCATGACACAGGCAACTAAGCCATAGACATCATTGGTTTGCTATATTCTCCATCCAGTCATGCAAATATAATGATTTGTGCTGGACTGAGGCAACACAAGTAAGTAATCGTTTTAGTTTATTAAATACATGCTGTTCAATGGTACCCCACTTCCATGAGACCACTTTGTAAGTTGTCACAGGGTTCAACTAACATGATGGCCCTCAAACTACAGCCTGTGGGCTAGATACAGCCCACTGCATGCAGTTTCCTGGGCATCTCAAAGAAAAGGCTTTTTGAATCCTACTGATATCAACAATTGGCTGCTATTCCTCCCACTGACACTATTTATAGGGTACTACTTCTCTTATTGACATCAACCATGGGTTGCCCTTTCTCCCATTGACACCACTGATGGGGCACTGTTCCTGCCATTGGCATTAATTATAGGGGAATATTTCTCCCACTGATCCCAAACACGGGGGCACTATTCCTTCCACTGACACAAATTATGAAGCACTATTCCTCCAACTGAAAACAACCATAGGGCACTATTCCTCACAGTGACACTAATTATGGGGCACTATTCCTCCTCCCACTGATCACCAATGCTGGGGCATTTTTCAACTCTCACTGACCACCAACACCAGGGCATTTTTTTTAAACTCTCATTGACAACTGACCATGGGGCATTTTTTTAATTCCAATAATGCTGGGGCAATTTAACTCCAACTCATCACTGACCCTGGAACATTTTTTACTACCATTAATGCTAGACTGCAGTCTACAGTTGACACGTGAGGAATAAATTGGGCACAGTAATTCAGTAACTCCATGAAAGGTGTTTTGCTTTATTTGGTGACTTTACGATAAAGCTCCATTGGGAAATGGAGATTAGTGTGCTGGTGACATCCACTGGCATGATGTACAGACTGGCAGATGGAACCACAACATGAGCCGAGGAATACGGGAATCTGACACACCTAGAAGTTTATCAAATGTGAAAATACTTTGGACAGCATTGCTCTATAATAGAGCAAAGATTCCATGAACAGGTGGCAAAATAGGTAACTATCAAAGTGTATGTAAAGCCAAAACATTTTTTTTTCCAATTTAAGATAAAGAAGGGAATAGTTCAAACCCATGTCATGTTTTTTATCATCCATATTTCATTGGGGAGATTTTCCTTCACTTCCTATCCTGTAGCTACAGCAGGAAATGAGAAGAAAACTCTCTAAAGTGAGAGAAATCTCCTTAAAGGCATTTATTATGCAAGCACTTAACATAAAAAAAAACTATGGATTGAAAGCTGTAGTAATGATAAAGAGGAAAGTAAAAACAGAAAGGAAGGTTCTGTGCAGCTAAGCAAGGCATAAGTAAAGCCGACAACCATTTCCAAAACACATGCATACTTTATAAACATAGGATATAAACGAGCGCTAGGTATAAAGCTGCTAGCATCAAGGTAAACCTCCTACCCTCTAAAAAGTCTGATAAAAACAGGGATGCAGCGCTAAAATTATACAAGTGAAGATATGTGCAATTGCCTATAGGCGTAAAGGTGAAATCACGTCAATCGTTTGTGACGTAAATAATGTAAACGCTATCTAATATTAAATATACTATAGTCATGTGACTATGGTGATGAATATGAAGTCCACTGAAGTGATAATCCAATTCCGTGAATTCCGTGACTTGAGTGCTTACAAAATGGTAATGTGAGTGCACTAACCAGAAGCGCAATCTTTTTGCGCATTTGTGTAAATGGTAAACCCCTCATGGTCATCTGGATGTGGACAGGACCAAGGCAATCATCTGGCACACGTCAGCATACAAGTAGATTAGCGGATCCTACGCACACTTTCCAAGGACATCTCCTCACATGTACATGACCAAATGGACAGGGACCCTCAAGGCATGTAGTGGTATCCACACTGGAAGGCTTGTGGAATAACAAGCCAAAGAAGGTACTTGATAGTGCAATATTTTATTTTCAGCCAGATGTGAGTGCATTTCATATTTACATGAATTATCCATTCTTAAAATTAAAATAAAATACTGCACTATCAAGTATTGGATTATCACTTCAGTGGACTTCATATTCATCACCATAGTCACATGACTACAGTATATTTATTATTGGATAGCGTTTACATTATTTACGTCACATTTAGACGATTCACGTGATTTCACCTTTACGCCTATAGGCGTCTGCACATATCTTCACTTGTATAATTTTAGCACATGCATTACTTTACCTAAATCTGGAACAAAAGATAACATAGATTCCTGCACACTCATGCGTTTCTGCCCTATGTGGGTCACTAATTATGGACAGTATTCCTCCTCCCATTGTGTCACTAAGCAAGACAAACAGGCTGTTTCCTTGTGCCTAATTTGACGTAATAATAAAACTGTAATTACAAACTGAGAGGTGCACGCCACTTAGATCAACCACATCCACTGGTGAGCACACAGAGGCTTCAGCTACAGTGCCTGCACCTTGGCCACACACCACCTGATGATATGGGGACTGTAATTGAAGTCTCTGTGTTCACCAGGGGATGTGGTTGATCTAAGTGGTGTACGCCCCTCAGTTCATTACTGCAGTTGTCTCAGGAGTAAAATGTTCACCAGGGGGGCTGGCACCCACTGTGAGAGGAGAACTGAGAGAAGGACAAGTGGGAGGCTTTTGAGTGGCGCTATCTTTTATATAGATGCTAGGAATTCTGAAGGACCCTCTGCACTGGATATTTGGTTCACACAAATAAAGCTCTCCCCCACTTTGTCTTTTCCCCTATGTTGGCATTGTGTCCACAGTAGCATTTGGGTAGGCAGAGCAGAGTAGGACTGGCCATAGAGAGATTACTTTGACGCAGTTGGCCAGCTTAAGCATGTATTGCAATATGTGTGAACCAAATATCCCTATTTATTGCATAGTCTGCTTGGAAGGGTATATATCAGTGTGCAGAGGGTCCTTCAGAATTTCTAGTGTTAATATGTGGTTACACCCCTTTAGCACCTGATGGATAAATGCATGTACTAGCTATTGGGATTTGAGCACAGGTATATGTTGTTTGCTTTTTATCTTTTATATAGATAGTCACAAAAATAAACATGTGCCAGAGCAGGCAGGCATTTAAAAAATTTAAATTACATACATAATATTGAAATTCAAAATGCAGGCTTACTGAAAATATATACATTTTCCATTCACTGATAGCTATTTTATGTACAAATACTTCATATACTGTAGCATAACGGTAGGTAAAAAAAAGCATCATTATGATGTTTCCATTGATGCAGTATGACAAAAAAAAAAGACAGGCTTTCTATGATTAGAAGCACCAATGGCCTGATAGTATTTGCAACCTTTTCAACCCCAATTGCTACAACTCTACATAGAAAATGGATGGTATAAGGCAGTGTTTCTCAATCTTTTTTCAGTCAAGGCACCCTTTAAAATTCTGCACAATCTCAAGGCACCCAATATAATATGTAAAAAACTATTCAACATACACCTTTGCACACTGGTACCAACTAGTATTCCAGTGTGTTTCTCTCATTTTCTCTCCCTCACTCTGCTAATGTGACCCCAGTGCTGCCAGAGAGGGCACGGGAGGACCAAACAAGGATGATGTGCATGTACCTAACGTCCTTCTTATCAATTGGTGATGCCATTGGTTTTAGGATGCTGGCAGCTAGAAGGTCATAAAAGTGTGCAACAAAAACCTGTAACTCTGTGTACTAAAAGGCAGGATTTATCCACCTGCTGGCTTGTATACAATTGTAGGGCATTTTGCCAAGGCACCCCTGAAGAAGCCTGAAGGCACTCCAGGGTGCCTGGGCACCCTGGTTGAGAAAGGCTGGTGTAAGTCAAAAGATGTTGTGACAAGTATCACAGTCCTGCAGAGGAAAGGAAATACATGATAGAAATAATATACAGGCTAACTTGTGCCAGCATGATGAAATCAAGGCTTCACAAGGTACAAATGCTTTACAGAAGAGGTAATGTATCAGAGAAGTCATGTGAAAGATATTCTATGAGGACACAGAGCTGGAATGAAGCAGCTTTGGGTGCTGTGCTGGGGAAGGGATGCAGCCCGGGGTGAAGCCTCTCCTACCTCCACATCACCCAGCCATCACCTGCCCTGTGCAAGACCAAGCTGTCAAACTGACAGCTCACTTGTGCATATTATAATAAATAAGCAGCTCTTTCAATGTAATCCACTGTCAGAGTGACAGCACTCCTGATAAACAGAGCACAGTAAACCAGCCATCAAGGTGACCGCACTCTCTCAGTGTGATCAGCAGTTCTGGCTGTCAGTGTGACAGCTGAGCCCTACTCTTTGTTAATTTATGAATGAAGTCTACTGTTTGTGAATCAGTGTTATTTGTCATCAGCATTTAACCCCTTATTAACACTTTGGGGTCTATTTATAAAAAATTGCAGTGTGAATGTCTTAGCATTCATGCAAAAGCCATGAATAATAGCCATAATGTTTGTAATATTATTATTATTATTATACAGGATTTATATAGCACCAACAGTTTGCGCAGTGCTTTACAAAATGAAGGTAGACATTACAGTTACAACACAATTTGGTACAAGAGGAAACAGAGGGCCCTGCTTGTTAGAGCTTACACTCTATGAGAATATGTTTGAAATATCAGGTTCTATTTGTTCCCTCTTATAGAGCAAATGTAGCATTATCATTAACTTGTGATCCTAAGAGTAAATTGCCTTAGAAACATCTGACCAGTAGAGTTAATGGCTTTACAATATAGGCTAAGAACATTTGACCAGAAGAGGAAATAATAAGAGGGAGACCTCTGCATTGTAAGTTAAGTGGTGTATTTGTAAAACAAAAAAAAGGCAGAGTAATTCATCCCGGGAAACTGCATGTACATTTGATTTGTACAAATAGGGGCAAAAATGAATGTTATGCGGCTGTGTTTTTTTCCTGTGTAAATGTTTTTTATTCACAAGCACAGAGCGAATCAGTAAAATGCCACATTCTGATCACTAGAAGGAGCTGATGATCGTAATAAATAAGAATTTAGATGTAAGAAAACAGCTAAAGCTGAAAGTGAACTGCCACACAGAATTATTATTATTATACAGTATTTATAAAGCGCCAACAGTTCGCTCAGAGCTGTAGAATTAATACAATGTTGAGGAGACTATATTTTGTCAAATTTACTAGATTGTAATCCTTTACAGATAAACAGTGGAGCTCTGTCTCTGCAACACTGTATCATTTTCTATATAGCAGTTCCCTGTATGATACCTAATTTATTACATTATCAGTGGCAAGCACAGGAATCTGCATACACTTAGCAGAGGTTTTCCTCATAGTAATTCCTCTTCTGGCTGAATGTTCACAGCGTTTAGTATTAGGCTATTTTCTATAATGAGTTAAATATCCTTTAAAATATGTTTTGCAAACAAACAATTCTAGTGCCTTTATAAAAAATACAGTTGAAGGTTTGATGAGTTACAAAACTCGTATTTTAAATCCCAAATGGCAAAAATAATTATGGTTATAATCAGGGGTGGACTGACCATTTTGAAACTTGGGCACTGCCTGAGGGCCCGGGGTCAGTAGGGGGCCCCATGAGATGCCCCTATTACCTTTTTCATAGGCTTTTTTTAGTTTGGGCAAGGACACAGGGGCCCCATGATCCCCTATTGCCCGGGGGCCCCATGAGTTGTCAGTCTGCCCCTGGTTATAATATAAATTTGTAACCAATTATGTCTAAATCACACTATTTTAATCATATTTCAATACTTTTCCCAATCCCATTCAGTTGTCTTTGATAAAAAGGTTTAAACTCCAGGGCCAGTGAGCAGCAGCCATCATGTCTATACCCTACACAAGCCAACTAACCTCTGTACATGTGGAGTTGCAAGCTCCATCCATATCTCACAGTGAGGGGAGAAAACTTTGCTATCCCAACCTTTGGTGCAAGGGGAACTTACACTCTCCGGTTTATTAGGTACACCTTGCTAGTGGCAAGAAAATATACCCTACACCTGTAGGGTACACCTTTCATATTGTTTATGCCAGATTCTGATCCTACCATCTGAATGTCACAGCAACTAGTCTGATCTCTGACATCAGCAAGGCATTTTCATCCACACAACTGCCGCTCACCAGATACTTTCTCTTTTTTGGACCATTCTTTGTAAAACCTAGAAATGGTTGTGTGTGAAAATCCCAGAAGATCAGAAGTGTTTTAAATACTCAGACCAGTTCACCTGGCATCAACAACCATGCTCAAAGTCACTTAAACCCCCTTTCCTCTCCATTCTGATGCTCAATTTGAACTTCAGCAAGTTGCCTGCACTGCGTCAGAATGCCTTAATGTATTGAGTTGCTAGCATGTGATTGGCTGATTAGCAATTTGTGTTACCAATC
The DNA here is from genome assembly GCF_062004578.1 of Staurois parvus. Classification (NCBI taxonomy): domain Eukaryota; kingdom Metazoa; phylum Chordata; class Amphibia; order Anura; family Ranidae; genus Staurois; species Staurois parvus. The sequence continues at coordinate 499,029 of NW_028318628.1, forward strand.
AATTGAATAGGTGCACCCAAGGGCGGACTGACAACTCATGGGGCCCCCGGGCAATAGGGGATCATGGGGCCCCTGTGTCCTTGCCCAAACTCAAAAAAGCCTATGAAAAAGGTACCAGGAGCATCTCATGGGGCCCCCTACTGACCCTGGGCCCTCGGGCAGTGCCTGAGTTTCCAAATGGTCAGTCCTCCCTTGGGTGCACCTAATAAAGTGGCCGGTGAGTGTACTTCTGATCTGGATTAGAGACATATGGGAGGTATAGTGGAAGAAAGTGATGGCTAAATGGGTGGCCAGATGTAAATAAACTCATGTCCATTTACATGAGGATACCTCCAATTCATCCCATTTAGGGCTGGAAGAATGGAAAAGGCCGATTCAAAAGTAGGTGGATGTAAACAGACAGAAGTCCATTTATATCCACCTGCTCATATGTTGTGTCTCAGGAGTGTAGACAGACTGGTAGCAGGTCACCACTCTTAAAGCAGAAATCCTATAACATTTTATTCAAGCACTAACACAGAGATCCTCGCTTGCCACCCCCCCTTTTTCCTCCCTTCCCACATACCAGGTGGTCAAGGGGGGGGGGGGGGCCTTAAAAAAAAAGTTCTACAGTAGTTTAAATAAACTGTGGACCATTACCTTTGACCTTGAACAGAAACTCCATTGCCCTCTGTGGAGCACAGTATTTTATTGGATTCCTGGACAGCCATTTTCATTTGGCACCCCAAATCCACAGTTCTTAGCAAACTATATGTATGTGGATCCATAGGTAGCCATTTTCTAAATTTTGAGCTTGTAGTATTTTCAATAAGCTGGTCAGTAATCATTTCATTATTTCATCAAGCAAAGGTCCAAATCTGCAGGGTGCTGCTAACTGTCTCAGCTCATCAACATGGTGGCAAATAGATTCTCCCTCACTCTGATAGTATTTGCAAAAATTAACTCTGGCCACTAAAGCATTTGTGACTGGTTTAAAATATTGCTCCAGGGTATGCACGGTAGCTGTGTATGAAGAATCTGTTGCAGAGTTGAGAAAATCCTATAGCCTTCCAAACCTAATGAGTTAAGCCACCAGGCCCTCTGTCTCTCAGGTGAGACCCCATTAAGTCCAGATGCTAATAAGTAGAGTGAAAATGGTTCATACCAAGGATTTCAGGGCACTATATGCTCTCCAGAGTCTCTGGAGGCTGCAATCAGGGTTCAAGTGTCTTTGTTGTCATTGTTGTGTCTCAGCAGTGCAATCAGACAGTTAACAGGACATCACTTTTATAAATCACACAGACTTCCTTCTCTGACTCATCCTACTATCACGTAATGCTCTTAAAACAGAAATGTAATAAAATGTTCTTAAAATGTAAATACACAGAACTTAACAAATACAAAAACAGCATAAAACTGCATGAAGCTTCCAATCAAGCCCGCCTGAAAAATTGGACCTGATCGGAAATCCTGTGTGAAAGGGGCCAAAGAAAAAAGTCATGTGCAACAGATGCAACATGACAAGCAACATGTAAGAGATAATAACTAAAGCCAGGGCTGCTGTTAGAAACCACAGGGCCCCATATAGCCAATCTGACCCCCCCCCCCGAAAAGAACACAGCTTACTATGCTTCAGTTATGAATGAACACAGTGAGAGATCTGTACCGATTAGTCATTGTGTTAATTCAGAAAAGACTTCCCCCACTCTCCATCATGAAGGATTCTATTGTGAGCTTGCAGTTGCTGGTGGGAAGAAGAGAAGGGAGGGTGATGGGTGTGGCGGCGGGGCAATTACTGAAACTGATCTCCTGTATGGCTCTCTCTGCAGCAGCTGAAAGCCAGCCAGAGAGCGAAGAGAAGCCAGCTTTCAGCTGCTGCAGAGAGAGCCATACAGGGGATCAGTTCCAGTAATTGCCCACCTACCATGCCGATCACCCTCCCTGCCCAATATGATTCACTTGCTGGTCGCGGGCCCCATACAGGAAGACTGGTGGTACCCCGTTATCCATGGCCCTGAGTAAAGCAAAAATACATTTTTATATATTTAATATACAGGATTTATATAGTGTCAACACACACTAAAGGATGATAGTTGGAATACCATTTCAGACAAGAGGTTTAGAGGGGTCCTGCATGTGAGAGCTTACAATCTTTAAAAGTAAGGAATCATTGTTATGTGATAATACTCTCCAGAAACAGAGGTGTGACTGAAGAGAGCTAATATAAAAAGGAAAGCTTCTCTTTTATATTGAACATAAATGTGTATAAAGAACATTTTCCAACTTTCGTAGTGTCCAGAGCTGACCTAAATAAGTCTGTTTGACAGTATTGGCAGCAGGTGCCAAGTTGCTCCTGTGGATAGTTTATCTTTGGACGTCAGCTTTTGAAAGCTGATCTGCTGTCACTTCACACTAGCTTCATATCCCTTCTTTGCCCCTTGTGCCCAGCACTCCCATGGTTGCATCACTGCATACTCTTCAGATACATTTCATTGTCTCTTTCAATGTAAACTTACTTAAGCACCTGATATTTTACAGTATGTTATTGGACCTATAACTTTTTATTGCAAGTGAATACATGTTCATAATGTAGTTTAGGTTGACACCATAGACCTGTTTTTTTTACCTTTACTAATTTCATGTATTGCTTCAAGGAAACAAATCAATTTTAACGTGGGCATCAACGTGAGGTTATGCACTTGGGGGTTAAAAACACATACATACCTCATACATTCTAGGAGGAGAACAGCTGGGGGAGTCAATGGCTGAGAAGGAGCAGGGTGTTCTGGTAGAACATAGAATTAATAATAGCATGCAAAGCCAAGCTGCACTTTCTAAAGCTAGCAAAATACTTTCTTCTATTAAAATAGATAAAGATTTGGAGTTGAAAGAGCTGGAGTCAAGACTTAGGTAGACCTGCTATATGATGAAGTAAAGTATGGCGAAAAAACACCAAAGTACGAGTGCCAACTCAAAAAGCTAACATTGATTTACATGTTTGACAGCTGTGCTTGTTGCTAGGTAACATGACACAAACATGTTTATTCCATTAAACAGCGCAAGGAACAAAGCAATAAATGTAAGGTCAGTACCCAGAGCAAGCAATCGGAATCTTACACTTCTCTGACTTCAATAAGGTGAATGTTTGTTATTATGAAATGCTGCACTGAAGTTTTGCTCCCTGCACTATGTATTGATTAAGCCCAGTTATCTGTAATACCTAGCCATCAACTTTTTTTGGGTGTAAAGTCCCTTTCTTGCTAGCCCCCAATAACACTCCAGTGTTTTTCTGTTCATTTCCTTGCGCCTTACTACTCCTGACTAAGCTCAATACGCAGAATCCCATTGTTTGCAACTGTCCCTGTTCACACTTGTACACCCTACACTCAAAAATGTACATGAGCTTTTTTTGAGAATATTCAGGAGTCTTCCATCCCATAACCTTCAATGAAAGCGCTTGTAAATGCGCATTAAGTGTGTTTTACACCTCAAGGACTTATGCAGGCCATAGATGGGGAGAAAACTGGCCGATTTTTCTTTAAAAAAACGAAAAATCAGTCGTTCAATCGGCCGATGTTACCAGGAACAGTAAAAAAATCGGCCGATTTTCATCCCGTCTACAGCCGGCAAAAAGTGTCTCTGCAGAGAGCTCGGCTATTTCTTTGACAGTTCTTTGACATTTATAGCGGCTGCAACGTTGTATCTATTTGTATCCATTTCGGATACAGATGTTTTTATTCAGAAACAAATAGATACAATGTTGCAGCCACTATAAATGTCAAAGAACTGTCAAAGAAATAGCCGAGCTCTCTGCAGGGACACTTTTTGCCGGACTGGAATTCTTCTTCTTCATCCTCTTCTTCTTCTTCTTCATCATCTTCTTCTTCTTCATCTTCTTCCTCTTCTTCTTCATCCTCTTCTTCATCCTCTTCTTCTTTTTCTTCTTCATCTTCTTCTTCTTCCTCTGCTTCATCCTCTTCTTCTTCTTCATCTTCTTCATCCTCTTCTTCTTCTTCATCATCTTCTTCATCTTCTTCTTCTTCTTCATCCTCTTCTTCTTCTTTTTCTTCTTATTTTTGTCTTCCTCTTGCAGGTCACTGCTCATGCGCAGATTTTTTATCGGTAAAAAGATTGGCCGATTTGCCCATCATTGCCGCGAAAATCGGCCGATCGGCAAAATCGGTCAATTTTTTTCCAACTTTACCGATAAAAAAATCTGCCAAAATACCGAAAAACGGCCAACCTATTAACCCACTAATGATCTGAAAATCAGCCGATTTTATTTTCGGCCGAAAAATCGGCCGATTTTCGACCCATCTATGGCCTGCATTATCTACTTCTACATAACTGCACTCCTCCTTTGCCCAGCCCAGGAAATAAACTCCTGAAATTTAACACACAAGCAAAAACACTTGTAAAAAATCTTAAAAATGCCTTAAAAAATGTTTCAAAGTCACCAGGAATACGTTCTGTTCAGGTGTGGATGCAGAGGAACAGTGGAGGGGATTTACCCAAACTGGAGCACACAGAATCTGGTGCAGCTGAGCAGATTCTGATTAGTTACTAAGCACAGCTGCACTGGATTGTGCATGATCCAGTTTTAGTAAATCCTCCCCAAATGTGTATAATATTCTAGGTAGCATATTATGTAAATGTTTTGTGTATGCAGCTAACTTTGCTACCAATATGTGCAGAGGACCTTACGCAAAAGGATTTCCAGAACACCAAGTCCTTGTACACACAGGTTTAAAAAAGGGGCATTCCTAAAGTGTGTGAGTGGATCTATGATGCCAGAACTGGGGGAGTATATTAAGCCAAATGGCATGATACACACTAGCACCCAATAAAGTGTTTGCTTTGCAATGTGTTTACAAGATCATTTCCTAGGCCATGCCAGATGCTCCATGCCCATTTCTCAGCACTACTCTTTACTAGGGATGAGGTTTTGGTTTGCTGCTACCATGGGTTCGAGGCAAATCCTTGGAATTTGATATTGATTAACCCAGGAGAATTTTGTTAAAAACCATAATGCACTTTATGGACTTTGAACTATGACCAGCAGGCTTAGAAGAACCAATACGGGGGCTTGTGGTTATTCCAGACCTAGGGTTGCCACCTCATCCCGTTAAAACTGAACACATATTAATTATACAGGTTCTGAGACTAATTTATTGCAGATGAGGCACAAAGTGAGTTTAATTACCAGCCTTAGTCAGCCACAGAACCTGTGTAATTAATATGTGTTTGGTTTTAAAGGGATGAGGTGGTAACCCTAGCCAAACCCCTACTTTAAAAGGGGGGAAAGAGCATTGTGTCAGTGAATTGGAAGCTGTTGTAGGCAAAGCAAAGGGAAAGCTGACAATCTGCATAGGGGAAATTAGGGTCAGTTAGCAAACTGTACTTTAACTCTGATTGCTAACTCTTTGTGCAATCAACCCTTTTGCTATTTTTTTGTTTTGAAGGGTTTTCTCTTAATTTTATTTGGTGGTTTATTTGAGGTCAGCAATTACTATTAGCTGCTGTCCCTTCCATAGCAAACTTTTTTTCTATTTTTGCAAGGTTTCCCTATAAAAAATATGGGCATTTGTTTCAGAGCATGGGATTTGGGGGTTTCTGCTTACTTTGAGTTATATTAGTTTTTATTTTATGCTTTCTAGGTTAACATGTTTTTTTTATCTAAAAGGTGCAGAATTTACTTGTTATTGATCATTTGTACATGGACCTGCCTTTTGTTTGCAGTACACTGCATTTTTTGAAGAAAAAAAAAAAAGAAAGAACAATGTGCACCCAAGCCACCTTACATTATATCACTCACTTTCACTGCACCCTCCCTATCCCTATAGATAACATGAAAGTTAGGCATACACTATGTAGGCCTATTATCCCTAATTAAAACAGCTCTGCCGCTTGCCAATTTTACACTGCTGTGTCCTCTGCAGTATCTTAAGTCCTCATGCACACTGGATGTTTTTACAGCTACTGTTTTTGGCTTTTGACATTTTTGAGGTTTTTTTCTACAGCCAGTAAACTCCCCAGCATGTTATCCTATGTGTCCATGCACGTATAGACTGTAATCAACGTTTTTTGGCAGGGACGTTATTTTGGCTGGCAAAAAAACCCAGGACTAGTGGGTTTCTAGAAGAGTTTTTTAGCTGTAAAAATGCTTTAACACTGCAAAACATGGCAAAATGTGGTAAAACACGGTAAACCGTTGCAAACCGGTGTTTTGGGACTTTATTTGATCAAAAACTAATTTTTTGGGGGTAAAAATACGCTAAAAAACACAAACGCAGAAAAACTCACGTTTTTAGTGTGACTTTACACAGCTAACGTTACCAACGTTATTAAAACATCCACTGTGCATGGAGCCTTTATCTTGTAGTAAAACCCCAGCCTGTGCTCTTGTACATTGCTGTGACATCTATTATCTATGATATTTACATTTTTGTGGAAAATACCTTTTTCTCTAGTACATTTCTTCCTATTCTCCCTTGGTATAAAATGTCCGGCTGCTACTTCACTCTGATCAGCTTCCCATCACTTTTAACCCCTATACTAGGTCAACCTGACTTCACCCCTGGGAGATAAGGTAAACCTTTCCATATATGGGCATATGAAGGTTTGCTCAGAGCATGAGACTTCCTTACCAACAGCACATGGTGCAACCTCTCCTCTCTATGCAACACATTATGTGCCGGCACCTGACAATTGGCACTCACTTCCTACTATGGCTTCCTTTACATGGGAGTTCGTTGGGGAACTTACTCCCTTTGGGAGGTTTAATTAGTTTAATGAGTGTCTGTTCCCAGGAAAACCCCGAATTCAATCATAAATGGGAGATTGATTTACGTATTACTTTCTCAGAAGATCAAAAAGACAAAATTCTAGCCCATGCCCATAAGGCCTGAATCTGCTGTAAATATCAAGAGATCTCTTATAATATTGTGACCAAATGGTACAGAACGCAATCCATTTTGGCTAACCTTTTCCAACAACAGAGTGCAGGGTGCTGATGCTGTAGCACACCCATTGGAGCCTTCTTATATGCATTATTGTGGAAATATTTTGGGCAGGTGTGAAAAAATGCTGTAAATGAAAGTGGTTCTAAAGGCAGAAGGTTTTTTACTCTAATACATTGTAAGCATTAGGGTAAAAAACCTTCTGCAAGCGGCCCCCTTATACTTATCTGAGCAGAATCTTGATCCAGCCAGTGAGGAAGGAGCAGCGGGCAGGGCTGAGCTACGCTGTGTTTTACGGACACACAGAGGCTACTCAAGAGCAGGTACGCACAAGTGCCCCCATAGCAAGCAGCTTGCTATGGGGACACTCGGCTGGGGAGAGAATAAATGGAGAGTAAATGAACAGAAGAGAAATCCAAATCAAATCAACATTTGGTGTGACCACCCTTTGCTTTGAAAACAGCATTAGTTCTTCTAGGTACATTTGCACATAGTTTTTGAAGGAATTCAGCAAGTAGGTTGTTCCAAACATCATGGAGAACTACCGTATTTTCCGGCGTATAAGACGACTTTTTACCCCTTGAAAATCTTCTCAAAAGTCGGGGGTTGTCTTATACGCCGGTATACGGCATACTGACACTTTTTAGGGGGGCGGCGTGGTGCTGCCACCGCCCCCCCCTTCCAACGGAAGGGACACTAAGTACAAGGGTGGACAGGGGCTGTTTCTTACCTGGCTCCGGTCCCACGACGATCCGGTCCAGAAAGCACGGCTGCTCCTTCAGTTCGGCCACTGGATGTTCGCGTGGCTGCTCGGCTCCGCCTCCTCACCGGTGATTGGCCGCCAGAACTGTAGCTCAGGAAAGGCACACAGGCGGCCAATCACCGGCGAGGGGGCGGAGCTGAGCGGCCCCACGAAAATCAAGTGCAGGAGCAGCAGGTAAGTGTTCAGTGTAGAGGTGCTGCTGCAACCACATATGCTGGCTGCAACAGCACCATACTAGAACAGGGTCAGCAAGTGTAATTGGTGTCAGTGGGAGGAATAGTGCCCCATTATTGGTGTCACTGATACCAATGATGGAGCACTATTCCTCCCACTGACACCAATGATGGGGCACTATTTCTCCCACTGACACCAATGATGGGGCACTATTCCTCCCCCCCCACTGACACCAACGATGGGGCACTATTCCCCCCCCCACTGACACCAATGATGGGGCACTATTCCACCCCCCACTGACACCAATGATGGGGCACTATTCCACCCCCCACTGACACCAATGATGGGACACCATTCCTCCCACTGACACCAATGTTGGGACACTATTCCTCCCACTGACACCAATGATGGGGCACTATTCTTCCCACTGATGCCAATGATGGGGCACTATTCCTGCCACTGATACCAATGATGGGGCACCTATTCCCCCCACTGATACTAATGATGGGGCACTATTTCTGCCACTGATACCAATGATGGGGCACCTATTCCCCCCACTGATACTAATGATGGGGCACTATTCCTGCCACTAATGCCAATGATGGGGCACTATTCCTGCCACTAATACCAATGATGGAACACTATTCCTCCCACTGACACCGATGATGGGGCACTATTCCTCCCACTGGTGTGCATTGGAAGAGGGGTAGTCTTATATGGCGAGTATAGCCCAAACACTACATTTTAGCAGGAAAAGTAGGGGGTCGTCTTATACGCCCAGTCGTCTTATATGCCGGCAAATACGGTAACAACAGATTTTCTGTGGATGTAGGCTGCTTCAAATATTTCTGTGTCTTCATGTAATCCCAGACAGACCTGATGATGTTGAGATCAGGGCTCTGTGGGGGCCAAACTATAACTTTCAAGACTACTTGTTCTTCTTTACACTGAAAAAAGTTCCTAATGACATTGGCTGTATGTTTTGGGTCATTGTTAGAGATGAGCGAAGTATTCAAAAATTCGATTCGACTGATTCGGCGAATTCGTAGAAAAATTTCGATTCGAGTCGAATATATTCGCTGTGAATTTAACTTAAAAAAGGGTGTTTCTAGGCTTCAGAGAGACTTAATATTAGTGCTGAACACTGTACCTTTAATTTAAATGCCCTTGGAGTCTGCTGGGGAAGAGAAATAATACTGTCAGGCAGTATGACATGCAGATGAGTGCCGTCGATCTTAGAATCACCGCACACTTCACTCATTTGGCCAGTCACGGGGCCAAAACCAGAGTGTGGAGCCACAGTGTGGCGGTGGAGGCAGCAGCAATGGGAGGCCATACAGCACCCTATGACAAAAATGGAAACCACCAGCAGTGTGAGGAGACCTGAAAGTGGCACATGGCAGAGTGTGGCGATAGAGACAGCAGCAATGGGAGGCCGTACAGGGACCCATGACACACTCTGGACCTGGCAGCAGCATGAGGAGGCGGTACAGGGGCCCATGGCAGATTACGGGCCTGGCAGCAGCATGAGGAATCGGTACGGGGGCCCATGGCAGATTACAGGCCTGGCAGCAGCAATGGGAGGCCGTACAGGGACCCATGACACAATCTGGACGTGGCAGCAGCATGGGGAGGCGGTACAGGGGCCCATGACAGATTACGGGCCTGGCAGCAGCATTTGGAGTCGGTACGGGGGCCCATGACACACTCTGGACCTGGCAGCAGCATGAGGAGGCGGTACAGGGGCGCATGACAGATTACGAGCCTGGCAGCAGCAACTTGGACAGGAGGACGTTCAGTTTCTGCACCGTCTGGTGCGTGCTCGCAAACTGTTGTCTCTTGGAAACGGATTCCAAGAAAGACTGCTGACGGAATCCGTGAAGAGGAGTAGCAGGAGAAGGAGCATCTGAACGAGCGGAATATGCCAACAAGCGACAACAGGGGCCCATGGCAGATTAGGGGCCTGGCAGCAGCTATGGGAGGCCCGTAATCTGCCAGCACCCTATGACAAAAAATGGAACCCACCAGCAGTGTGAGGAGACCTGAAAGTGGCACATGGCAGAGTGTGGCGATGGAGACAGCAGCAATGGGAGGCCGTACAGGGACCCATGACACACTCTGGACCTGGCAGCAGCATGAGGAGGCGGTATATAGGGGCCTATGGCAGATTAGGGGCCTGGCAGCAGCTATGGGAGGCCCGTAATCTGCCAGCACCCTATGTCAAAAAATTCTACACACCAGCAGTGTGTAAGACCTGAAAGTGGCACATGGCAGAGTGTGGCGATGGAGACAGCAGCAATGGGAGGCCGTACAGGGACCCATGAGAGACTCTGGACTTGGCAGCAGCATGAGGAGGCGGTATAGGGGCCCATGGCAGATTAGGGGCCTGGCAGCAGCTATGGGAGGCCCGTAATCTGCCAGCACCCTATGACAAAAAATGGAACACACCAGCAGTGTGAGGAGACCTGAAAGTGGCACATGTTTGGGGCATGATTCATGGCGGATTTAGTCAGTTGTGTCAGGAACTGGTGGTTTGAAATCCAGACTAATCCACGCCTGATTCATTTTCACAAACGTGAGTCTCTCCACACTTTGGGTGGACAGTCGTGTCCTCCGCGGAGTTGCAATACCTCCTGCCGCACTAAACACGCGCTCCGATGCCACGCTACTGGCCGGGCATGACAGCCTTTCAAGGGCAAATTCAGCTAGTTGGGGCCAAAGGTCAAGTTTCGTTGCCCAGTAGTCAAGGGGATTGTCTACCTCGGTTGGCAGGGTGCTGTCCAAGTAAGCCTAAGCCTGTTGTTTGAGGTCCTGCTCCAGGTCCACCTGATGCTGCTGCTGCTGCTGCTGCGGCTGGTTAGTAGTTTCCTCACTGCGCTGGTGAAGAAAGCTACTCATCATCGACTGCAGACTGAGGCAGCCGCTGCTGGTGGAGCTGCCACTGCTCCTACCACCCCACCCCTCCCCTGCTGCCATGGCAGCGGAACGCGAGCGCACAGGGCCCACAGTGTCTGAGGATGGACGTTGGCGCAGACAGGCAGAGACCAGCTGACTACATAGGTGGTTTTTATAGTACGTTATTTTGGCCTCCCTCTCAGCAGGTGTGAAAAAGGCCACCATTTTTGAACGGTAGCGAGGGTCCAACAAGGTGGACAGCCAAAAGTCATCCCTCTGTCTGATGGTTATTATTCGGCTGTCGCTACGCAAGCAAGCGAGCATGCTATGGGCCATTTGTGCCAAGGAATGCGAGGGACTCCCTGCCTCCATCTCCACAGCATACTGCCACGGTGCGTCTGGGTCCTCTGTCTCCTCCTCCTCCTCCTCCTCTACCAGATGCTCCTGCTCCTCCACTCCTGTCCGCTGAGTGGAAAAACCACCCATTTCACTCAATAATTCCTGAGCACCAATGTCCTCCTCTACCTCCTCCTCTTCTTCCTGTCCTGCCCCCACAGGGGTCATGTGGCGTTGAGATCTGTGCGCCACGTCTACCGCACCCTGACCAGCCATTGTTAACAGCATTTGTTCCAGGACGTGCAACAGAGGAATGACGTCATTCATCCCATAGTCCTGCCGACTCACGAATAGCGTGGCCTCCTCAAAGGGCCTGAGCAAGCGCAGGTGTCACGCATGAGCTGCCAATGGCTGACATCTAAGTTACACAGGGAGTACCTTTATCCGCTTTTAACATCAGGAAATCGGTGATGACCTTTCGCTGTTCGTAAAGGCGGTCTAACATATGTAGGGTTGAATTCCACCTTGTTGCAACGTCACAGCATGAGGAGTCGGTACGGGGGCCCATGGCAGATTACGTGCCTGGCAGCAGCAATGGGAGGCCCGTAATCTGCCAGCACCCTATGTCAAAAAATTCAACACACCAGCAGTGTGAGGAGACCTGAAAGTGGCACATGGCATGAGACACTGTGGACCTGGCAGCAGCATGAGGAGGCGGTATATAAGGGCCCATGGCAGATTAGGGGCCTGGCAGCAGCTATGGGAGGCCCATAATCTGCCAGCACCCTATGTCAAAAAATTCTACACACCAGCAGTGTGTGAGGAGACCTGAAAGTGGCACATGGCAGAGTGTGGCGATGGAGACAGCAGCAATGGGAGGCCGTACAGGGACCCATGAGAGACTCTGGACCTGGCAGCAGCATGAGGAAGCGGTATATAGGGGCCTATGGCAGATTAGGGGCCTGGCAGCAGCTATAGGAGGCCCATAATCTGCCAGCACCCTATGTCAAAAAATTCAACACACCAGCAGTGTGAGGAGACCTGAAAGTGGCACATGGCATGAGACACTGTGGACCTGGCAGCAGCATGAGGAGGCGGTATATAGGGGCCCATGGCAGATTAGGGGCCTGGCAGCAGCTATGGGAGGCCCATAATCTGCCAGCACCCTATGTCAAAAAATTCTACACACCAGCAGTGTGTGAGGAGACCTGAAAGTGGCACATGGCAGAGTGTGGCGATGGAGACAGCAGCAATGGGAGGCCGTACAGGGACCCATGAGAGACTCTGGACCTGGCAGCAGCATGAGGAAGCGGTATATAGGGGCCTATGGCAGATTAGGGGCCTGGCAGCAGCTATAGGAGGCCCATAATCTGCCAGCACCCTATGTCAAAAAATTCAACACACCAGCAGTGTGAGGAGACCTGAAAGTGGCACATGGCATGAGACACTGTGGACCTGGCAGCAGCATGAGGAGGCGGTATATAGGGGCCCATGGCAGATTAGGGGCCTGGCAGCAGCTATGGGAGGCCCATAATCTGCCAGCACCCTATGTCAAAAAATTCTACACACCAGCAGTGTGTGAGGAGACCTGAAAGTGGCACATGGCAGAGTGTGGCGATGGAGACAGCAGCAATGGGAGGCCGTACAGGGACCCATGACAGACTCTGGACCTGGCAGCAGCATGAGGAAGCGGTATATAGGGGCCTATGGCAGATTAGGGGCCTGGCAGCAGCTATGGGAGGCCCATAATCTGCCAGCACCCTATGTCAAAAAATTCTACACACCAGCAGTGTGTGAGGAGACCTGAAAGTGGCACATGGCAGAATGTGGCGATGGAGACAGCAGCAATGGGAGGCCGTACAGGGACCCATGACAGACTCTGGACCTGGCAGCAGCATGAGGAAGCGGTATATAGGGGCCTATGGCAGATTAGGGGCCTGGCAGCAGCTATAGGAGGCCCATAATCTGCCAGCACCCTATGTCAAAAAATTCAACACACCAGCAGTGTGAGGAGACCTGAAAGTGGCACATGGCATGAGAGACTCTGGACCTGGCAGCAGCATGAGGAAGCGGTATATAGGGGCCTATGGCAGATTAGGGGCCTGGCAGCAGCTATGGGAGGCCCGTAATCTGCCAGCACCCTATGTCAAAAAATTCTACACACCAGCAGTGTGTGAGGAGACCTGAAAGTGGCACATGGCAGAGTGTGGCGATGGAGACAGCAGCAATGGGAGGCCGTACAGAGACCCATGACAGACTCTGGACCTGGCAGCAGCATGAGGAAGCGGTATATAGGGGCCTATGGCAGATTAGGGGCCTGGCAGCAGCTATGGGAGGCCCGTAATCTGCCAGCACCCTATGTCAAAAAATTCTACACACCAGCAGTGTGTGAGGAGACCTGAAAGTGGCACATGGCAGAGTGTGGCGATGGAGACAGCAGCAATGGGAGGCCGTACAGGGACCCATGACAGACTCTGGACCTGGCAGCAGCATGAGGAAGCGGTATATAGGGGCCTATGGCAGATTAGGGGCCTGGCAGCAGCTATAGGAGGCCCATAATCTGCCAGCACCCTATGTCAAAAAATTCAACACACCAGCAGTGTGAGGAGACCTGAAAGTGGCACATGGCATGAGAGACTCTGGACCTGGCAGCAGCATGAGGAAGCGGTATATAGGGGCCTATGGCAGATTAGGGGCCTGGCAGCAGCTATGGGAGGCCTGTAATCTGCCAGCACCCTATGTCAAAAAATTCTACACACCAGCAGTGTGTGAGGAGACCTGAAAGTGGCACATGGCAGAGTGTGGCGATGGAGACAGCAGCAATGGGAGGCCGTACAGGGACCCATGAGAGACTCTGGACCTGGCAGCAGCATGAGGAAGCGGTATATAGGGGCCTATGGCAGATTAGGGGCCTGGCAGCAGCTATGGGAGGCCCGTAATCTGCCAGCACCCTATGTCAAAAAATTCTACACACCAGCAGTGTGTGAGGAGACCTGAAAGTGGCACATGGCAGAGTGTGGCGATGGAGACAGCAGCAATGGGAGGCCGTACAGGGACCCATGACAGACTCTGGACCTGGCAGCAGCATGAGGAAGCGGTATATAGGGGCCTATGGCAGATTAGGGGCCTGGCAGCAGCTATGGGAGGCCCGTAATCTGCCAGCACCCTATGTCAAAAAATTCTACACACCAGCAGTGTGTGAGGAGACCTGAAAGTGGCACATGGCAGAGTGTGGCGATGGAGACAGCAGCAATGGGAGGCCGTACAGGGACCCATGAGAGACTCTGGACCTGGCAGCAGCATGAGGAAGCGGTATATAGGGGCCTATGGCAGATTAGGGGCCTGGCAGCAGCTATGGGAGGCCCGTAATCTGCCAGCACCCTATGTCAAAAAATTCTACACACCAGCAGTGTGTGAGGAGACCTGAAAGTGGCACATGGCAGAGTGTGGCGATGGAGACAGCAGCAATGGGAGGCCGTACAGGGACCCATGAGAGACTCTGGACCTGGCAGCAGCATGAGGAAGCGGTATATAGGGGCCTATGGCAGATTAGGGGCCTGGCAGCAGCTATGGGAGGCCCGTAATCTGCCAGCACCCTATGTCAAAAAATTCTACACACCAGCAGTGTGTGAGGAGACCTAAAAGTGGCACATGGCAGAGTGTGGCGATGGAGACAGCAGCAATGGGAGGCCGTACAGGGACCCATGAGAGACTCTGGACCTGGCAGCAGCATGAGGAAGCGGTATATAGGGGCCTATGGCAGATTAGGGGCCTGGCAGCAGCTATGGGAGGCCCGTAATCTGCCAGCACCCTATGTCAAAAAATTCTACACACCAGCAGTGTGTGAGGAGACCTGAAAGTGGCACATGGCAGAGTGTGGCGATGGAGACAGCAGCAATGGGAGGCCGTACAGGGACCCATGAGAGACTCTGGACCTGGCAGCAGCATGAGGAAGCGGTATATAGGGGCCTATGGCAGATTAGGGGCCTGGCAGCAGCTATGGGAGGCCCGTAATCTGCCAGCACCCTATGTCAAAAAATTCTACACACCAGCAGTGTGTGAGGAGACCTGAAAGTGGCACATGGCAGAGTGTGGCGATGGAGACAGCAGCAATGGGAGGCCGTACAGCAGCGGTTCTCAACCTGGGGGTCGCGACCCCTTTGGGGGTCGAACGACCATTTCCCAGGGGTCGCCTAAGACCATCGGAAAACACATATTTCCGATGGTCTTAGGAACCGAGACACCGCTGCTCTGTCTCGCGATCTGTGGGCGGGATGATATGCTGCCCCTGTAACCTGGCCACACCTCCGGGATCACTCAACAGCTCCGCCTCCTCGCCGCTGATTGGCCACCGGAACTGTAGCTCAGGAGAGGCATACAGGCGGCCAATCACCGGCGAGGAGGTGGAGCTTGGAGAGGAGGAGCCGAGCGGCAGAGCGCGCAGATCGAAGAAGATCGAGGGAGCTGCAGGACCGAGTGAAGAGGAGAGCAGCCAGAGAAGGAAGACAGCTGACAGGTAAGTGCAAATTTTGCTTCTGCAGGCTGTAGATGGGAGAGGGAGAGAGCGAGCCCAGGCTGGAGCAGGGGTCAGCAAGGTAAGTATCATTGGTGTCAGTGGGAGGAATAGTGCCCCATCATTTGTGTCACTAATACCAACGATGGGGCACTATTCCTCCCCCCACTGACACCAACGATGGGGCACTATTCCTCCCCCCACTGACACCAATGATAGGCACTATTCCTCCCCCCACTGACACCAACGATGGGGCACTATTCCTCCCACTGACACCAACGATGGGGCACTATTCCTCCCACTGACACCAACGATGGGGCACTATTCCTCCCCCCACTGACACCAACGATGGGGCACTATTCCTCCCCCCACTGACACCAACGATGGGGCACTATTCCTCCCCCCACTGACACCAACGATAGGGCACTATTCCTCCCCCCACTGACACCAACGATGGGGCACTATTCCTCCCCCCACTGACACCAACGATGGGGCACTATTCCTCCCCCCACTGACACCAACGATGGGGCACTATTCCTCCCCCCACTGACACCAATGATAGGCACTATTCCTCCCCCCACTGACACCAACGATGGGGCACTATTCCTCCCACTGACACCAACGATGCGGCACTATTCCTCCCACTGACACCAACGATGGGGCACTATTCCTCCCACTGGCACCAGTGATAGGCACTATTCCTCCCCCCACTGACACCAACGATAGGCACTATTCCTCCCCCCACTGACACCAACGATGGGGCACTATTCCTCCCCCCACTGACACCAACGATGGGGCACTATTCCTCCCCCCACTGACACCAACGATGGGGCACTATTCCTCCCCCCACTGACACCAACGATGGGGCACTATTCCTCCCCCCACTGACACCAACGATGGGGCACTATTCCTCCCCCCACTGACACCAACGATGGGGCACTATTCCTCCCCCCACTGACACCAACGATGGGGCACTATTCCTCCACCCACTGACACCAACGATGGGGCACTATTCCTCCCCCCACTGACACCAATGATAGGCACTATTCCTCCCCCCACTGACACCAACGATGGGGCACTATTCCTCCCCCCACTGACACCAATGATAGGCACTATTCCTCCCACTGACATCAATGATGGGGCACTATTCCTCCCACTGATACCAATGATGGGGCACTATTCCTCCCACTGATACCAATGATGGGGCACTATTCCTCCCACTGACACCAATGATGGGGCACTATTCCTCCCACTGATACCAATGATGGGGCACTATTCCTCCCACTGACACCAATGATGGGGCACTATTCCTCCCACTGACACCAATGATGGGGCACTATTCCTCCCACTGACACCAATGATGGGACACTATTCCTCCCACTGATACCAATGATGGGGCACTATTCCTCCCACTGACACCAATGATGGGACACTATTCCTCCCACTGACACCAATGATGGAGCACTATTCCCCCCACTGACACCAATGATGGGGCACTATTCCTCCCACTGACACCAATGATGGGGCACTATTCCTCCCACTGATACCAATGATGGGGCACTATTCCTCCCACTGACACCAATGATGGGGCACTATTCCTCCCACTGATACCGATGATGGAGCACTATTCCTCCCACTGACACCAACGATGGGGCACTATTCCTCCCACTGATACCAACGATGGGACACTATTCCTCCCACTGACATCAGTGATGGGGCGCTAGTCCTCCCACTGATACCAATGATGGGGCACTATTCCTCCCACTGATACCAATGATGGGGCACTATTCCTCCCACTGACATTAATGGCGGGACACTATTCCTCCCACTGATACCAATGATGGGACACTATTCCTCCCACTGATACCAACGATGGGACACTATTCCTCCCACTGACATTAATGGCGGGACACTATTCCTCCCACTGATACCAATGATGGGACACTATTCCTCCCACTGATACCAATGATGGGACACTATTCCTCCCACTGATACCAATGATGGGGCGCTAGTCCTCCCACTGATACCAATGATGGGGCACTATTCCTCCCACTGACACCAATGATGGGGCACTATTCCTCCCACTGCAAAATTACAGTTCTGAAGTAGCAACGAAAATAATTTTATGGTTGGGGGTCACCACAACATGAGGAACTGTATTAAGGGGTCGCGGCGTTAGAAAGGTTGAGAACCACTGCCGTACAGGGACCCATGACAGACTCTGGACCTGGCAGCAGCATGAGGAAGCGGTATATAGGGGCCTATGGCAGATTAGGGGCCTGGCAGCAGCTATGGGAGGCCCGTAATCTGCCAGCACCCTATGTCAAAAAATTCTACACACCAGCAGTGTGTGAGGAGACCTGAAAGTGGCACATGGCAGAGTGTGGCGATGGAGACAGCAGCAATGGGAGGCCGTACAGGGACCCATGAGAGACTCTGGACCTGGCAGCAGCATGAGGAAGCGGTATATAGGGGCCTATGGCAGATTAGGGGCCTGGCAGCAGCTATGGGAGGCCCGTAATCTGCCAGTACCCTATGTCAAAAAATTCTACACACCAGCAGTGTGTGAGGAGACCTGAAAGTGGCACATGGCAGAGTGTGGCGATGGAGACAGCAGCAATGGGAGGCCGTACAGGGACCCATGAGAGACTCTGGACCTGGCAGCAGCATGAGGAAGCGGTATATAGGGGCCTATGGCAGATTAGGGGCCTGGCAGCAGCTATGGGAGGCCCGTAATCTGCCAGCACCCTATGTCAAAAAATTCTACACACCAGCAGTGTGTGAGGAGACCTGAAAGTGGCACATGGCAGAGTGTGGCGATGGAGACAGCAGCAATGGGAGGCCGTACAGGGACCCATGAGAGACTCTGGACCTGGCAGCAGCATGAGGAAGCGGTATATAGGGGCCTATGGCAGATTAGGGGCCTGGCAGCAGCTATGGGAGGCCCGTAATCTGCCAGCACCCTATGTCAAAAAATTCTACACACCAGCAGTGTGTGAGGAGACCTGAAAGTGGCACATGGCAGAGTGTGGCGATGGAGACAGCAGCAATGGGAGGCCGTACAGGGACCCATGACAGACTCTGGACCTGGCAGCAGCATGAGGAAGCGGTATATAGGGGCCTATGGCAGATTAGGGGCCTGGCAGCAGCTATGGGAGGCCCGTAATCTGCCAGCACCCTATGTCAAAAAATTCTACACACCAGCAGTGTGTGAGGAGACCTGAAAGTGGCACATGGCAGAGTGTGGCGATGGAGACAGCAGCAATGGGAGGCCGTACAGGGACCCATGAGAGACTCTGGACCTGGCAGCAGCATGAGGAAGCGGTATATAGGGGCCTATGGCAGATTAGGGGCCTGGCAGCAGCTATGGGAGGCCCGTAATCTGCCAGCACCCTATGTCAAAAAATTCTACACACCAGCAGTGTGTGAGGAGACCTGAAAGTGGCACATGGCAGAGTGTGGCGATGGAGACAGCAGCAATGGGAGGCCGTACAGGGACCCATGAGAGACTCTGGACCTGGCAGCAGCATGAGGAAGCGGTATATAGGGGCCTATGGCAGATTAGGGGCCTGGCAGCAGCTATGGGAGGCCCGTAATCTGCCAGCACCCTATGTCAAAAAATTCTACACACCAGCAGTGTGTGAGGAGACCTGAAAGTGGCACATGGCAGAGTGTGGCGATGGAGACAGCAGCAATGGGAGGCCGTACAGGGACCCATGAGAGACTCTGGACCTGGCAGCAGCATGAGGAAGCGGTATATAGGGGCCTATGGCAGATTAGGGGCCTGGCAGCAGCTATGGGAGGCCCGTAATCTGCCAGCACCCTATGTCAAAAAATTCTACACACCAGCAGTGTGTGAGGAGACCTGAAAGTGGCACATGGCAGAGTGTGGCGATGGAGACAGCAGCAATGGGAGGCCGTACAGGGACCCATGAGAGACTCTGGACCTGGCAGCAGCATGAGGAAGCGGTATATAGGGGCCTATGGCAGATTAGGGGCCTGGCAGCAGCTATGGGAGGCCCGTAATCTGCCAGCACCCTATGTCAAAAAATTCTACACACCAGCAGTGTGTGAGGAGACCTGAAAGTGGCACATGGCAGAGTGTGGCGATGGAGACAGCAGCAATGGGAGGCCGTACAGGGACCCATGACAGACTCTGGACCTGGCAGCAGCATGAGGAGGCGGTATATAGGGGCCCATGGCAGATTAGGGGCCTGGCAGCAGCAATGGGAGGCCCGTAATCTGCCAGCACCCTATGTCAAAAAATTCAACACACCAGCAGTGTGAGGAGACCTGAAAGTGGCACATGGCAGAGTGTGGCTATGGAGACAGCAGCAATGGGAGGCCGTACAGGGACCCATGACACACTCTGGACTTGGCAGCAGCATGAGGAGGCGGTATAGGGGCCCATGGCAGATTAGGGGCCTGGCAGCAGCAATGGGAGGCCCGTAATCTGCCAGCACCCTATGTCAAAAAATTCTACACACCAGCAGTGTGAGGAGACCTGAAAGTGGCACATGGCAGAGTGTGGCGATGGAGACAGCAGCAATGGGAGGCCGTACAGGGACCCATGACAGACTCTGGACCTGGCAGCAGCATGAGGAGGCGGTATATAGGGGCCTATGGCAAATTAGGGGCCTGGCAGCAGCTATGGGAGGCCCGTAATCTGCCAGCACCCTATGTCAAAAAACTGAACACACCAGCAGTGTGTGAGGAGACCTGAAAGTGGCACATGGCAGAGTGTGGCGATGGAGACAGCAGCAATGGGAGGTCTCCCATTGTCCCAACATGGCCCAAATAGTCCCAACATGGGCCCCCTGGCCACGCTTGACTTTCTGGCCACATAGTCGACATACGGCTACGTTTACTTCCTCGGGCGGCTTGACGAAAAATTGCCACACCGCCGAGTAGGAAACTTTGCCCCCGATACTCCTCACTGGCTGACTGCTGCTTCCTCCGTGCACACCGGCACCACTACTGGCCGTGGTGGTAGGCTGCAGTGGAGCTGGTGCTCTACTCCGTGGCCGTTTGGCTCCACTGACACTGCTTCCACTGACACTGCTGCGACCCTCCTGCTGTCTCCTGGGCAACCCACCGACTGTTTCGCTCACTGCCAAGCTGCCACCCTCTTCTCCTGATGATGCGGAAGAAATTGCCTGATGACGACGAGGCTGCCAAGTGCGATCAACCTCCTCATCATCAAGTAGGGTCTCCGCCTCACTACTAGCCCCCTCGGCTGCGTCTGGGTCAGGAGACAGACCTGTCTCTAGACCGGCTACCGGGCCACTCTCCTCGCCACTACTTCTTCGCCTAGCTGCTGAAAAGGCGGATGTCTCCCCCCGTTCCTGACCGCCCTCTGTTAGCTCTTCCTCACTGTACAGTGGGGCTGAGCCCACAGCATGCGATACTTCGCTTGGTGAGGGAACACCAAAGGACAGGGGCAGGTAGAGGACACGTGATTTCAGTGGGCTAGGTCCCGGGCCATGCCAACTAACGGTTGTGTCTGACGTACCCACCGACCGTTGGCTGTAGGTGTCAGAGGTGACCTGGGAAGAGGAAGACGACCGAGCCAACCAATCGACGACGGCAGGGTTGTCGGTGGAGACACGACCGCTGGATGACACCGGGAGCACTGGCCTCTGGCTGCGAATAGTGCTGCCTCGACCCCTTCCTCTGCTGCCACGTCTGCTCGCTCCTAAAACATTGCCTCCTCTGCCACTCCTCTGCATGTTGTCTGACATACTCTTTAATTAAACGATTATGTGTCCCTGAGTAACAATTCTGTGTCCCTGAGTAACAATTCTGTGTCTGTGCGAGTAACAATTCTGTGGCCCTAAGTAACAGTTCTGTGGCCCTCAGTAACAATTCTGTGTCCCTGATTAACGTTTCTGTGGCCCCAAGTAACAGTTCTGTGGCCCTCAGTAACAATTCTGTGTCTGTGCGAGTAACAATTCTGTGTCTGTGCGAGTAACAATTCTGTGGCCCTAAGTAAAGTTTCTGTGGCCCTAAGTAACAATTCTCTGGCACTCAGTAACAATTCTGTCTGTCCCTGAGTAACAATTCTCTGGCACTCAGTAACAATTCTGTCTGTCCCTGAGTAAAAATTCTGTGGCCCTAAGTAAAGTTTCTGGGGCCCTGAGTAACAATTATCTGGCACTCAGTAACAATTCTGTCTGTCCCTGAGTAACAATTCTCTGGCACTCAGTAACAATTCTGTCTGTCCCTGAGTAAAAATTCTCTGGCCCTAAGTAAAGTTTCTGTGGCCCTGAGTAACAATTCTCTGGCACTCCGTAACAATTCTGTCTGTCCCTGAGTAACAATTCTCTGGCACTCAGTAACAATTCTGTCTGTCCCTGAGTAAAAATTCTGTGGCCCTAATTAAAGTTTCTGTGGCCCTAAGTAACAATTCTCTGGCACTCAGTAACAATTCTGTCTGTCCCTGAGTAACAATTCTCTGGCACTCTGTAACAATTCTGTCTGTCCCTGAGTAACAATTCTCTGGCACTCAGTAACAATTCTGTCTGTCCCTGAGTAAAAATTCTGTGGCCCTAATTAAAGTTTCTGTGGCCCTAAGTAACAATTCTCTGGCACTCAGTAACAATTCTGTCTGTCCCTGAGTAACAATTCTCTGGCACTCCGTAACAATTCTGTCTGTCCCTGAGTAAAAATTCTGTGGCCCTAAGTAAAGTTTCTGTGGCCCTGAGTAACAATTCTCTGGCACTCCGTAACAATTCTGTCTGTCCCTGAGTATGAATTCCGTGGCCCTAACTAGCGTTTCTTTGTCCCTAAGTAAAGTTTCTGTGGCCCTCAGTAACAGTTCTGTGTCTGTGCGAGTAACAATTCTGTGTCTGTGCGAGTAACAATTCTGTGGCCCTAAGTAAAGTTTCTGTGGCCCTAAGTAACAATTCTCTGGCACTCCGTAACAATTCTGTCTGTCCCTGAGTAACAATTCTCTGGCACTCAGTAACAATTCTGTCTGTCCCTGAGTAAAAATTCTGTGGCCCTAAGTAAAGTTTCTGTGGCCCTGAGTAACAATTCTCTGGCACTCCGTAACAATTCTGTCTGTCCCTGAGTAACAATTCTCTGGCACTCAGTAACAATTCTGTCTGTCCCTGAGTAAAAATTCTGTGGCCCTAAGTAAAGTTTCTGTGGCCCTAAGTAACAATTCTCTGGCACTCAGTAACAATTCTGTCTGTCCCTGAGTAACAATTCTCTGGCACTGAGTAACAATTCTGTCTGTCCCTGAGTAAAAATTCTGTGGCCCTAATTAAAGTTTCTGTGGCCCTAAGTAACAATTCTCTGGCACTCAGTAACAATTCTGTCTGTCCCTGAGTAACAATTCTCTGACACTCCGTAACAATTCTGTCTGTCCCTGAGTAACAATTCTCTGGCACTCAGTAACAATTCTGTCTGTCCCTGAGTAAAAATTCTGTGGCCCTAAGAAAAGTTTCTGTGGCCCTGAGTAACAATTCTCTGGCACTCCGTAACAATTCTGTCTGTCCCTGAGTATGAATTCCGTGGCCCTAACTAGCGTTTCTTTGTCCCTAAGTAAAGTTTCTGTGGCCCTCAGTAACAGTTCTGTGTCTGTGCGAGTAACAATTCTGTGTCTGTGCGAGTAACAATTCTGTGGCCCTAAGTAAAGTTTCTGTGGACCTAAGTAACAATTCTCTGGCACTCCGTAACAATTCTGTCTGTCCCTGAGTAACAATTCTCTGGCACTCAGTAACAATTCTGTCTGTCCCTGAGTAAAAATTCTGTGGCCCTAAGTAAAGTTTCTGTGGCCCTGAGTAACAATTCTCTGGCACTCCGTAACAATTCTGTCTGTCCCTGAGTAACAATTCTCTGGCACTCAGTAACAATTCTGTCTGTCCCTGAGTAAAAATTCTGTGGCCCTAAGTAAAGTTTCTGTGGCCCAGAGTAACAATTCTCTGGCACTCCGTAACAATTCTGTCTGTCCCTGAGTATGAATTCTGTGGCCCTAACTAGCGTTTCTTTGTCCCTAAGTAACAGTTCTGTGGCCCTGAGTAACAATTCTGTGTCTGTGCGAGTAACAATTCTGTGGCCCTAAGTAACAGTTCTGTGGCCCTCAGTAACAGTTCTGTGTCTGTGCGAGTAACAATTCTGTGTCTGTGCGAGTAACAATTCTGTGGCCCTAAGTAACAGTTCTGTGGCCTTCAGTAACAATTCTGTGTCTGTGCGAGTAACAATTCTGTGTCTGTGCGAGTAACAATTCTGTGGCCCTAAGTAAAGTTTCTGTGGCCCTAAGTAACAATTCTCTGGCACTCAGTAACAATTCTGTCTGTCCCTGAGTAACAATTCTCTGGCACTCAGTAACAATTCTGTCTGTCCCTGAGTAAAAATTCTGTGGCCCTAAGTAAAGTTTCTGTGGCCCTAAGTAACAATTCTCTGGCACTCAGTAACAATTCTGTCTGTCCCTGAGTAACAATTCTCTGGCACTGAGTAACAATTCTGTCTGTCCCTGAGTAAAAATTCTGTGGCCCTAATTAAAGTTTCTGTGGCCCTAAGTAACAATTCTCTGGCACTCAGTAACAATTCTGTCTGTCCCTGAGTAACAATTCTCTGACACTCCGTAACAATTCTGTCTGTCCCTGAGTAACAATTCTCTGGCACTCAGTAACAATTCTGTCTGTCCTTGAGTAAAAATTCTGTGGCCCTAAGTAAAGTTTCTGTGGCCCTGAGTAACAATTCTCTGGCACTCCGTAACAATTCTGTCTGTCCCTGAGTATGAATTCCGTGGCCCTAACTAGCGTTTCTTTGTCCCTAAGTAAAGTTTCTGTGGCCCTCAGTAACAGTTCTGTGTCTGTGCGAGTAACAATTCTGTGTCTGTGCGAGTAACAATTCTGTGGCCCTAAGTAAAGTTTCTGTGGCCCTAAGTAACAATTCTCTGGCACTCCGTAACAATTCTGTCTGTCCCTGAGTAACAATTCTCTGGCACTCAGTAACAATTCTGTCTGTCCCTGAGTAAAAATTCTGTGGCCCTAAGTAAAGTTTCTGTGGCCCTGAGTAACAATTCTCTGGCACTCCGTAACAATTCTGTCTGTCCCTGAGTAACAATTCTCTGGCACTCAGTAACAATTCTGTCTGTCCCTGAGTAAAAATTCTGTGGCCCTAAGTAAAGTTTCTGTGGCCCAGAGTAACAATTTTCTGGCACTCCGTAACAATTCTGTCTGTCCCTGAGTATGAATTCTGTGGCCCTAACTAGCGTTTCTTTGTCCCTAAGTAACAGTTCTGTGGCCCTGAGTAACAATTCTGTGTCTGTGCGAGTAACAATTCTGTGGCCCTAAGTAACAGTTCTGTGGCCCTCAGTAACAGTTCTGTGTCTGTGCGAGTAACAATTCTGTGTCTGTGCGAGTAACAATTCTGTGGCCCTAAGTAACAGTTCTGTGGCCTTCAGTAACAATTCTGTGTCTGTGCGAGTAACAATTCTGTGTCTGTGCGAGTAACAATTCTGTGGCCCTAAGTAAAGTTTCTGTGGCCCTAAGTAACAATTCTCTGGCACTCAGTAACAATTCTGTCTGTCCCTGAGTAACAATTCTCTGGCACTCAGTAACAATTCTGTCTGTCCCTGAGTAAAAATTCTGTGGCCCTAAGTAAAGTTTCTGTGGCCCTAAGTAACAATTCTCTGGCACTCAGTAACAATTCTGTCTGTCCCTGAGTAACAATTCTCTGGCACTGAGTAACAATTCTGTCTGTCCCTGAGTAAAAATTCTGTGGCCCTAATTAAAGTTTCTGTGGCCCTAAGTAACAATTCTCTGGCACTCAGTAACAATTCTGTCTGTCCCTGAGTAACAATTCTCTGGCACTCAGTAACAATTCTGTCTGTCCCTGAGTAACAATTCTGTGGCCCTAATAACGTTTCTGTGGCCCTAAGTAACAATTCTCTGGCACTGAGTAACAATTCTGTCTGTCCCTGATTATGAATTCTGTGGCCCTAACTAGCGTTTCTTTGTCCCTAAATAACGATTCTGTGGCCCTCATTAACAAGTCTGTGTCCCTGAGTAATGGTTCTCTGTCCCTAAGTAACTTTTCTCTGTCCCCAATTATCGTTTCTGTGGCCCTAACTCTGTCCCTGTCCCTAGTACAGAGCGGTCTGCCTCTGTTCAATAACTGCAGGCAAATGAAGAATTCCAAAATGGCCGCTATTTATAGCTCGACCATTACACAGTGCTGGCTGGCTGGCTGCTGATAGGCTGATGCGATCACATGTAGTTGAGGAATGCATTATGGGTCAGCGCGCCTTGTCTGCGCGCCTTCCCAGACATCCCCGCTCCGTCGCCGCACATGTCAGCCGCCATTTTCTGAAAAATTTCGATTCGCGCGTCCGAATTAGGCTATTTTTCGGATTCGGCACGAATCGAAATTTTTCCGATATTCGACTCGAATTCCACTTCGGATACTTCGATTCGCTCATCTCTAGTCATTGTCTTGCTACAGAATAAATTTGGGGCCAATCACATGCCTCCCTGATGGTATGGTATGATGAATAGGTATCTGCCTGTATTTCTCAGCATTGAAAACACCATTGATCCTGACCGAATCTCCAACTTAATTTGCAGAAATTCAGCCCCATAGTTGCAAGGAACCTCCACCATGCTTCACTATTGCCTACAAACATTTATTATTTGTACCGCACTCCAGCCATTCAGCAAACAAACTGCTTCCAGCTACAGCCAAATATTTCAAATTGTGATTCATCAGTCCAGTGCACCTGCTGTAATTTTTCTGCACCCCAGTTCTATATTTTCATGCCTAGTTCAGTTGCTTAGCCTTGTTTCCACATCAGAGATAAGGTTTTTGTTTCCCCAATTCTTCCATAAAGGCCACTTCTGGCCTTACGTCTCTGGACTGCAAATGGGTGTACCTGAATCCCAATGGTTTCCGCCAGTTCTGTGCAGATAGCTCTGCTAGACATCTTCCTATGTTGCCTGTTTATTTGTGCTTTTTTAAAAGAGCTTGAACAGCACATCTTGAAACCCCAATCTGCTTTGAAATCTTTGCCTGGGAGAGATCTTGCTGATGCAATATAACTACTTTGTTGCTGTGCTCAGTCTTACCATGGTGTATGACCTGTGACATAAAACTGTCTTCCACAACCTCACCTTAGTAGCAGAGTTTGTCTGTTCCTCACCCAGTTTTAAGCCTCCTACATAGCAGTTTCTCTTTCAATTAATGACTGTGTTTCAGCCTACATATGAAATTGATGATCAAGCACCTGCTTGAAATAGTTGGTTAATAATATACCTGACAATTATCCAACAAAATCCCTGACTTTGTGCAGGTGTACAAAGCAGGGGCGGACTGACCATTTGGAAACTCGGGCACTGCCCGAGGGCCCGTGGACAATGGGGGGCCTCATGAGATATCTCTGGTACCTTTTTCATAGGCTTTTTTGAGTTTGGGCAAGGACACAGGGGCCCCATGATCCCCTATTGCCCGGGGGCCCCATGAGTTGTAAGTTCACCCCTGGTACAAAGTTGATGCTGGTTT
Organism: Staurois parvus; assembly: GCF_062004578.1. Classification (NCBI taxonomy): domain Eukaryota; kingdom Metazoa; phylum Chordata; class Amphibia; order Anura; family Ranidae; genus Staurois; species Staurois parvus. Next base: position 526,156 of record NW_028318628.1, read on the forward strand.
GAAGCCAAAAAGGTAGTCACACCAAATATTGATTTGATTTAGATTTTTATTTTGCTCTCTTACTTCCATTTTGTAAATTGATATGAATATACAGTTAAAAATGTATCATTTTTTAAAGCATTCTTACTTTAGAGCATTTCTTCACACCTGCTTAAAACATTTGCACATTACTGTATATTCTGGTAATGGCCTGCCCTGCAACCATTCTGGCAACCAGTCCTAGAGATCATACAAAAAACTACAGGTTTCTCTCTGTCTGACAACCCAGCATCAGTACTCCCCCATCTAACTTTGATGTATAGTAAGAGATACAAGAAATCCATGATTATTCAGTTATTAAATGTGGCAAATACTTGTATCCCCAGCTCTTGGAAATGCTAGTCTCCACCAACTCTGGGACAGTAGTTTGCCAGAGTGAATGATATGCAAGAAATGGAAGAACTCACAGCAGCCCTCAAGGACAGGATCTCAGACCAGAAGAAAAAACAAAACTATTAGAAAGAATTCAAATTCTCCTCTAGGTACAAACAAATGCTGCCAAGTCCTCAATACACAGGCAAGGGCTGCTTCTCTGATTTGCATCTGATCAGAGGCTGAAAGTTCACAGAAGTTGTGGTCTACACCTGACCTTTAACCAAGCTGACTTTGCGATGAGACACAGCCCTCTTCCCAGTTCCTTCCCCACTTTCTCTTTTTTTGTTCTTTTTCCCTCGCTACAGGTCAAAGCCCCCTGTATTGACAGATACGTTTGTACCCCATTTCGTTCATTTTTTTTAGGACCCTATTTTTCCCAGTTCTGGGATATCTCCCTGGACACTCTTTGATCCCTTATTATGTGTAAAAAAAAATGGGTATCGTTGCGAAACATGGAAAACCTAATGATCATTACCTGTGTACAACTTCCATATTGATTGTAAGAAATTTAGGATGCTAAAAGGCACTGGGATTGATTTACTAAAAATGTAGAGTGCAAAAACAGGTGCAGCTATGCAATGGTAGCCAATTATCTTCTAACTTCAGCTTGTTCAACTGAAGCCTAGTACACACGGGCCGAATGTCAGGCAGCATCGGTTCATTCAATAGAAAACGGCCGATATGCGGGCTATGTGTATAGCAGCTGGTGCGACAGAAGCTGACAGTTCATCAGGATTCTGTCAAAGGGGCATTACTGAAACAGGTTTGCCGATTGGCTCCCGATCAGCGCTCTCAGCCAATGGCTGAGAGTGCTGACTGGAGTGTTCTGGTGGGGGGGCTGTCCCCCTTGTCAGAACACAATAACACGGCAAGGGAGATCATTGTATTAACATTGGATTGGTAGTACAGCGGCTCCTCCTGAGCTGTCAGTTTTTTATTTCGTTCAGACCCCTGGGTTGGACGAAAAAAAACTAGCAGTGAGTACAAGTCTTAAGCTTTCAAAAAAACTAGAAGCTGATTGCTTCTTCAAAAGAATTTTAACAGCTATATTGTCTAGTCCCCTTGTAGTTCCTAGTTATCTCTTGTGGTACATTGTCATTGTTAAAAACAAAATACAAAAAATTCAAAGATAATACAATACAGTCCAACAAGGACACAAAAGAGATAAAAAAAGATCAACAAATTCCATTACCAGGCCACCCATTATATGGCTACATACTCACATTGCAACTCTATATTATTCCGTTTTTCAATACCAATCTCTGCATGCTAACATATATCATAAGGTGTAAGAACCAGAGAGACCCATCACCACATCTATTATACAGTCTCCTACCCTGTCCGCATATTTTCCCATTAGTACCTTGGTTGTGTTTCTCCAACTAACAAGACCAGATTTTCACATATTTCTTCCTACACCCTCTACATTGATATGTACGTTTCTCTAGCTACAAGACCATCTTTATTTTTGCCAGCCATTCACTAACTAATGTTAGAGCTTAAGTTACCCAATTTCTTTCAATAAGCTTTATAGCCACAAATAATAGTTGCATCTCGGCTATATAATATTTAGAATTATCTATATCCAAAATACCCCAAGATAGACCCCAAGGAGACAGGGCAGCTAGCCTCCCCATTTTCCTTCCTGGGATTTATTGCTAGGTACTTTCTTCTTCCATATTAATTTCCTAAAATACTCCACAAATTTTTTTAAAAACAGCCACCAGTATTTAAAAATAAAGCAACTTAGGCATTCACGGTTTTTTAAACAAATCTGTTCTGCCTATCACCAATATAGGAAGACTGCACCATACATTACCTTTGCTCTTAATTTACCCACTTATAGTTGGATATATTCCTAAATGCACCTAATATTAGGTACCTAAAAATATTTAAAAGCTGACACTACTTTAATGTGAGACATATGTTCATATAACTCATTCAAAAAGGGGTCTACAGGATGAAATACTGGCTTGTCCCAGTTGATATGTAGACCTGAGTACCAGCCAAACTCCTCAATCAAGGACATTGCATGTTCAGGACAGGACTGAATATCCTACAGCAGATTAACCAGCATACATGGCTGTTGTTTCCTCTTCCACACCCCTTCTGAATCCTATAATATTAGTTAAATACTTAATCAACTCTGCTGATAGCGCTATTGTTAAACAGAACAGTAATGGAGAAAGAAGGAATCCCTGTTGGGTGCCTCAATGTGCAGCAAAGAAAGAAAAGTACATTTAATTCACTCAACACATGCCCAAAACAGAATCTACCAAGAACTGTGCAAAGGTAGTCCCACTCAATGCTATCAAATACTTTTGCAGCATCCAGCGACAGTAGGGCTCTATTCCCATTATTTTCTACAGGGACCTGTGGGTTTAAAATAACCTTACAAATATTATAAGCAGTAGATTTATCAGGCATAAAGCCTGTCTGATCTGGATGGACAAGAGTTGTTACTACTGTAGTCAACCTAGTGGTCAGGACCTTAGCCAAAATCTTAATATCTGTATTTAAGAGTGAGATTTAATGGTAGGAATCCACCAACAGTGGATCTTTATCCTTCTTAGGCTATGATAGCTTCCCTCATGGAGGAAGCACTGCTACGTAAAATACATGATTTAAAGTATGTAAAATAGTAGGTAACAAAACCTCTCCATACTGTTTATATACTGTATCACAATAAAATAAATAATAATAGAAAAACTTGCCACTGCAGCCTCCAACTCTTCAAGCGGCAGAAGAGAGTCCAGCAACACACTCTGTTCCTGAGATTATTATTATACAGGATTTCTATAGCGCCAACAGTTTGCGCAGTGCTTTACAATATAAGGGAGACAGTACAATTACAATACATTTCAGTACAGAAGGAATAGGAGGGCCCTGCTCGTGGAGCTTACAATCTAAAGGAAGAGATAGACATGGAAGCACCACTACTTGAAAATAGTGTTCCAGAATGGCCATAGAGTAGACCACCCTTGTGGCATATAGATTATGATAGAATTCCTGAAATATTGTCACAGCACAGTGGTTTAGCACTTCCACCTGGCAGCACCAGGGTCTTTGGTTTGAATCCCAACCATGGCACTACCTGCCTGGAGTTTGCATGTTCTCCCTGTGCCTGTGTGGGTTTCCTCTCATACTCCAAAGACATGTTGGCAGGTTCATTTGATCCTATTTACTTGGCCCTAGTATGTGTGAATTTGAGTTAAGGACCTTAGATTGTAAAGTCCTTGATGACAGGAACTGAGAATGTACAATAGATTAGTAACGTTCTGTGTAAATTGATGGTGCTGTATAGATACCTGTAATAAATAATAAGAATCATTAGTCACTTGACTATCCCTGTCTGTTAAAGCTCATATATACATTTTTTCTTGTTGTGACCTTGCTATTTGGGCCAGGAGAGAGCCAGTGTTCACTCCTTCCAACCAATATTGATGATTCTGAAAAGATTGCATATTATGGATTCTTTACAATATCAGTCTCTAAATATTTTTGGGCTTGGGTCTAAGCCAATAGCTTATCAGGGCAAGGGTCAGAAATGTACATGGCTTCTGCATCTCTCATATCTTGTCTAGAAGTTCCTTCCCTTACCATACTAGCTGCTGGAATTGTGTTTATCTCCTTAGATGCTATTCCTCTAGGACAGTGGTTGGCAAGCCGCGGCTCGCGAGCCACATGCGGCTCTTTACACGCTTTAATGCGGCTCTTGTGTGCCGGGCGCCCGCTCCCCTCCCTCCTCTCGGGCGGCAGGGACTCTGCAGCGTGATCCAAAAAAAAAACAGCCAGGGCAGCGCGCTCAAATGCAATGATTGGCTAGTCTCGTTGCCACTCACATCCTGATAGCCAGTGATTGGCTGTCAGGATGTGTGTAGGCGGGGCAGCATGACGAACGTGAGAGGAGCTAGGCTCCTCTCACAGTCCGCCCTGAAGACCGGAACGGCGCGGGAACACGGCGAGAGGAACGCGCGGAGCAAAGGTAAGTGAATTGACACAGGGGGGACTTGGCTTACTACTTGCTACTTACTTACTACTACTATATGAGGGATGAATTAATATGGGGGATGAATTACTATAGGGGGGATGAATTACTATGGGGGATGAATTACTATATGGGGGATGAATTACTATGGGGGATGAATTACTATGGGGGATGAATTACTATATGGGGGATGAATTACTATATGAGGGATGAATTAATATGGGGGATGAATTACTATAGGGGGGATGAATTACTATATGGGGGATGAATTACTATATGGGGGATGAATTACTATAGGGGGGATGAATTACTATATGGGGGATGAATTACTATAGGGGGGATGAATTACTATAGGGGGGATGAATTACTATATGGGGGATGAATTACTATATGGGGGATGAATTACTATGGGGGATGAATTACTATATGGGGATGAATTACTATGGGGGATGAATTACTATATGGGGGATGAATTACTATATGGGGGATGAATTACTATGGGGGATGAATTACTATATGGGGGATGAATTACTATGGGGGATGAATTACTATGGGGGATGAATTACTATGGGGGATGAATTACTATATGGGGGATGAATTACTATATGGGGGATGAATTACTATGGGGGGATGAATTACTATATGGGGGATGAATTACTATGGGGGATGAATTACTATATGGGGGATGAATTACTATGGGGGATGAATTACTATGGGGGATGAATTACTATATGGGGGATGAATTACTATGGGGGATGAATTACTATATGGGGGATGAATTAATATGGGGGATGAATTACTATAGGGGGGATGAATTACTATGGGGGATGAATTACTATGGGGGATGAATTACTATATGGGGGATGAATTACTATGGGGGATGAATTACTATATGGGGGATGAATTACTATATGGGGGATGAATTACTATGGAGGATGAATTACTATATGGGGGATGAATTACTATGGGGGATGAATTACTATATGGGGGATGAATTACTATGGGGGATGAATTACTATATGGGGGATGAATTACTATGGGGGATGAATTACTATAAAAACTTATTGAAACTAAAAACAGTGTACCATCCTATGTATTTTCAGTTTTAAAAATGTGGCTCTCAAAATAAATTTCAATCGTGGTTTTGGCGAGATTTGGCTCAGTTGAAAAAAAAGGTTGCCCACCACTGCTCTAGGATATGCCTTCATAGCATCCCATGGCCTTTAATTTAGCCATGTGCAGGCCTGGACTGGCCATTGGGCACAGCAGGCATTTACCCAGTAGGCAAAGCCAGCTCAGGGCCAGTATAGCAGACAGGAGGGACTCACAGGCTGGCTTTCCTTTCCTTCGCACTGCCGTGATAACTGCTGCCCTCAGCCTCACACTGATGTGCCTGTTTAGAGGAGTTGGACTGACTGATAAACATTAGTCAAGTCAAGAGTGTGATCCCTTGTCACAGATTCTTCTGCTCCCAGGACAGGGAATTAGACGCCTTCTACCGTTCATCCAGGTGAGTGTCTGCTATGGGCTGGACACATCTGAACAAGGTCCAGATGATCACACATTTAAAGCCACATAGTACACTTGTATTTGATTGCTTTGTGAGTGTCAGGATTATTTACTAAATCAAGTAGCCATGTGCCAAGTGTTGTTATCCATAGCAGCCAATCAGTCTGTACCGTACATTGTCATCAGCTTCAACTGATGGGCTTTTGTATATGTGCATATCATCATTGTTTATTATATTCTGGCTAAATGGTTAGCACTTCTGCCCAGCAGTCCTAGGGTCGTTGGTTCAAATCCCAACCACGGCACCACCTGCCTGGAGTTTGCATGTTCTCCCTGTGCTTGTGTGGGTTTCCTCCGGGTACTCCGGTTTCCTCCCACACTCCAAAGACATGCTGGTAGGTGAATTGGTTCCTGTCTAAATTGACCCTAATATGTGTATGTATGAATGTGAGTTAGGGACCTTAGATTGTACGCCCCTTGAGGGTTAGGGACTGATGTGAATGTACAATATATATGTAAAGCACTGCGTAAATTGACGGCGCTATATAAGTACCTGAAATAAATAAATAAAATATTCTATATTGCTGTTTATTATATAAGTCCTTTGGTGTTTGTAACTTTGCCATGTTATGTGACAACTGAATTCATTCTAAATGTTACAATGAATGCATACAATTGTTGTTATATGTTGTTTGCCGATAAGCAAAATGGGGGAATTTCCTAAAATTGGAGCAGGCAGAGGAGAATCTATCAAAACTGGAGCAGCCTAAATCAGGAACAGTTGTGCATGGCAACCAATCAACTTCTAGAATTCATCAACAACACTTAACTCAACAAGTTGAATCTAGAAGCTGATCGGTTACTATGCATAGCTGCACCAGATGCTATAGGAGGAACTTATCACAACCAATCAGATTCTATCTTTTATTGTCAAAGTTTAATTCAGCAAGCTGAAGCTAGAAGCTGATTGGTTACAATGCACAACTGCTTTGGATTTTTGGTTGTTCCAGTTTTGATACATTCCCCACCTTATAACCTGGAGCAACTGTGCATAGTAACCAGTCAGCTTCTAGCTTCTGCTTGTTCAGTTAAGCTTGGAAATGAAATCTAGAAGCTGATCAGATGCCATACACAGCTGCTCCAGTCTTAGTAAATTTCTCTCAATATATACAATATAGACAAGAATTTTGGGACGCCTGCCTTTACATACACGTGAACTTTAATGGCATCCCAGTCTTAGTCCATAGGATTCAATATTGAGTTGGCCCACCCTTTGCAGCTATACCAGCTTCAACTGTTCTGGGAAGGCTGTCCATGAGGTATAGGAGTGTGTCTATGGGAATGTTTGACCATTTTTCCAGAAGCGCATTTGTGAGATCAGGCACTGATGTCGAAATGAGAAGGCCTGGCTCACAGTCTCCACTCTAATGCATCCCAAAGGTGTTCTATCGGGTTGAAGTCAGGACTCTATGCAGGTCAATCAAGTTCCTTCACCCCAAACTCGCTCAACCATGTCTTTACGGACCTTGCTTTGTACACTGGTGTGCAGTCATGTTGGAACAGGAAGGGGCCATCCCCAAACTGTTCCCACAAAGTTGGGAGCATGAAATTGTCTAAAATGTCTTGGTATGCTGACGCCTTAAAAGTTCACTTCACTGGAACTAAGGGGCCAAGCCCAACCCCTGAAAAACAACCCTACACCATAATCCCCCCTCCACCAAACTTTACACTTGGCACAATGCAGTCAGGCAAGTACCATTCTCCTGACAACTGCCAAACCCAGACACGTCCATTGGATTGCCAGACAGAGAAGCGTGATTTGTCACTCCAGAGAACACTTCTTCACTGCTCTAGAGTCCAGTGGTGGCGTGCTTTACACCAATGCATCCAAAGCTTTGCATTGCACTTGGTGATGTAAGGCTTGGATGCAGCTGCTCGGCCATAGAAACCCATTTCATGAAGCTCTCTACACACTGTTGCTATGCTAATCTGAAGGCCACGCAAAGTCTGGAGGTCTTTAGCTATTGACTCAGCAGACAGTTGGTGACTTGTTATTATACCACTAGCAGTTGACCGTGGAATATTTAGTAGCAAGAAAATTTCATGGATGGACTTATTACACAGGTGGCAACCTATCACAGTACCACGCTTCAATTCACTGAGCTCTGGAGAGTGACCCATTCTTTCACAAATGTTTGTAGAAGCAGTCTGCATGCCTAGGTGGTTGATTTTATCCAATGATTTGGAGGGGTGTCCCAATATGTTTGGCAATACAGTATAGTGTATGTATTAATGTATATTCCAAGAATGGAAAGTCCCTCTCTCTCCTTATCTGACACTGTCTGTCTCTCTCTCTCTCCTCCTCTTTCTTCCACTAAATAATGCAGGGGGGTGTAATTATGTAGAGGTGTGTGTGTTTGTCTGTTTCCCCCCTCCCATCCACCCAATTATTCTTCTTTTTTAACTCCCCCACCTGCCATTTTAGAGTGGGCAACACAGTCTAAAATGCTGAGGAATATTTTTTGTCCCAGTCCAGGCCTAGCCATTTGCATATCTTTATAATGTTGATTGAAGATGAGAAAGTGGTTGCCGTGCTAGGAACATCATCCACCTGTTACAGTCAATCTTACAAAGTTAACTTAAGATTAAAATGAACAATATACAAAATATGTATAACATCCGGCCCAAGTTTCCAAATGGTCAGTCCGCCCCTGGTCTTGCGGCTTCACAGACAGTTACCTACTGCACATGCACGAAGCGCACTGCGCTTTGTGTATGGGCCACAGTCCTCTGGGACCTGTGAAGTGTCCCAGAGGGCTGCAAGGGGCCAAACATCCGGCTCAGTTCGTGACGGCGGTGCCATATACCCCATATTCATTCACATGGGGTGGGAGGCCGGGAACTGGGGGCCCCCTTGTTAAGGGGGGCTTCCAGATTCTGATAAGGCCCCCACCCACAGACCCCCACAACCACCAGCCAGGGTTGTGGGGGAAGAGGTCCTTGTCTCCATCAATATGGGGACAAGGTGCTTCGGTTATGCTGTGGGTATTCTATGCGGTATCTTGCCGCATACTTGGATGCGGTAAGATGCCGCCTAGTGAATTGTCCCCAGCAAGTTTGTTACTCATAAGAGCTATATCAGTTTTTGAATGTTAGTACATTACTTTTCTTTAAAAAATATTTTTTTCTGGTTTTACACTATGTTTGTCTTTCTATTCTTCTTTAATATATGAATTTTGAGAATGGAGGGGTGATTAAGGATATCACTATCATCTATAGTTGAGAAGGATCTTTGTCATATCTAACCATTTGTGGACTATCTAAGGGTGGATTCCTGTGAGATCATAGTACTGAAGTCTGTCTGACTTCTTTTTAAATAGAGGGTCATTTCCAACTGTGCTTTAGCTGGTGGAGGTGCTACTAGTGTCATTGGATACTCTGGGTCTCAAGATTCCCATTGTGTGGATGTCATTACATTTCCTTTCTTTTTTTGTACACTCATAATTTCTTTCACTTTGGACTATTTTATTATTTTGTTTGCATTTTATTGGGATTCTGTACATGGTGTATAGTTGATGTTGTTAATTATTTTTCATCATTTAATCAGAGATTTGTGTTACACAGTTTATATTATTTTGCTGATATAAATTAGCATTACATTTGGTGATATCATTCGCGTTTTGCAAAGTAGAATAGGGATTGGCCAGAGAGGGATTACTTTGACACAGCTTACCAGCTTCAACATGTATTGCAATGCATGTGACCTAAAATTCCCCAATTGTTTACTGCAAATTTGCTGCAAAGGGTGCATTGCATTTTGCAGAGGGTTTATCCAGAATGATCAGCCTCATCTAGATGCCATGGGTGGATGACAGAGGTAAGGTAAGTGCTGTATATGATCCAACTGTTTTACTAGCAGGTACAATTTTCCACTACTAATATGCAGAAATTTTTACAGGGGGAGGGAATTCTGATCTACTAAGCAAACAAAAAGTTTTAAAAACAGAAACTTGCTGTTGGACCATGTTGGCTTTCATCAGAAGTTATCATACTTTGACTTTATAATTGTTAAAAGCTAAATTAAAATTTAAATTCTTACCTGTCACCATGCAAATGAATTTAACATCACCACCCTCTGACACAGCCCGGGCTTTCAACGTGGTTTCAAAACATGGCTGTGTCTCTTCTGTCAGTTGAGATATAATATTGCAAAATGTGGTCCTGGCAAAAGGAGGTAGGGTGTTAGGTATGCAACAAAGAATTAGCTTTTTTTTTTAATTACTAACATTTTTTCTAACAAGCCTAAAGAAAATGTAAGAACCACACAACAAAATTTATAAAAGCTAGAACAAAAACATGTGTGGGTGTTTTCCTTAGCAATTGATAAGATTTTAGCTGTATTTTTTTTTACTGCAGAATATAAACTTAATAATATTATCTAAATAGCAGCTATGGGTATAAGCTGAGGTCTTCTACTGATCCACTTTTTACAAGAGGCTAAAATGACATTGCATTTGATTAGTTTTTAGTTTTCTTATTTTTTTGTTTTATTCAAAATATATTTTATAATTTTCTGTTAATAAATTCATTGTGTTGGTGTATTTATTTTAAATCTGCCTGGATGAAAGCTATAACCTAACCCCTAAAATGAATCAAAAAGCACTTGGTGCACATAACTCATGCCCTGTGGTGTGCATTGTGCACGTGCTGGGATGCATTGTTAAAATGCTTCACAGAGCTTGCTTTGTTTTCCTGTCTTTAAATATTGTTTAACTTATACTTCATTCAACTCTATGGGGGGGATTTACTAAAACTGATGCACTCAGAATCTGGTGCAGCTGTGCATCATAGCCAATCAGCTTCTAATTTCAGCTTGTTCAATAAGGCTTTGACAATAAAACCTGGGCGAAAATTGATTTCTATGCAGAGCTGCACCAGATTTTGCACCATGGGGTTTTAGCAAATAACCCCCAATGTGTGACAGCAAGTGGCATTGCGCTATAGCACTTTGGAAAAATTCAACTTGTCCCATTCTTTTTCGGTGCACACTAATGCAGCATGACGGTGTGAAATAAAGCAATAAAACGTAAAGCAAGTTGCCCTGTCTATCCATTAGGACTGCATGAGCAGCACTTCCCAATGGGGCTACTGTGAATATGCCCTTAGGCTAGGTTCACATCTGTGTGGGTGCTGCCGCTGTGGATCCACATGAAAATCCCAGCAGCCGCACCACCCGCACAGAGAAATGGCACACCGCCCGCACTGGAAAACACAACCGTACTGGGAACCGAGGTTCCCGTGCGGGCTGCGTTTTTGGAAGAAGTGCAGGGAATTGTTCCCTGCGTGTGACGGGGCACGGGAGTCCATTTATATGAATGGGCTCTCGTGTCTGCGCAAAACGCGGCCTGCACGACCACATATGTGTGAAACCGGGGCAAACTCTTAAACTCTCCCGTACATTAGAATGTATCCTAATTCTTAATCTGACCCTAACCCTGAATATTTAATCTGTGAGACATGATGCAGCTGCTTTGTGTCCAAGAAACTGCACTGAACATAAAACTGCATAGATACTGTATGTACTTTTCCTTCAAAGAGAACCCTTAGGCATAAATAAGTGGGAGCTGACATTGTTGGTTTGTTTTATAAGGTGCAGGCTCTAGCGTATCTTGAACCTTGTTTTCACTACTTACTAAGTCACTGACCTGGAAAAATTATGCAGGACAGTTTTTTGGACTTTACTGGATGCAGCTTTTTCCAGCTCAGTGCCTGACTAGATAGAGGAAGATGACAGTCCTGGAACCTGCACTTTTAAAAACAAGTAATGGCATCTGACATTTGTTTGTCCTGTATTTTAAAATAGAATGCACCGTGAATATATAGTCAAAACAATAAAAACTTAAGAAGCATAAAAAACAAACTTACTCTAGTAAACCCCTCAACCTTTTTTAGCTAGGAAATTTCAGTGCCCTGGGTATTAAATAGTTGTCAGTGCAATATATTTAATTATGTCTTGACAGTCTTTCAGTGCCAGCAGCATGCCTTCAAACTGCCTGAGTTAAAGTTTCAGCTGCTGGCAATGACAAGGGTGGGTTTCTTCCAGTGTAAATCCGACTCCCATTGCTTTCACTGGGTGTGGGGATTTATGGTGGACATACATGCTTCAAAAATGATTGATTGCTTTTCCAATCAAGCTCTGCCAATAGGAATAATCGATCTATAGTTGATAACCCATTTGATCAATGTGTCACAAACAAGAAAGTGGATTTCAATCAATAGATATACGATCGTAACTTGTAAGTTGTCGATTGCATCTGTGTTTCAACCATGTAATCTCGTAATTTGATCAATCAAAAAATTATTGTATTCACATGTAGCATAGGAGTCACTGAGTTTTGGGTACCTCTAAAGCCCTGCACAACCAGGCAACATGCTTTTTCGTCCACACTTTGAACTCAGTAAACAGTCCTTGAGCTTGGTTTTGTAATTTTATTAAAGGGGTTAATAACTTAGATGGGGTTGATGGGTGTATGGGATGCCCAAGTAAACTGCAAACTCGAGGACAAAATCCTTAGCAACTATGTATAGATGTGGAAAAAAAAAGTATCTTCTTTAAAAGCATTCCAACTCTCTGCTGTACCACCTCAGACCCCTGATGAATCCTCCTCCTCACTCAGCTGCACTGAGGGTATTTCCTTGGCAAGGGGGCCCGGAAACTACCAATTTAGCACAGCAACCTCAGATGAGAAGCTAGTTTGGTTTTCCACCTGACTGGTCCAGGGAGTGTAAGAGTACTTATACTGTCCTTTCCTGATAGCTCAATGGGCTGGTAGCTGCCTTCAGACCTTTCGCTGGGCTGGCTCCTCTCCTGCTGCTCAGGATGTCCTCCCTTGAAGATGGTGGCACAGTGGAGATCCTCTTCTCCAGCACCTGCCTGTAGGTTGGCCCCTTCCCTGGGCCCCCTCCCAGGCTCTACACTCTAGCCTCTCACTTCGTCTTCCACCCAACATTGACTCTGCTGCACAGACTTTGTAACATTTAAGGGTTGCCTTGGTCTCCATGCCCAGCTCCTGCCAGGGGATTGGACAAGGTTCCTCAAGTATGCAGATCCAAGCTTCCTCCCCTCCTTCATCCCTCCTCCAGAAAGCTCTCAGGTTTCTGGAGAGGTGGGAGGGCTCCCGAACCTCTGACCTTCAGAACCTCTCTAGCCTGTTCCAAGGTAACCTCTCTACCTCACTCCCAGGCTGCTACTCGGCCTCTGCCTAAAAAAATAAAACAACAAACACTCTCTGGCTAAACTAGAGGGCATTACACACATACAAAGTATCTTGGTGATGCTGATCAATGCAAAACAATCAATAACTTGCTGCCCTGAACAATTGACTGAGTTTGATTGAATTTATATAAATAGAGTCTAAATAGATCAAAAGGGAAGGTATGGCTATTTGATTGTTTGCAGATTTGAACATATATCAATAAAATTGAAGCATGTTAGGCCACACAAAATGACTGATTGGTACTGAAATCTATTCCCAAACCTGTTTAGATATTTGAAGTGAACATGGACTAGAATTAAAATTATTTATGTTTTTAATCAGCCGCATAATGTATAACCTAGCACAACAACGGGGTCTGTAGTATACTGCTGTTTTGGTATTGAGCAGAACAAGAAGTTTCCTATAATTTAATAGCCTAATGTAAACATGTGTTTTGTCCATGCAACAAGTTTACTTAACTGCCAAGCTTCCCATCTACATACACTCATTGTCCATATCCCTACTGCTCTGCTTGACCACTAATAAATTAAGCCGGCAATGGGAGAGTGACGGACCTATCAAATCCCCCTGATGAAGCCACGTGACCAGTGGCGTAACGCGTAGGGGTGGGACTGTAACGTGACTCGGAGGGAGTCAGTTCGTTTGCCGGACCACGGGTGCATGCCTCTGACAGTCAGCGGAGGACTCGGTTCATACTGTGATACAGATTTTGAATACAACACATGTGAGTGTTATACTTGGAGTCAATAAAGCCAATCTTTATAAAGGATAAAACACCATGTTGAGATCTTTTTCCTATGTGGAGAGCCGTATGGAGATGAGGGTATAGAGGAGTTGTATCCTCTGGAGACGGGATCAATCCCAGAGCATATGCTAATAGCGGCGGATATCCATTGTTCCAAAGGAGGGAGTCCTAGTCAAGTAGGTTCCATAGGAGGAGAACCAAAAGCGCATATAGCCTAATTATAGGCAGAGAAGGAGGTGAGCGTACATCTGCACTAATGGGAGGATTCACAATCAGTCACGGATTCACATGCAATATGGATTGAAGATTAATTAACAGCACAAAGTCACTTTTATTATATGGGACACTGTTTTCACATATGCATTTATTAATTTATTTATGCACATTGAACATTTGAATAATTTTTTATAAGTGAAGTTATATTCATTCTTTAATCACAGGTATTATTTTAGTATAATCACGGAGGTATCTTTTAATATCAATTCTGTATATTTTTCATGTCATTTGATCTACTATATATATATTTTTTATTTTTTCTGTATATGGTTCTTAGGACATAGATAAAGTGATTCCATATATAAATTGGAGTGTTTTGGGAGCGCAACATTATAGGATTTTATTCACATTTTTTTCACATTGGTAGTTATGTGTTAGATGTTTGCGATCCGACTATATAGAGGACATATATTTTATGTTGTATATTAGGGAGACCTTTTTTTGTTTTCTGGCTCGCAAGACACTTTAAATAGAAAAGAGAAGGGGCCCGAGGACAGAGCCTTGGGGGACCCCAACAGAGAGGGGGAGAGAGGGGGGAGGTGGCAGCGTTATAGGTAACGCTGAAGGAGCTTTGGGATAGATAGGAGGAGAGCCAGGAGAGAGCAGAATCTCTGATGCCGAGAGAGTGTAGTTTATTAAGGAGGAGGGGGTAGTCAACTGTGTCAAAGGCCGCAGAAAGGTCGAGGAGTAAGAGGACTGAGTAGTGGCCATTAGCTTTGGCGGTTAGCAGGTCATTAGTGATTTTGAGTAGGGCGGTTTCGGTGGAGTGTAGGGGACGGAAGCCAGACCCTATGTAAGCTCCAAGTTATGACTCAAAGCTTACACACGTTATGGACTCTCTCCCCACCATATGACAGCATTGGGTGTCTTAGTAGCCAGCCATCAAGAACCAGCACTGTTACAAGGGAGGAATAGTAGTGAGTCACATGCCTCAGCTACCCAAACATATCTTTTTACTCCAGGGGTGTACAACGTTTGGACCTTCCTGGGACACACTGGAGGAAGAGGAATTGCCTTGGGCCATACATAAAATACACTAACAATAAGGATAGCTGATAAGCAGAAAAAGTCAGGCAAATCACAAGTTAACAATCACTGATGTAGATAATGTACCTATATGAGTAATAAAACTTTATTTTTTTGTAATATTTTTTATTGTAAAAGAGGGCAACATAAAACTATTATTTGACACTGTTTTTGATAAACTAACACATCAATATCTGGTCCAATGGCTATAGTAGCAACTCTCAATGAATTCTCAAGGTGCTCATCAGATATTTTCGTTCTAATTTTGCCCTTCGTGTTCTCCATCCTTGGAAATAGTTGCTCACAAGTATAGGTGCTGCCGGAAACTGATGACATGAATAAGGTGTGATTGTGAAGAGTGGAATATTTTTCTTTTGGAAGATAAAATTAATAAAAGTCCAGTAAAGAGACACAATCTCAGCTGGGGTGGGAGGCAGTCACAAGATCTTGTCAGCAAGACACAAGTGATCATTCCAGTCCATCATGCTTGAGGCTCACATCAGACAAGCAACCTTTTGTTTAAATTTTTTTAGCCAAAATATAGCTCTCCTCTCTAAAGGGTACACACTGAAAATATCAGTCATATGGAATGGAATCCCAAATGAAACAGTGCTGTAATTACATAAATGCTTATTTCACTTATCAAAGCTATCTACCTTCTGCTGAAGGCCATACGGTGTGGTATCAGACCAGTATGGGATACTTTAGGAACCAGGGATAGTATTTTTGTTTCTTTAAACAAAAGACTCAAGAAAAAAACACCAATGCTATTAGCAATGGAACAATTAGAACCCTGAGAAGCATATCAGATGGGAATGAATCTGGTAAATGACTGGTATACTTGTGCTCATTTCAGCACCCCTTAAAATCTACGTCAACCTTAACTATGAACTTCTTTTATTTAGTCCCTTTTATCTGTTAAATATACAATCGAAAGCTTTTTGTTTTATTTTTTGGATGAGCTCAAAATACATGCTGATCTTGCTACTGAGTTGGTAACTTTCTGTGCTCCCTGTCTGTGCTGACCATTAGCAATTACATTGTTCTCTGAGGACTACAGAACCGTATCCCTTTATTTTATGGAAAATAGGAGAGGAGCGGAGTTCAGAAGTCCTATTTTGTTTCAATTATTACAGAGGAAAGATGGAAGGTTGGCATCCTAGCTTAAATAACCAGGTGAAAATAAATGTAAAAAAAAACCTCTATAAAAAGAAAACTAATGCAGCCACCACACCTAAGGACAGCTAATCTTACAAATATTAATATTATTAATATTTTTGAGTTTACATACGCTTTAACTGCAAGAAGCCAATCAGTTACCTTGTAGCATGCCCAAGGAGCCTAAAGTGTGGAAAGCACTAGTGATCCTGCGTTTCAGAGATTGAGTCTAAGGCAGTCCATGGATTAGTCTTTTTATTCATCCAGCAGGTTGAACGTACAAACAAAACCAAAAAAAAACCACACTTCACACACTCAATGTATTCTGACCGTGGGGAAATTCCCTGTCATCAGAATACACTGATCAGTGCTGACAGTCATAGTCTGGGGCAGTGATCAAGCGGGGAAAATCTGACAGGCTGGTTGTATACAAGTCAATTGACTTTCTGTACAACCAGCCTGCCCATACATGGACCAAAATGCGGCCAGTCCCTGCTGAACTTAAGGAAATTCAATCCATGTCTGGCTGGCTTAAGTAAAGGATATACAAAATTCAAAACTAGCAATCTTATGTTTACAGGTCTACATTTGTTTTAAGTGCCAAGCAATCATCCAGCTTTATGTAAAAGGAACTATTACATGTGAAACAAGATGGCAGTGCTGTAAAGCTGTATTTAACAATGTAAACACTAGGTTCATATTACATCTCAGGTTTGCTTTAAAGGATAAGTTCACCTTTGGGAACATGTTACCTGTTCCACCCATTTTTGGAGTGGAACATATAACATGTTCCCAATGCTGCAGCTGCTGCCCGATTCCCCCCCTTTCTGTGACAGCAGTACGGGGAGTAGTTCCCCATACAAGCTGTCACTTTTTAAAAACAGTGCGGCCGTGCGGGACTCAGCCCACATGGCTGCATCATTCATTCACAGATTTCTGTGAATGAATGAACTACAAGTACATCCTTTGCGGATGTCAGCTTGTAGTCCTCAATGAACTATCATTGCACTGTGCAACACTGTGGTAGTTCATTGATTCTTCCTGTCAGTGTATCTGCTTGCCCATATGGGATATACAGGCAAGCAGATATACTGAAAGGTCTGCAGGAGATCTGCTGATTGCTGGTGCAATGCTTTACAGGTTCTTGCAACAAAAAATAAAAAACGCACATTTTTTTACCTGCAAAAAATGTGGATTTATTATTTTTTGTCAAAAGGGGAACTTATCCTTTAAAGTGGAGGTCTTTTTTGTCAAAATATAAAAAAAAACAACTTTGTGAGGCCACACAACAAAGACTTTAACTGTACTGTTTTGCAGAAAAGTTTCATTTCTAATAAAAATAATAAGGAATAAAGGATATTAGTTCAATAACGTAATGAGATTACGCTGACACATAACATAAAGATTAAATACAAAATTTGTATTGAAATACAGTATTTGTATATTTCACAGTACCGTGCAAGAGCAGAGACAATGAATACAATTCACCAATAGTAAGACATACATTTATGCGCAAATAAGTAAGGAGAGCAGAAGCATTACCTTCCAGGCATGTAATGAGCGTAGCGACTGACACTGGACCGGCTGCAGCAAGCAGAATAGCACAATTCAAGGAAACATTTAAGCAGAAAAGCATTAGTAAATGAATTCACAGGGCAATATGATTATGCATCAAACATTTACTGAATTTTGATTGCAAATGAGTATTACAGAATTACACTAGAACATAAATGACATTTTCATAGCCTATTAGAAGCATCATGTAATGGGTGGATAAAATAGCATGCATGGATGACTGCAAAAAAGCTGCCAACTGTGCCTATTTTGACATGATAAACAATCAAAATTATTAGAATTTTATAAACTTGATATAGAAAAAATGGTATTAACTTTCTTTGGGCTGTCATCCAATTTTATAATTGTAAATGCATGAAAGGATAAGCTGAATGATCTTAGAGGAGAAATATCTCTAAGAGACCTTGGCACTTCGCTTTGTTGTATGAATGAGGTTGATTTATTATTACAACATACAGTAGACTGCTCACTTTGCAAGAAAAGTTGCAGTTTGCAAGTGAATTTTCCCCAGAGTTATTGAACGAAGTAAAGCAAGCAAAAAAATTGTTTTTTTTGTTTTCCTTGCATGTGCTTGGGTATTCTTTGCGAATAATTCACATGCACATTTACCAAGGTCTGGGAAAACGTCCCTTGGAAAGTAGATATTTGCCTTTAGTAAATCAACCCCATATACAGTATCTTTCTGGCTATATGCTAAACAACATGGACATCCAACCCATAATGAGTTCTCAAAATATTCCTATTGAAAGCCCAAGAGGGACTGGGATCTTCAACCACAAGATGACACAACAGCAATAAGGACTGGAGCTGGGTTAACTTCCTTTCTGAGTTCCTAGGAAGTTGAACAAGCCTGAAACCTGGAATGTCACCCAAAACTGAGATTTCTGTTTTGTGCAGACTTTAATTTTTATTAATTATTTGGCTACTATTTCTTTGCTTAATCTGTATTTTGAATGTTTATTGTTGTTCATCACTCTTGTACACCTGGAAAGATGAATATAGAACAGCAAGTGTTGTTTTATTACCCTTTCACGAGCATGGAGAAAGCAGAAGGAAGCCTTGGACCAGAAAAGATTGAGAAGAGGCAACAAAGAAACCTTTCTTGAGATAAATACAAGGGGTCTTCAAAAAGTTTCCGCACTTTTTTTAACTCTATTTATTAAGAATTTCAAAAACAACATGACAAATCTTATACTAAACTGCAAGGTCAGCCGGCTTGCCAGACAGACAGGTCACATGACATTCTCAGACACGACCAATTACTACTCCTCCCGCCCTCATAGTTTCCAACGAAAAATATAAAAGCGCAGAATATTTAGAAGACCCTTCATATGTAGGACTACAATTATTAAACTCTACTTCTGAAAATACTAGTGACCTGATTGTCAGGTTGACATACATCTTCATTATTTGTTGTATCACTGATTAAGAACCTATACAGACACCAGTAATTCTAATATCTCTCCAGTTTTCATTTGCTGCAACCTTGTTCCAGGTCGGTGAAGGTTTGAAGCCAGTCACAGGCAGCGAATCAACCTTTTTCAGATGGAGAAGTAGTAGACTACATATATTTCTCATGACAGGTGTACTTTAAGGGTTTCTCCAGAACTTGGACTTTACTCGCAGTGTAACCTAGCCCGGTCATTTGGCCCAGTTGCAGACTTGTTCTCTTCTCTGTTAGCTGCCAAACCTGACAGAACATTTGCTATTTCTAAATCTTTCACCTCAAGTAACCAAAGACACAGTTAAACTTGCCATAAGCATGTGTTAGATAGCTTATATATTATACATGCAAAATACTGTAGTATGAGATAAGTACCTCATTAGAATGCATAAGCACTTCCTGTCACTGTGGCATGCATAAACAGCATGACAATGATGCAATTTATGTAAATGTAAAATACTGAAAACATTATGAGCTCAAGGGTCTGCCAACAAAAAAATCTTGGACCAGGCTACCAAGGATTAAGCTGTCTGCAGTTCTGCACTTTGCCTTGAACAAATTTGTTTGAGGTACAGCACACTTGATCCTACAGTGTTTCATAGCAAATCTATATATAAAAAGGTTTCTACATTAAAATTGCCTTTGAAAACAAGAGTTGATTACAAGAGGCTCCCACTCTTCCTGTTGGATTTTCATTTATGCCCCCGTTTTTCAGAAATCTCAGACTAGCTTTATAAATTCATCACTTTGAACAGATGTAGAGAAGAGAAGACTGCAGATAGACAGGTACAACTTATGTAGGAGGATTTGTGTCGTCTCTGTGTATCTGTAACCTGAGGCCACTCACTTCACTGGGTTTATGTAAGGGTTTACAACCACTTTAAGAAGCAGGAAAGGGAACTTTTCCTATGGCAACACAAACATCAAAAAGAGCATGAGAGGAGTCATAACCATTCCCTATTATAGATCAAAACTAGACAAAACATTTAGGATTTACATACACTTCAGTTAAAACATTTTTTGTGCAGTCAATTTTTTTTATGTAAAACAATGTTTACAAGAATTGGCAGCTATACCAATTGTCAGCAGCCTTATTTGTTAGGCACAGACAGTACAAGTTATGTTTTACATTTTCTTTGTATGTAGGCATATAGTGTATGTGTTTTTGGGCAGTACAAATATGAACAAGGCTTATCTCTGTCCTTAAAATAGAGGGCCAGGGGTAATATAGTTCAGAATCACCTGATGAGCTGGTGTGTAGAGGTTATTCGTTTATATATTGTCTACCACTTGCACTGTCTAATTTCTGTCTAGATGTACGTTTTCATTTCTGTGTGTGGCCACTCTAAAACGGACCATGGACATGAGAATTCTGACTCAGAAGTTAAGTCAGATCACTGAACAATCAGCTACACAAATGATTGTTCCATAGGAATACAAAATCTTATTGGCCAAATGTATTTACACATTGGAGATGTGTCAGTAGGAACAAAAGCACTTACCCAGGTAAGCCACCTACTTTGAGCAGGGTCAAGGCACCTCCTTTTCTGTTAATCTATAAGCACCTTTTCTTTGATATCTGTCAGTGGAAAATGTTTTATATGAATGTTAGATCTCAAGTCTAACCCTTTCAGTGACTGTCTCAGGCCTCAGCCACGAGCAAAGATATACTGAGGATCCTTTCTTCAATTCGGGGTTAGCCATACAGCTGTATGCATGTTACACAACTGCTTGCATTACAGCTGTGCTCTAGTAAGGGAAAACTGGATCCAGGAATTTCCAGGGTCTGTTCATAACAGGATTTCTGCAATGGTCACCTACAGACATTTAAAGGACTAAGAAGCCCAAAACTTTGGAAGTACTCTGGTTTTCCTGTTTTCTATTTCTGTTTCTAATCTTGTACTCCTAGGAGTACTCATTATTTGGAAACCACATATTCTGCCAGCTAGTGCTAACAGAATATGTGGTTTCCAAATAATGCCTCTCTGAAACAATAAAAATGTGTCTGTTCAGTTTTGGAATCAAACAATTAGGAGTCATGACTTGGTTAAAGAGGTTCTTCAGTCTTGATAATACAAAATAAAAGACAACATCTACAAATACCTTAGCTGCTGATATTTAATAAAAGGACATTTACTTGTCCAGAGATCCAGTGCTGTCCACACCTGGGCCTGTTCTTCACCAGTCTTTGGGTCCCTGGCACCGGGATGTTTACTGAGGGAAGCTGGCTGTGACTTTTTTCAGCTTCATAGCCGAATGCGCATGCACAAGTGGTCAAACAGCCACCTAGGTCCTGTGACATGTCCCAGAAGGTTGGGGGAGGGGGATGCAAACTTCCACTTTGACCACCTAGGCCAGTCTTTCTCAACTTTTTCAATGCAGAGGAACCCTTGACAAAACTTTCCGGTCTCAGGGAACCCCTGCTAAAAATAACTTTATCCACAATTCATGATACATTAGTGTTATAGTCAGGGGTAAGAATGCTCCTTACACTTGTGGTCATTGGGAAGAATTACCATCTTGCAGATTGCTAAAATGATCAATGGTGTCAGTGGGAACTAATCTGAGAGACAAAAATTGCTCATTGCTCAAGGAACACCTGGCAACCTCTGGAGGAACCCTGGTTGAGAAACCCTGACCTAGGCAGTCGGAGTGGATGTGGCAGCAAGAACCAGGTACCCGCTCCGCCCCCAAAAAAAGGCAAGCCTCCAAAAGTGGGAGAGGAGTATGTAACATGTTACTGTAGGAGTGGCCCTTGCACCCCCCCCCAATCCCCCGTTGTGACAGCTAGTGGAGGATCGTCTCCCCCAGCTAGCTGTCACAATTTGCCTAGCTGTCCATTGCACAGACCAGGTAAGTATAATATGTTTGTTATTTTAAAGAAAATACATTTTTAGGTTTAGAATCACCTAATAACAGGGTCTATGTGAACTTTCGAAGGAAGTATTTTTTTAAACCAGAGCACCATGGTACTGACTTGGTGGACAGAATTCTTTAAAAGTTCTTAATATCCTGTAATATAACTGGCTCCCTGTCTCTCACAGACGTCTGCACAAAGCTTAGGTCAAATAAAGGCAGCCTGATACATAGAATATCAGCATCCCTGACAATCCCCTTAATCCTTGTATACACTATGAGAATATCAGATGAATGATCGTCTGTCTTTTTTTTTACATGCTAGTCTGATATCAAAAATGAAGAGGTTACTAAAGTTACAAAAATTCTTGTACGACAGAATAAAAATTAGACAGCGATGTAATGTATTGCATTGTATTTGTATTGTATTTTCGGATGAAAACTGTACTGATTAAACGAAAGTTGTACGATTTAGTATTGTACAAGAAAAATTTCCACGCTTGCCCCTTCAAATAATTTCAGATGAAAGCTGTGTACTAAGGATCAGATTATAGTGCAAACGCTTCAAAAGTGTTATTTTTCATACAATTTTCTGGTCATGCGTACTAGGCGTTAATTTGTTTTCACTAGGATTTTTATCTTTGCTTTGACTTTGCATATCTAAAAGGATGCTTGGGTGCAATGTTTGTTTTTATTTATTGTACCACCCTCTACTGGTTAGGCTGCAAGGTTAAATGTAGTTTTTGGCTTTACTGCAGTCAGTGGAGCAGCAATTGTTTTTGTCTGTTCAGGGTTTCCAGGCTGGGTGTTTGATTTCTTCCACCTGCTTCTGGAAGCAGCTTCCAGAATATAAGACAAGGGGAGTCAAATGACCAGCATGAATATTTATCATGCTGCAGCCAATACCTGGACAGAGGCATCCAGAAGTTGGCTTGTTAGGTGATACATGTTTGGGAGTTCTTTCCAGAGTGTCCTTTCCTTCTCCAGGGAAGGTTCCAGTTTTACTGGGGCTGCTGCCCCTGGTTTAGGCTACTGAGACAAGAGATTGCAGTCTGGGCCTTGGAAAGAGCTGGGGTGAGGGCCTGGAGGAGATTACTAGTGGTCTTTTGCTGGGGGGTACTCTCTTGAAGTCCTGGTCTGGAGAAGGATCTTTTATCTCCCTCACTGGGAGATCTACCTGTGGATGCTAGGTAACAGACAGCTCCTGGAACATTGTGAGACCTGATTTGGGACTGCAGTGTGTGCTGCTCCAGTAAGGATTTTCTACTAAGATGTCTGTCCTCCCATTGATTGCTATTATCATTTTGGAGTATCCTGTGACCCTAAACCCCACTAATAGTTCTCCAGCAATAAATTATAAAGAGACATCCCCTAGACTGAACCCATATTATTGGTGTGCATGGATCTGTTATTGTGGGACTGGTAGCCTCTGTGCTGGAAAGGTAGACCTGGGTCATATTCAGTGGCCCCTTTGGGGGTAGGAGCTACATTTTGCTGAATGTTTTAAGCAACTTGAAAGAACTATCTCATCATATACAGAGCAGCAGCAAATACTTGCACTGTTTCTAGTTAAACTGGAGTTGTTTTAATAAAGTTGACTGTAACATAATCAATTTCATCTTACATTACTAGGGGATCATTTGTTACATGCAAATTTGTCACCACCTACAGCACACATTGACAACCCATGTCTTGTACAGAGCTGTCCTGCATCCTCTAGACTAGAACCAGTTGTTCCCAGGTGCTAGTCAATGGATACTTGTAGACTAGCTATCAATGCACTCAACATAACCCCCAGCCGGCATATAATTATAGTAACTGAGAACTGGCAGCAAACTGGCCCAAGGACAGCATCTGAGTGTTGTGTAACATATGAAATATGTAAGTAGCACATGATAATTACTTAATAGCTAATCAGTCTCATGCCTGTGTACATGTAATGTAAACGTTGGACTGTGCTGACAAGAGGCAAGCTGGGGTTATCATTGTCTTAAAAGTCAGGAAAAAATACAAATTTTGAAATATTTTACATTATCTTTGTGCATGTGTAATTGACTGAGTATGTTTAGGTTAATGTGTAGAGACAAAATTAATGAAACTAAAACCTTGGCTAATCACCAGCTAACAGATATGGACATGTTGGAGAAGCATTCTACTGTGTAATATTGTTCCTAAATACCAAACATGGACTATTGCACCATTGGCCACCCAGTAATAAAGATCACATTTATGTTCAACTAGTTATGACCAAAATGCTAAAATGTTTTATACCTGCTATCCACTAAACATATTATTCTTGTCACAAATCAAGAAGATACATTATACAGTCAAGTTCTGTTAAAGAAGTAGAAGAAACAGGGTATACATGCTAGAAAATATGTGCAAGAGTTTATACCATTTTATCTGCTATTAAAAAAACATATTCAAGCATTTTAATTTCAACAGCATTGTTTGCCCATGCTATGTTAACTGTACTTTTCAATTTAATGTTTCAGACCACTGAAGGTTTGCTCGATGCTACTAAGCTCCAGAGGGTTGCAAATAGCCAATATGTACCCTACTTTTCTGATCTCACCTGTTCTCAGGTCTCACATTCAACAGATAACTTCTGCTATCTGCTCGAGGACTATACACTGAGCCATTACTGTCTTCACTTTCACTTGTGCTTCCATTGCTACTTCCGTGGGAGTCATAATACCTCCCATTCCCAGAAGGCGTGCGAGTCATAGGTCTCCGTGTGCCCATCATGGATAGTTTTGTCTTGTGCCACTTCTTTCAGCCGCCTGCGACTTCCACAAAAGTGCTGCAAGACTTTCTGTGGAGACTGGAACCTAGGGGACAGAAAGGCAACTGCTGTGAGATATCTGCAATGTGGAGAATATACAAGACAAATGTCGAGATAGAGAGATGTGGATTAATTCAATCATACACTTACCACACACTGCAGTAGGTATTAATACCCAGTTACAGTATATCCACTCTACTTTTAGTTTATGTCAGTATGGACCAAGGATGGTTCCTTTCTGGGTCCATTACTAGGAATGCATGAAACTGAGAGATTTTGCCCACAGTTTAGCAAATTGTTGGCAAAATGTATTAGCGTCAAATGAGATGGCTAAATAAAGGTTGTTTTGTGTTTTTGAAGAGTGCAATTGTCTTTATATGGCTAATATGAAAAAGAGAGGAAGGCACCTCTAAGTGTAGTATAGACAATTTATTAGTGAACAATAGATAAATTGCACTTACAAGATAAATAGTTAAAAAGACTCATTGTGTGGTGTGTTAAGATCCAGGTGAGACATCCAGCCGTCCAGCAGCAGCTCAGTCTATAGGATTAGAAAGTATGAACTAGGATGTGTCTGTGTATCAAAAGTTTTTTTCATGTTTACTGCATTAGAGCCTTGCTTCCACTCTAAGAAGAGCTGCCTAAGTGTTACTGCTCCCATCCATCCATCCACCCATCCCTGAAATCCATCTGGCACCTTTATCCTACAGCTACAGAGGTTGGGCTCTAACAAGAACACCCTATATAATATACATTTTCTTTATATGGCTATTGGTTAGTAAAGTTCATTCAAAGTGAAACATCATGCTCAGGGGCGGACTGAAAACTCATGGGGCCCCCGGGCAATAGGGGATCATGGGGCCCCTGTGTCCTTGGACAAACTCAAAAAAGCCTATGAAAAAGGTACCAGGGGCATCTCATGGGGCCCCCTACTGACCCCGGGCCCTCGGGCAGTGCCCGAGTTTCCAAATGGTCAGTCCGCCCCTGATCATGCTCTCAGTCAACACTAACTATTTTTAATCTGTATGTTGCTAGCATTAGTAAATTGCTAGGAAAGTATATTAGATTCACGTGTCTTAAAAATTTTTTTACAGTTTTTTTAAGTTACTTTCTGGTTTCCAGGCCTAGGCAAATGATGTCATACATCCCAGGAGTCTTCAGGAGGGGAGGAGGTGTTTTTTCAGCATGCCTAAGCTAAGAGCAGATGGTTTCCAGGAAGTAAATTCTACATGAATCATCTGCCCTAACTTAAGATGGCCACTGCTGTAGATGCTAGGGGGTGGTTTTCAAAGTGGTTTCTCAGCAAAATAAAGCATGGAGACATGGATGGGTGGATGAGTTTGCTTTGAATATTAAAAATGAATTAAATAGCGTTTTTGATTTGTGGTGCTCAGATGCAGTGCAGTTCCACTTTAATCTATCTTGGACCTATTTTTATTCTCCTTATAACATGATGTTAGATACTGAAGAACAAAGAAACTGAACCAAGCCATGTGAATGCCACATCAGCACTAACATGGTGATGGCACAGCTTTGTTGATAAATAAAGCAACATTTTGCTCCTTGCACACTAGTGTTTTTATATGCTAAAAAAAACCACTGGATAAAAATGCTTGTAATAGCATTTTTTAGTAGTGTTTTAGTAGCATTTTGGAGCATTAGCGTTTTATTAGCATTTTTACAGTAAATGTAGAGGAAAAAAAAAGCTAGAAAAAAAGCTGTTGGGAGTGTTTTAGTAGTGTTTAGTAGTGTTTAGGAGTGTTTATCATTTTTGCTTTCTGCTGGAAAAACGCTCTAAAAACTTTACAAAAACTATTTTTTTTCTGTTCCTAGACACTGAAGATCAAAAATGCTAATAGCCTAAAATAGAGTGCATGGAAACATATCATAACATTATTTAGCTTCTAGGAGCAAGAAACAAAATGCTAATAACAGCTTCTAGGAGCTTGCAAAAAAAACGCTAGTGTGCATGGAGCCTTAGCATTCATTTCGCTGTTAGGATTAGGATTAACCCCAGATTTGTTTATCAGCATAGATCACCATGATAAGGTCTTCACATAGCTGTGTTAGAAAACAAAGCCACAGGACTTTTTTCAAGTTTTGCCTAAACAACCTGCATGGAAACATTTGGGGCTGATTTCAACATTTGGAGAGGTAAAAGTAGTAACTGAGCTGCAAATTCAATTTTGGTGAACTCACTCTACTCGTCCCTACATATGACCATCAACCTTGAATCATTAATAACTGTCTGAGTTATTTTAACCAAAAAAAGTTTTCCTTTGCACTCACAAATGTAAGCTCTTTTATTTTGGGCCACAAAAGTGCCATTCCACAGTTATTGAAATAACACCCTTCAACATTACTGTAAATACTGTTATACTTGGGGGTATTTTGCAGGGCTGGGTACTTAGGGTCCAATGAGTAATTGTAGTCAAATGATATGTTTTACTATTAGCTATACATTTTTCAGTAAGATAACGAGACATAAACATTAGTTTTAACTTACAGATTTCCCTCTTTGTGCAGGTCAATACACCTATTTGCAGTTTTGTGGAATGTAACACCACGCAGGAAGAAGCCACGGCATTTTGTCCTATTGCAGGAAAATGTTCTCCACCCCAGGAATGTTGACAATTAGATAGGCCATGGATTATGCAATTTATTTCCTTCCACTATGGGTGGAAGAAATGAAAATTGCTCGATTCCATAGCTCCGCAGGAGGGATTCCCCCCCAGCACTGTGTTGATGGAAGAATCCCTCCTGCCGAGCTATTGTGTTGTATTATATTGTGCTGGAGGTGAGCTTTCCCTTCCAGTTGAACACAGCCAGACAGGTTGGTTGTATACAAGTCGATTGATAGATCGACTTGTGTACAACCAGGCAGCCCATACATGAATCAAAATTCAGCTGGTCCCTTTTGAACCAGCCAAATTTCTATCCATGTAGGCTAGCTTTATACATTGATAAGAATCACAGCATCAAACAAAGACATGCAAAGTAAAAAGAATAAAGAAAGCCAATAAAAAATACAAAGAATCAAAGCTAGAAAGTGATTGCAATTGTAACAATAAAAGTCTATGAGCACCCTGACTGCTGCTTGTATCACTGGCGCACTATATGCATACAAATCCTGATTGTTTCAAATTACCAGATAAATCTGGTGACAAGTGAGTCAAGTTACAGGTTACCATCCAATTCCATTAGCATGCTCACTAGGTTATAATTAGATCATACATAACAAGGCATATCTGTAGGCTTGGAGCTCTGCAGACTGCTAGAGATAAAAGCTACATGGAAACACACAAATGAAGCATGCCAAGAACAGGCTCTGTGTCTGGCTTTTCGGGTTTAACTTTCTGGATATGTTTACCCAAGAAAATAGTTAAATACAAACACCTTGAAACATAGATTCCTAGTCTTTGAATCTTAAAGCATAAGATTCTTAATCCTAAAATGCAGGAGCAATCTATACAGGAAATAATTTATATCACACTATACAATTGGGTTTATTTACTAAAGGAGTAGCAGCTGTTCACTGAGCAAAATGAATGTTCACTAAGCCTAGTAAATATTGTGAAGCCGTGTTCAATGTCAATACCCAATCATGTGCAAGAATTATAAAAAAACAGGCTGTTCCCATGAAATGATTGAACAGTTGAAGTGAACACATCTTCACAGTAACTACTAAGCTTGGTAAACATTTACTTTGCTAGAACAGAACAGTGACTCTTCTTTTAGAAAATCAACACCAATACACATATATATTTATATATATATATATATATATATATATATATACAGTGCTCAGCATAAGAGAATACACCCCTTTTCAAAAGTAAGATTTTAATCAATATCTCAATGAACACAAGAACAATTTCTAAAATGTTTACAAAACTATGTTTCATAGAACATTTGTTTAGCTCATTACATAAAAGTAAGGTTAATAATATAACTGATTACAAAACGTTCAGTTTTACTCAAATTAGTTGATGTAAAAATGAATACACCTCACAACTAAAACTACTAAATCTAGTATTTTGTATGACCTCCATGATTTGTAAGGACAACACCAAGTCTTCTAGGCATGGAATGAACAAGTTGCAATGTATTGCAATATCTATCTTTTTCCATTCCTCAAATCGACTCTTTTAGAGCCTGGATGCGGGATGGAGGGTGATGCTCAACTTGTCTCTCAGAATAGGTGTTCATTTGGGTTCAGATCAGGAGACATACTTGGCCACTGAACCACTTTCACCCTGTTCTTCCTCAGAAATGCAACAGTAGCCTTAGATGTATGTTTTGGATCATTGTCATGTTGGAAAAGTACATGACAACCAAGAGCACGGAGTGATGGTAGCATCTTCTCTTTCAATATAGAGCAGTACAACTGTGAATTCATGATACCATTACTGAAATGCAGCTTCCTGACACCAGCAGCACCACAGAAGGACACTGCAACCACCATGTTTCACTATAGGGACCATGCATTTTGCTTTGTACTCCTCACCTTTTGCGATGCCATACAGTTTTAAAGCCATGCGTTCCAAAAACATTTATCTTGGTCTCATCACTGCAGAGTACAGAGTCCCAGTAATTTTCTTCTTTTTCAGCATGGACCCTGGCAAATTCTAGGGGGGCTTTTTTGTGCAAGGGGTTTAGGAGAGGCTTCCTTCATGGACAACACCTATGCCTGCATGCATTCCTCTACAGTGCACGCCGTATTGTGTCATGGGAAACAATCACGCCAGTTTGGCTTTCTACTTCATTATCTAACTGCAGTGCACTTGCATGGTGATTTTCTTCAACCCTTCTCATCAGAAGATGCTCCTGTCGAGGTGTTACCTTTTGTGGATGGCCTGGATGTGTCTGTGAGATTGTTGCAGTTCCATCTTTGTAAAATTTTTGTATCACTTTTGCTACAGTATTCTGACTGATAAGTAAAGCTTTGCTGATCTTCTTGTAGCCTTCACCTTTCTTGTGTAAACAAATTATTTTCCTTCTCAGGCCTTCTGACAATTCTCTTCCATGTGGTGCCATTGCTGACAGCATGAAATGGGAAGGGGTTTTCTTTCTTAAGTAACGCCCTTTTATAATCAACTGTCTGCTGGACACCTGTTTAATGAATAATTAGACTGACCTGCACTTTTTTGGAAGCAAAGCCTATGTGCACATCCAAAAAGAAAAACATACAAAATGGGAGGCTTGCACAAAGAAGGTGTACTTGTGGGGTACAATGAATCTAAAAAGGGATACAGAATTCTTCACCAAGACACAGATAAGGTAACCATCAGTAGAAGTGTAATTGTCAATAAAACTTCAGTGTTTTAAAAATTTCATGAACTAACACAAACATTTCAAACTGAAGGAAATTCCACATCAGTGTCACATGAAGATAAACAACAAAGTGACACATTAATAGAAATTAATGAAGACAATCTAAATACTGTAAAAGAAGAAACCAAGCGCCAAGAGTCTTCAATCAGGAAATCCACGGGAAACAAAAAAGGCATCCCAGTCATATGTCTGTCCTATGTTGCTCATGTAGCATTAAAACCAGAGCCAGATTGTAAGCTAACAGATTTATAGAACTGAAATGGGACAAATATAAGGAGTAGTTGTTAAGTAGGGGTGTTGGAATACAGTGTTCATGTATCTTGTGCAACAACTATATCAGAATTCAGTAGAGATATATTCTTCAACCAGTAGATGGCAGTGTTTTGTAGCTGCATCTATGGTAAACTCTATGCCTTTTCACTGAATAAATTAGTAAGGATATTAGGTCCAGATGAACAGTCAGTCACCACATCCCCAAAATACTATCGATAATACAGAAAAAAAGAAAGCAAATATGGGATTTTACTGGTGCTGATACCTTCCTTCAGAAAAAGTCAATTCGTGGCTTTACATCCGTGCACATACTCTAATTGTATACTATATATTGTTAAGTATATTTGTTATGATTTTGTTTTTTGATCTTTATTTTTAGTAGCCATATTATTTGCACCGCTTGAACTCATGAAGAATCCAGAGTGCAAAACGTGTCAGGATTCTTCACCCCCTTCCTGATACCTATATAGTCAGTTTATGTTGAATTGTAATATGTGATACTTAAGGAGGGGAGGCACTCTCATAGGGGATGTGGCTTTATATCCATATAGTGTGTCCTTTTTATTCATTTGTGATCTTTCTGGGGATCCATCTTCCCGTGAAATGTTTTTATATGGAACTGTGAAATAAAATCTGATGTTTTTCTATTAAAGCTTTGTGTGACTTGTTCTGAAGGAAGGTATCAGCACCAGTAAAATCCCATATTTTATTTCTTTTTTACTGTATTATTCATTTTCACTGAATAAAGTTTATTTTTTCCTTTTGCAGTGAAGCACAAAAACACACGTGATCTGTGCACTGTCTGTTCTGTAAGGCGATATACAACATTTCTAACACTATATATTATGCTTGTACATAAAAATTTTAAATAAAAGTATATTTATTTCAGGTACTTATATAGCGCTGTCAATTTATGCAGCGCTTTACATATATATTGTACATTCATATCATTCCCTAACCCTCAAGGGGTGTACAATCTAAGGTCCCTAACTCACATTCATACATACACATACTGGGGCCAGTTTGGACAGGAATCAATTCACCTACCAGCGTGTCTTTGGAATGTGGGAGGAAATCGGAGTACCCGGAGGAAACCCACACAAGCACAGGGAGAACATGCAAACTCCATGCAGGAGGTGCTATGGTTGGGAATCAAACCCATGACCCATTTACTGCAAGGCAGACGTGCTAACCATTAAGCTACTGTGTGTGTATATTTCTAATACTTATGTATATACTTAATACTTGTATGTCTGACCAATGCTGTACTGTAGAGTAGTTAAAGCGGAGCTCCACCCAAAAGGGGAAGTTCCACTTTAAAGACTGGTCCCCCACTCCCCATGAAGGATTGGCACCTCTGGGGGGTGGGGGGGGGGGGAGAAGGTACCCAGATTTACAGGTATCCGCTCCCACTTCCGCTCCGATCGCCAAGGTGATCAGAAGTGGAAGGTGTCCTCCCTTCCTCCCTCCCCATAGTCTTTTGGGACACGTGCCAGGTCCCAGAAGATTACAGGACCATTCAGGAAGTGCATGCGCAGTGGGTACCTGGCTGTGGAGCCGCAAGCTGTCACATCCGGATGCCCACACTGAAGATGCTGGTGCCCAGGGAGAGAAGAGAGCAAAATGGGCTGCAGAGGACACACTGCGGGACCGAGGGACAGGTGAGTGTGTGTTTTTTAAAAGTCAGCAGCTACAGTTTTTGTAGCTACTGACTTTTATTTTTTGACAGCGTGAGTAGAACTCCACTTTAAAGGATAAGAATAGCCAAAGCTATACAGCTCAGTGCTCCAGTGAGGTGCAGAGCAGAGAACTGGTGACTGACAGCCACTGCCCTCTGCTCAGAGTGGAGGTGAGAACAAAGCGATCACCAGTCTTTGATCACTCAGTTCTCAGTCTTAGAGCCGGCGAGGGACAGATGCAGCTCAGATCGATGCTGCATCCACCTAGGTGAGAATAAATTTTATTTTTTCTTAAACCCATACTTCTCTTTTAAAAATGTGTATACTGGAATTAAAGTATAGAAGGCTTCAAAGGTAATTAGGAATTAAAGAGAAAGTTTTGCCTACTGCTTAAAGGGTAACTTCACTTTCATGGGAAAAAATAGCAAATAAAAAAAAATAATAATATAGTGTATACAATTGAAACTCAAGTCATATTGTAATTGAATATTATAAAAAAAATACCTTTCCTTTTCAATCTGCAGCTCTGTAAGTTTCTGTAAAATGGAATGCAATATGGCTACCCCAGAAATGTAATTTCCTGCTTGTGTGATTGGCTTACTAATTTTCCCAGAAGCCTGCACAAAGATACAAGTCAGATTTTGGGCATCCACCCACAGCCCCAAAGTGAACTCATGTCTAAAGAGATGCTGACCCAGCAATGCTACTCATTAGAGCCCTGCAGGTGCAATAGCTGACTGATAATTATAAAATCACTCCCATACAGATTCACTCTACACATGGACACAAACAGCTATTTCTTCAGAATAACAAAAGGTAGGAATCTCGAAGAAAGTTTGTTAAAATTCTTGCAATGTACATAGATCTTTCAGAGAAGATTTTTTTTCTCAGTGGAGAAGAGGAGTTACTGTTTAAATGAAAGATGGAATCTGGTGGCTATAAGCAACAGCTCCATCTCTGCATCTTTTTTCATGCAATAGTCAAAATATATTTTAAAATTAGGAAATATAATGGATGTTGGCCAGAATGCAGCATTTTGTTGCAATAGCAACTCTAACCCCCGGTTCACATCTATGCAGCCGTGCGGGCCGCGTTTTGCACGGGCACAAGAGCCCATTCATTAGAATGGACTCCCATGTCCGTGACATGCAGAGAAGTCCCTGCACTTCTTTGGAAAATGCAGCCCGCATGGGATCCTTGGTTCCCAGTACGGTTAAATTTTCCAGTGCAGCGGCGTGCCATTAGAACTAATGGCACCCGCCCACGGGTAAGCAATTCTCTGCACGGGTGGTGCAGTCGCACAGATTTTTGTGCGGATCCGCAGCGGCACCACCCACGCAGATGTGAACCTAGGGTCAGGCTATGTTCACACTTGACTTTATTTCTAACTCCTGCCAAATGCCCCTATAGCATTTTATAGGCATTTGGGAAGTGTTTTTAACGCTCCCCAAATGCACTATGCGCATTTTTGAGGCGTTTGATAGGCTTTTGCAAAGCGTTAAAACCGCACCACAAACGCCTATAATGAAGTTTAATGGTATTAACGCTCCGCAAACGCCTGCCAGGCTTTTGAGAAGTGTCACCATAGACTTGAATGGGAGGCTTCAACACCTCCTGACTCAACATGAGGTGTCAGTTTTGCCTCAATGCGGTGCTACCGCTTCAGTGTGAACAGCACTGTGTGCTGCCATGTGCAGAATTTTCATAGACATCTGACAAGTGTTAAAAACACTTCCCAAAAACCTGTCTGACACCTGCCGACAAAGCTAGTGAGAACGTAGCCTAACATGTATAAATACTGCCTGATGCACACATTACAAAATGTGCTTTTACAATTATGATGAGGTTCTCAGCAGCCAATCTATGACTTACTGGCAGTCCTTGGTCAGCTAGCAGGGCAAGCCTCAAACTGATTTAGGCATATTCATTATAGACTTTTTTTCTAATTTTGAAATAAAAAATAACCCTATAAAATGAGACAGTAGTTCTTCAAGAATAATTTTGAAATAGACCTAAACTCTTTTAATCAATATTAATCATTTTTAATCCTTATGCTGCTAGCCTTATTAAAAGATCAGGAGATATATTATATTCACTTGTTTTAAACTTTTCTTTTTCTTCAGTTGCTTCCTGGTTTCTGGCCTAGGCTAAGATGATAAATCTTTATGGGCATTGTTTTTTTTTCACTATGCACACCCTCCTGTCTGCATGCCTGAGCTAAGGACAGATGGATTCCAGGAAATAAATGAATCACCTGCCTTTACTTAAATTGGTTGTAAAGGCTCAAGGTGTTTTACCTGCATGCAGGTAAAAAACCTACTGTGCGCAGCAGTGCCCTCAGGCCCCTCAACACTTACCTGAGCCCCATCGCGATCCAGCGATGTGCACAACAGCCTCGGCTGTCCTGGGTCTCTGACTCCTCATTGGTTGAGACAGCAAGCAGGAGCCAGAAAGGAGGAGCTAGGCAGGGGACCCCGAGAAGGGGAGGATCCAGGCTGCTCTGTGCAAAACTACTACACAGAGCAGGTAAGTATAGCATGTTTGTTAAAAAAAAAAAACCTTTAGTATAGCTTCAAGAAGACTGCAGCTAAAATTGCTAAGGGTTTATTTTCAAAGTGATTTCCCAACAAAACAAAGCATAGAGACATGGATGGATGGGTGAGTTTGCTTTGAATACTAAAAATAAGTTAAATAGCGTTTTCAGTTTGTGGTGCTCAGATACAGTTAAATTCTGCATCAACCATTTGCCAACCGCGCTATAGGTGAATGATGGCTACAGCACGGTTGTCCAGTTCTGGGAGGGCGTCATATGACGTCCTCTGAGAACGCTCCCTCCCGCACCCCAGCAGTGTGTACCCGGTAATCTCCATGATCGCTGTGTCCTATGGATACAGCTGATCACATGATGATGTAAAAGGCCAATCACAACGGCCTTTTACCACGTGATCAGTTGTGTCTAATGACACAGCAGATCACCAAGTAAATACAGTTGCTGGTTATCGGCAGCACTTTCCTCATGCTATCACAGTGTGTGGAAAGTACTGCCAATAACTGGCAACTGTCACAGAGCAGATTGGCACTGGTGATTAGTGCCCTGCAGTGCCGCCCAGCAGTGCCACCCATCAGTGCCCCCCATCAGTGCCACTCATCAGTGCTGCCCAGCAGTTGCACCCATCTGTGCCCAGCAGTGCCACCCATCAGTGCTGCCCAGCAGTTGTGCCCATCAGTGCCACCCATCAGTGCTGCCAGTAAGTGCCGCCAGTCAGTGCCATCAGTCAGTGTCGGACATCAGTGCCGCCTATCAGTCCGCATCAGTGCCGCCTATTAGTGCCATCATTGCTGCATATCAGTGCAGCATCATCAGTGCCTCCTCATCAATGCCCACCAGTGCTGCCTCATCAGTGCAGCCTATAAGTGCCCATCAGTGCTGCCTATCTATGCCACCTCATCAGTGCCTATCAGTGCTGCCTGTTTGCAAAATTGTATAATAGAAACAAAGAAAAACTTTTGATTTACAATTTTTTGCTCTTTTTTTGTGTGAAAAAAAATAAAAACCCCTGTGGTGATTAAATACCACCAAACAAAAGCTCTATTTGTGTGAAAAATGTGATAAAAATGTCATATGGGTACAGTGTTGCATGACTGCACAATTGCCATTCAAAGTGTGACAGCGTTGAAAGCTGAAAATTGGCCTGGGCAGGAAGGGGGTAAAAGTGCCCAGTAGGCAAGTGGCTAATGTGTTAGTAAACTGCATCCAAAAAAACTAGAAAAAACCCTGCAGGGTAAAGGCATAATGTGCTAGAATGCATTGTATACTAGCACATTATGAAGAACTTACCTTGAAATGAAGCCCTCCAGCGGTGCGCTGTCACAGCTTCCCAGGGCTTCCATCTTCACCCTGTCTCCCTTCCGGGTGATCAAGATCCGGAGCTCTGGCAGGTTGACTGACTGACCCGCGATGACGTCACTCCCACGCATGCGTGCAGGAGTCTCGGGCCATGGCACAGAGCTCTGAAGGAACAAAACGGGTATGTCATTCCTTCTGAGCGCATGCGTCGGCTATCAAAGAGGGCTAATATCTCCTAAATGGTGCACATTTAGGAGATATTAATTTTATTTACAGGTAGGCTTTATTATAATCTTACCTGTAGATACAATTATTGAAGAGTTTACTACCACTATAAGTGGTCTCGGACACTGCAAAATTATGAACACATAAGTTGGACTTTTCAAATCAGCACTTTGTAGTGCTCTCACTGTTCTTTCAGGCTACTTTCTAATCTTAAATGCTTCAAGAGATCATCAAAAGCACACCTCTTCTTAGAATTCTGTCATATTCTACTGATAATCTTCAAACCTCATTCTGTTGCACTTGTTCTCTTGTTCCACTATTTACACAATCCTTTGTTTCTTGTCATGTATGTATTTTTAGCAAATTCTACTCTATTTTCCCTCCTGCTTGCTTATTACTTTTACTCTGATTTATTTATTATTGTATTCAGAGTGCTCCCCTAAGCACTGGCATTTAACTACTTAATTAAGAACAGGTCAGATGTGACTTTTGACACTTGGCTGGGAATTCACCTTTACATTTTGTACATGAAGATTGTAATATGTCTTTTGCATTAATTTATATCTTCAAATTATTGTAAGCTGTAACTACATAGTCTCCATAATATTCTGTCTCTTCTGCAATGTTAGCAATGTAAAAATAATATTTTTTCTCAATTGCAAAGGGCTGCTCTCCAAGACTGGGAGAGAATATTGGCATCAATAAACACAGAACAGAAATGGGAATTCTGCAAAACCGCTGTATGCAAAAAAACTACAAAATATATTCCTAAAAATAAAACCATAATGGGGATGGTATTGGCATGGCCACAAATGATCCACAATGGCTCAAAATTTATATGGTCCAGAAATATTTAGACAGAACAAATGTGAATAAAGCACCTGGACCAGATGGCATACACCCATGGGTCCTAAAAGAATTGTCATTTCTAAAGCCATTTTTTCTCATTTTTAAAGACTCTTTAATGACTGGCATAGTACCACTGAATTGGTGTAAGACCAATGTGGTACCTATATTTAAAAAGGGATCAAAGTCTTTACAAAGTAACTACAGACCTGTTAGTTTAATTTTTATAGTTGGGAAGATACTGGAGAGTTTATCAAAAGACCATATAAATGAGTTTTTGCTAGAAGAAAAAAAAAAACATTTTAAGCAACAGACAGCATGGATTCATGAAAGGCAGAAGTTGTCAAAC
This sequence comes from Staurois parvus, assembly GCF_062004578.1. Taxonomy (NCBI): domain Eukaryota; kingdom Metazoa; phylum Chordata; class Amphibia; order Anura; family Ranidae; genus Staurois; species Staurois parvus. Next base: position 563,762 of record NW_028318628.1, read on the forward strand.
AAATCTGATTTCTTTTTATAAGGAGGTAAGCAAAAGCTTAGATAAAGGAGTGGCGGTGGACGTGGTATACTTGGATTTTGCAAAACTGTTTGACACAGTTCCCCACACACGGCATATGTGTAAGGTAAAGTCTACAGGCTTGGAAAAATCAGTTTGTAAATGGATAGAAAACTGGCTAAAAGATTGTATTCAGAGATTAGTGATTTATGATTCATACTCTGAATGGTCTAGGGTTGTCAGTGGTGTACCCCAGGGTTCAGTGTTGGGACCCTTACTTTTTAATATATCTATAAATGATATAGAGTCTGAGATTAAAAGATGACACCAAGCTGTGCAGTGGAATAATGTCCTTACAGGATGTCTTCAATTTACAAGCTGACCTCAATGCACTGTTTAATTGGGCAACTATGTGGCAAATGAGGTTTAATGTTGATAAATGTAAAATTATGCACTTGGGGGTAAAATATGCATACATCATACATACTAGGGGGAGTACAACTGGGGGAATCAATGGTGGAGAAGGATCTGGGAGTTCTGGTAAATCATAAGCTTAATAGCATGCAATGCCAAGCTGTGGATTCCAGAGCGAGCCAAATCCTTTCTTTTATTAAAACAGGTATGGAGTGCAGAGAAAAAGAGATTATTTTTCTCCTGTACAAATCATTAGTAAAACCTCATCTGAAATATGCAGTTCAGTTTTGGGCACCAGACCACAAAAAAGATACCGGGGAATTGGAGAAAGTGCAGAAAAGGGCAACAAACTGATAAGAGGCATGGAAGAGCTCAGCTATGAGGAAAGATTAGAGGAACTGAATGTATTCTCTCTTGAGAAGAGATTAAGGGGGGATATGATCAACATGTTTAAATACATACTGTAAGTGGTTCATATAGTGAACTCAATGGAGTTATTCACTTTAAGATCATCACAAAGAAGGGGGCACTCTTTATATCTGAGATTTAATCTCAGAATACAGAAAGGCTTTTTCACAATAAGAGCTGTAGGAATGTGGACTAGACACCCTCAAGAGTTTGTTCTGGCTAGTTTGTTTTACGAAAGGCCTGGATTCTTTCCTAAATGCACATAATATAACTGGATATTTACAGGTAAAGTTGATCCAGGGAATATCTGATTGACTCTTGGGATAAGAAAGGATTTTTTCCCCTGCTGGAGCATATTGAATGATGCTTTATTGGGTTTTTTGCCTTCCTCTGGATCAGCTATGGGTATTGGATAGTGTATATGGGGTTTTTTATTTGTGTGTGTTGTTTTTTCCCTGTTGATTGAACTGGATGGACAAAGGACAAAGGTAGGGGTTTTGTTACAAGAATAAAGTGGCCGCAGAGAACACAGCAGTGGAAAATAGGCAAGCAGCTAGACAATTTAAATGGCAGCTTTAGGCCCAATGTTACTAGAGTCAAAGGGCACTTGTAGGGGTTTTGTTACAAGAATGAAGAGACTTCAAAGTACAGGATACAGCAGTGAAAAAGAGACCAGCAGCAGGACAGTTTGTAATAGCAATTTTAGACCCAAAGACAAAGGGGGTAGGAGTTTTATTACAATATTTAGAAGACTGCAGAGAATACAGCAGTGTAAGATTTGTCAGCAGCAGGTTGGTTTTAGTCAGGAATAGGCCTAACTGGTGAATTCCTAACTTTTATTTTATTTGTGGATATAGAGGGTACATTGAATCTCAGTAATACAATGTACAGTTTTTAGGTGCACACTATTATTTCACTTAATTTTATTTTTCTTTTAAACGATACAGTGCCGTGCTGCTAACAAAAGGCAGCTCCAAGTACAGATGGCCAGGAACAAGTGAATGCTGCACTTTGAACACCTCAAAATGATAAAAAAGGTCCAATCAAACTTAAAATAAAAATTAAGAAATTCCCAAAAGAAATGAAAATCCCAAACACCACAACTAAAACAACGTACAATTAGAAACGCATATATCCCCAAAATGATTTATAACTTCTCTGAAACAAAAGCCTGCCTTAAAAGAAATCCTTACTGTAAAAAAAAACTATTTAACCTAAAATAAAGACCCTATTAATATAAAATACAAACCAATATACCCCTATAATAAATAAAAACCCCAAATACTGCACCCTAAGCCAAAAGGCCATTTTTTACGGGAAGCCTTACAGCAAAAATTGTTGGTATGGATCTAAATGTGACGCTGACTTCAAATCAACCAAAGAAAAACAAAAGCAATAAGAAGGAAAAAAAAGCAGCAAAGGGATTGACTGCCCAAAGAGCTAGTAAACAGAATTAAAGTGGTTCCAATGGCTTATTTTTTTTTTTTACCTTAATGCATTTTCTTAATTAATGTAAAAAACCTTCTCTGTGCAGCTCCCCCCCAGCCCCACTTTATACTTACCTGAACTCTATATTGAGCCAGCTCTGTGTCCAAGAGCAGTGGCTCTCTCCACTCTCTCCCTCCCTCGTAGGCTCAGAGACAGCAGTAGGAGTCATTGGCTCCCGCTGCTATCAATCACAGTCAGTGAGGAGGGCGCAGGGGGTTGGGACCAAACGCAGTTTGGGAGTGACCCTGCAAGAGTGCCCCCATAGCAAGCAGCTTGCTATGGGGGCACCAGCAGGGGACAGTAGAAGAGGCGGATCAGGGCTGCTCTGTGCAAAACCATAGCACAGAGCAGGTAAGTATGACATGTTTGTTATTGAGAAAAAAAGTTTAGGTTTACAATCACTTTAAAGTGCAGTTTCATAACTTATGGTACCTTGAATCGCTCTCTGTTGAGTTTGACAGCTTTCCCTATCTTTTACCTGCAACTGTTTCCAATACACAGGCACTCTGTGCACCCCCTTTTGTAGGGACGGGGCTAGCACATAACAAAGATTATTAGGCACTAAGTTAAAAGGCACTTGCAGTGCATTATCATTAAAATTAATAGAAGCAAGCAAATTGCTAGGTTAGTTCACTGGGTCTGAGAACTGGCTTGGGTTAGCCTTGAACCCACATTCAACCTGATCCCGAATGCAATCCCTACTCACAACATGCAATCATTTGATTGTTTAGCACTGCAGCCCTGTAAGCTCCTTCCAAGAACTGTACCAGATTTGACCTGAGGAAACATGTTGCTCTTACAGCACCTGCTGTTTCTCTTCATCCATCTTTAGATTACTGTACACTTACAATGAGAATGTTCTGCTCGGTCTGAGCTCCCTTCTTAATAACCGACAACTGCTGTTCTGACCATGACATTAGTACTGGGATGGATGGATAAATGGCCCTATCCTACACCTCCATCCCAGGTTATGAACAGACTCTTTGGAGATTTTGGTTGTTAGGATAACTACACTATACCCCACCTGATATGCACTACAAAGTATATTAAATAATTCACAGTCCATGGTTATTCTATAATCAAAAATATACTCTTTTATTGACTGTGTATATGTCCATTACAGTTGTCATACCCTTTCATGTCATTACAACATATCCTACATTGCTTTATTTCAATATTACAATTAAAGTTTATTTTACAAACAACTTTGTAGTGAGTAGATTAAAGTCAGCACTTTTAAATTCTTCTTGTATTGTGAAGCACTGCAATGTGTTTTTTACTTGCTGTTTTTGCCATTTTCATATAAAGATATAGTAGTATATAAATATAGCGTTATTTTTTAAAAAACAGAGTGCACTCACATTAAGAAGTGTCCTGCTGGGACACCACAGTACATAACCTTGTTATAATGTATTTTCAACGTGTTCAAGAATTTCCAAGATGGCGGTTCATAAACTCCCTGTTTAGCAGCTTGACGTCATTGGTCGACTCTATGTGTTACATCACATCACGTGACTACACTAAGGTAAAGTTTCTGTTTACTTCCTGTTTAGCAGCTTGACGTCATTGGTCCACTCTATGTGTTACATCACATCACGTGACTACACTATGGTAAAGTTTCTGTTTACTTCCTGTTTAGCAGCTTGACGTCATTGGTCCACTCTATGTGTTACATCACATCACGTGACTACACTATGGTAAAGTTTCTGTTTACTTCCTGTTTAGCAGCTTGACGTCATTGGTCCACTCTATGTGTTACATCACATCACGTGACTACACTAAGGTAAAGTTTCTGTTTACTTCCTGTTTAGCAGCTTGACGTCATTGGTCCACTCTATGTGTTACATCACATCACGTGACTACACTATGGTAAAGTTTCTGTTTACATATGCAGAGGATTTGTGGAATAAAGAGGAGATGGTACCAGAGGAGGAAAGTGGAGTTATCTATGCAGTTTACCTACCCGGGTTAAAAAGGAAAGGCGGTATTTGACCTTTGCAATTTGGGTCATAAAAGGAGGTGAGAGTATATATGTATGTCTCTGGTGGAGGAGCACTTATAGGAATATATGTGGATATAAGCAATAAAGAGCACCTGTTTGGGAACAACTTATAAAGGCACAGATCAACCACACATTATGGACTTTTAAGTTGTATTCAATGTATTCACCGTTCTTGCATAATCACATGGTTTGGATGCTTTCATTCATATATGAGGTTATAGAGATATATGCCCGGCACTATTTTATGGCAAGTAGTAGACTTTTACTAACATGTAACAGTCATCCACAGCAGCGCTGAAGACTCTGAGCCACAGTTCACATATATGCGAATTGGATATGTTTTGAACCACATCCGATTCACATGACATGTGAACCAAAAGGCTTTTCTATTGAGCGGGCTCCCATATGTACAGGCCATCCGCAGTGCGATTTCAAAAAGAGTCAGCTGCCGTTTACAATGTCAAAGGCATTAACAATTCGCATCTGAATTGCACCTGAACCACTGAATGTAGTCACACCAGACGGGGTTTGGAATCATGTTGCAAAGCAGCCCCACACATATGTGAGCCCAGGCTGAGGTGGACTAGCTTCCTGTTATTTGGAATGGAATAACAAACTTTTATTACATAATCCAATAGGAATGTCCTCTGTTATAAATTGTTTGCGCTAAAATGTATTGTCCTAAATTAATGGAAAATGTTAATATAAAAGATGCAAATTTCAGTCAGGTCTGATATACTTTTTTCTTCTTCCAAAATGTTTATTAAATATCACTATGAACACCCCACTTTATTTCCTGTCCAAATTGCACACTATCGTAAATAGAAAATTTGTGTGCCAACAACAGCCAAAAAGATTCCAGCTTTAATTTTTCCATGAAGATTGGAAATTGTTAGAGATTCTGTGTGTAGCCTTACAGAACAGACAGTGCACAGTCCACATGTGCTTTTCTGCTTCACTGCAAACAGGGAATTGGAAACTTTTTATTTTGTGAAAAGACTTAGTGTTTATAGCACGAGATGCAGCTACAAATGTATAAACACTGCCATCTACTGGTTGCAGAATATATTTCAACTGAATACTCATAACTGTTGAACAAAATACATGAGCACTGTATTCCAACACCCCCACTCAACAACTACTCCTTATATTAGTCCCATTTCAGATCTCAGTTCTATAAATCTGTTTCTTATAAGCAGTTTTGTGAAAGCCTTTGAAATCAGTTGTTTCTAATGGGTTGGAAGTCTTTGCATCTCATCCGATGAATGCTACGCAAGCAACATAGGATAGACTTTTGGCTGGGATGCTTTTTTTTGCTTCTGGTGGATTTCCTGATTGTGGCCTGGTTACTTCTTTTACAGTATTTCAATTGCCAATATTAATTTCTATTTCTATTATTTTCTATTTTAGTTCATGAAATTTTGAACACACTGAAGTTTCATTGACAATTACATTTCTACTGATGGTTACCTTGTTTGTGTCTTGGTGAAGAATTCTGTATCCCTTCACTGTACCCCACAAGTAGACCTTTGTTTACGCAAGCATCACATTTTGTGCATTTTTCTTTTGGAATGTGCACATAGGTTTTGCCTCCAAAATTTTTTAGATCAAATTCGGCATCTTTCCATTCAACAGTTCATATAGAGTTTTCTCAGTTGATTTTCCTGGTAATCGATTTTGGAGATAGCATGCGGTCATAATTTTCCCCGGTATGTGGTTGGCATGTTTCTGCATCAATTAGCATGGTTCTTCTTCTCTCACATAGAGTACAGTTCATTCTTTCTCTAACCTGTTTGGTTCTGGGGTGTATGCTACAGGAGTCTAAAATATCATGCCACACTTTCGGAGAATCGCCTGGGTGTTATCACCTGTATATTCAGAACCATTGTCTGTGCGCAATATTTTGTCAACTTTGTTGCTTACTTGAGCCAACTACTGTTCAGGTTTCTTTGCTGCTTCACATTTGTTTTGTAACAGATATAGTGCAGTTTACCTGGAGTAATCATCTATAAAAGTGAGAAAATGCCTCTTCTTTCCTGGAGTCAATTTTTCCATTGGACTGCAAAGATCTGTATGAATTAGGTCTTGAGATTTTTTAGTTCTGTTGTTACTTTGCTTTGAAAAGGCTTTTCTTATAATTTTTCCTTTTATACAGCTGGTACATTTCATTGCGTGATCACATGGACTAATTTTATTCTACTTGCATAGTCATTCTCGGTTAATTTCTTTATTATGTCAGGTATTCTGTGCCCAAGTCATCTGTGCTATGTTTGAATGCAGTTTGAATGTTTTTCCTTCTTGGCAGCATTAACCACATCATTCCAGCTCAGCTGATACAGTTCATCTGTAATTTTAGCCTTTGCAAATAAGATTTCCCCTTTTGTGATGGCACAACTGTCACCTTGAAAGATCACTAGATTGACTTGTTTTATGATCTTCTTCACTGACAAAAGATTAGCTTCAAGAGCAGGGACATACAGGACATTTTTCATAGGTATCTTTCTGGTGACATTCTGGAAAAAAGGATTTTTTTCTATTTTACTCTGGTCAAGGTGAATAAAGAAATGTATGTCATTTGTTGTGTGACTTATAGCTCCTGAATAAACACACCATGCCTGCAAAGATGGAGTGCAACATTTGAATTGAAAAACATATTCATTAAATGAAAAAAAATCAGTTTCTTCCTTCACACTTTTTGGCCTTTTGTAGTTTATATTGTTTTTGAATTCTAGTATTCCAGATTGTGCAATCTGCTTTTAAATGGCCTTGTGTCTTGTACACAAAGCATTTGTTGTTAAAGCAGACTCTGCAACAGAAGCACCGCCACTATTAATGCTTTTTGTTTTATGCTTGTATTCATCCATAAGCTTGCCCTTAATATATTCCAGTATCAGCTCATCATCTAGACGTGCATCAAGTACTGTAACAAGCAGTTCATAGTTTTCTGGTAAACCACTAAGTAGTGGTGCTTTAATATGAAAATCTTTTCTTTCTTCTCCTATAGGCGTTTAACCATTTCCAGGGTGTGCCTTATGTAATGCTGCATATCCTGGTATTTCATCAGCTTGGTTTGTAATAGCTTTATATGCAAATACAGTTTATTGCTGAGAGTAGCTCTTTCATGCACCTTCTGTAATCCTTCCCACATTTCTTTAGCAGTTTCACATTTACATGTATGCATAATTGATCAGCTTCTATGTTAAGAGAGATTGTGCTCTGAGCTTTTTGATCTTTCTCTATCCACTGTAGGAATCAGAGGGGTAAACGGGTGGCAGGGAGGTAGTTCATTCAACTAAAAATCTGCTTTATTCTGCATGAAACAGAAAAAATGACAGGCTTGTCTTCAGATACAGTTACCACACACAGCAAGTAAAACTTCCAGGTCAGCACAAAGCAGGCTTACAGGGCTAACTTTCAGCCAGCAGATCAAAGTTCACTCGTGGAGCCTTACAAACAGCATTCAAGTCTCCTCATCACTGATAGCAAAACAGCTATCCATCAGCCTCTCTGACCAGCTGCTTAATAACCAGGCCTGAAGGAGAAGTAACTGCCCTTTTCACTTAACCCTCTCTTAACCCTCTACACTACTCATTTGAAGAGTATTCTGGCCTGACTTCATTTATACATTTCCACATGCCTTCTCTTATTAGCAGCATTTTCATCTTGAATTTCCAAGACTGGTAGTTCTGGTTTGTCAGGTTTGCAAATCAAACCCTTGTTGCAGCAGTGTTACTGGCCATTTTATTTTATTCAGTTGCGGTCTTCTTTCTGTTGCTGTATCTTGCACTTATTTGCTGTAGCAGGCTGTAACTGGGCTTCCTATGCCTCTGGGCCCATAACCTGTTAGAGATTCTGTATATAGCCCTACAGAACAGTGCACAGTCTATGTGTGAGTTTAGAGTTTATGGTACCATAGACTTATGGTACTAAGTATCTACAAACTTATAAACACTACCATCTACTGACTGAAGAATATATTTTTACTGAATACTGATGTAGTTGTTGCAAAATACATGAAAAATGTATTCCAACATAAAGTCATGGTAGCATCAGCTGGTTACTGTGGATACAATAGACAATCTTCTTTCTGATACTTTCTATGTATTCTTTTTTAATACAGCAGTGCAAAGAAAAATGATTTACAAGTGCAACAAAAAAGAGAGAGATTGGAGAAAGAGGGAGGAACAGCTGACCGCTGAAATCGCCCCCAGGCATCTGGAGAACCATCCTGTCAGCCGATGACCCAGAGTGCTGCAGCCACTAATTAACTCTGCAGGAGGAAGCACAGGACCACTGGGGGACCCCATCCACAGCAAGACCACCAGTGACTCGGATGACTCCACAGATCAGCTGAAAGAGTCCCAATCTCCAGCCAATTAAGTTGTCACTGACATTCTATTGAATCAGCCAGTCTCCATCTAGCTACTGACATCATTCACAAGTTACACAGGTTGAAGCCTAGTTCTCCCAGCCTCGCACCCATCAAGGGACACTTGGTATTGTTGCCATATGCTATTGCGACCTATTGAGGAATCAACCTTTTGTGAATAAATTCTTCTACCCAGCCTTTAAGCCTCTTGCTTAAAACCTGCATCTCATCTGTCCAAGTTGAATACCACTGAAAGGGATAAAATAAATAGATAAATCCTTTTGAGGAACTTCCACCTGTTGCAACCAAGGAGAACTGAATTCTTGTAGTGCACCAACTGGGCCCGAACAAGATTTTCCATTGTAGTTAATGGGACATTAGTCTTCCTAACTAAAGAGCTCTTTCCTTACCCCAGACTTGAACCGGGTCGTTAGTTTCTGAGGGCCCAAAGTGAGCTCGCCTTACTCCTTAATAGTTTTCCTTTGCTCAATGGGGACAGAAACACCTCAGAGTTGAGGCCTTTGGTTAAATTCTGAATTGCAGATCTTCCAAAACTGATTGAGATTTTTTTCTATATGTGTGCTGACCTTTTCTTAAAGTTACCAAAAGTGAAAACTGTTATTGTTTGCATGCCTATAATTGTGTGCTCCTTTATTGTGCTCATATTCAACTCTAATATAAACAAAGTATCAGTTCACTTTAACTTGTGTGAGTCTATTTTCCAGTAGTATTGAGAGAGTTTACTCTGTCCAGAAGTGTTCGGTGTGTCAGCAGGAATTGGGCTTTCAGAGTGAGGTCAAGAGTGACAGGGAGCATGAAAATAACTCCAAAAATGGAAAACTCAAAAAATAACTCAAAAACTGGAAAAAAAAAGTTTTTTTCTGGACCTTCCCATCTATAACCCATCTCTGTACCCTGCGTGATACGCACTTCAGGGTCCTGCACTCCTGAGCTCTGTACTGGTAGGGGGGTTGGGAGGAGACCTGTGTACTGGATGAGGGAAAGAGCTTTGTAGAGAGGAGGTTGAGGAAAGAGCTCTGTACCAGGGGATGAGGAAAGAGCTCTGTACCAGGGATAAGGGAAGAGCTCTGTATTGGGTTTGAAGGGGTTCATTTTTGGTTGTACACTGGTCTGTGTTACCCACACCTGAGCCCTGCTCCCTGTTCATTAAGCATTCTTGAGTCCTGCACAATACACACCCCCTGAGACCTGCACAATATGCACTCTGGAGCCTTACAACCTGTGGGTTATGCAGTCCTAAGCCCTTCTCAAACTGAGACCATGGACACAGGGACATTTTTTCCCCACTGACACTAATTTATTTATTTATTTCAGGTACTTATATAACACCATCAATTTACACCGAACTTTACATATATATTGTACATTCACATCACTCCCTAACCCTCAAGGAGTGTACAATCTAAAGTCCCTAACTCACATTCATACATACACATACTAGGGCCAATTTAGACAGAAGCCAATTAACCTGCCAGCATGTCTTTGGAGTGTGGGAGGAAACCGTAGTACCTGGAAGAAACCCACGTAGTCACAGGGAGAACATGCAAACTCCAGGCATGTGGTGCCGTGGTTGGGATCCAAACCAGCGACCCTAGTACTGCCAGGCAGAAGTGCTAACCATTTAGCCACTCTGCAGTGCCATTTTTGCTACTAGAAAAACTATTGACACAGTGCCATTTTTGCCCCGGGCACTGGTTAATCTTCTCCCAGCATTGTCTGTATATTAAGCATCATGGACCCTGCTCCCTATGCTCTTGTCCCATGCAGTTTGTGCAATATGCACTCCTGTCCCATTCACTCTGTACAATATACACTCCTCACCTCTGCAGTCCCTGCAGTACATATTCCTGACCCCTGTGCTCTATGCCTTAAGCATCTTTGACCCCTGCACTCTTATGGCATGCATCAACTTTTTTTTTCCTCTGGGTCCCCAAGGCTGAACCCCCCGCCTACTAGGAAAAAAATTATTAGTCCACATCACTATAGCTTGATAATAGGCATTTTCTTTTAGAAGCAAATAATTTATAGTGACTCATATTAGTGTCTTTCTTTGTGTTTCCAATTATTTCAGTCGTAGCCAGGATTTGAGATAGACGTGTTGAGGTTCCTTCATTAGTGGGAGAGACTCAGGTCTATTTTCACTGGGTGGAAATGAGATGTTGTAATGCTTTTACTATGCTATAATATAAGCACAGGTGTACAGACAGCAGGCCTATCCTACACACAGTCTTCAGTTGGTGATGTCGTCGTAGCCGGCCTATAACCTCACCATTTGAGCTCTGTGAGGGAACCAGATCCTTGCCTGACTCAGCCACAAGAGCCATATGAGAAGCAAGAAGCAACAGCTGAATGAGTAACAAGGAGGATCTGGGTGTGACATTTTTAATGTTATTACTTCTTTGGTGATTAACACTATTAAAGGAGCAATAAATATTTCATAAGATACCAGCATCTTTAAATGTAAATGTGTTAGGATGCAAAAATATCTTCAAAAATATTATACATTTAAAAAACTGCAACCTTGAGGTCTATAAAATGTTCTAGGAAAAACCTCCTTAAAGAGGAAGTTAAAGTGTATCTAAACCCAAGAACAGAAACTAAATGTATTGCAGCTTATAGATCGTAAGATGTGATAACTGCATTAGTTTTCTTTTTTTTTTCCTTTATTTTAAGCTGGTAATCCTGCCGTTAACTCACTTCCTGCCCTAGCATGCCAACTGTGAAGAGTAGCATTATTATCCTAGGACAGGGAGTGTGTTGAGACTACATAACACCACCCTTTCTTCATCATAAAAAGGGAAGGGGTTTTGTAGAACAGAAATAGCAGGGAATAATGATAAGTAATAACAGTCCAGAGGAAGAGAGTACAGGACATTTGTAGCTCACAAAATTTCTGGCTGGATAAACAGCTATTTTTTTTACACTTGTCAAACAGTGCAATGGTTACCTACACTTAGGTGTTGGATGCAGCTGCTGGAATCTGGTGTCTGCTGGTAAGCACCCATGTGAAGGCTGACTAAAGCTCAGCCTAGGTGTAGCACTAACTCGGTAGGAGCTGCTGTAATATAACTAGTTCTTTCCCAAGCTTTGTGCTGAGGCAGCCAGGCACACAGCAACAGTCCATATACTCTGGCTCAATAAACATTCTAGGGGATGTCTTATTTTAATTTTATTAGAAGAACCTGGAGAGGGTGTAGGGTGATATGGGATACTCCAGAAATAATGAATAATAGCAGGGGGACAATTCACTTTGCTAAGCCTCCCTGAACAGTATTTATGCAGGAGAAAAGAAAGTGACCAGAACTGAGTCCCTGTGAAAGCTATCTCAGCTAGAGCAACCACTGGTACTTATCATAAGTCATAAGGACCCTGCGTTCAGGTCAGTATTCACAATGTCACAGGATTGTAAGCAGGTTTCAATTAAGCTAGCTAGGTGCTGCCCTGGACAGGAGGGATAGGGTTAACCCCAATTCCCAGTTTTCCTTTTCTCACCTGAGGTGCGGGGTCTAAGCACTAAACGATATTTACCAGAGCTCCTGATCGTGGAGATGGATTTTGCTGCATGTTAGTATCAGGTCGCAGTTCTCAGGATCATCCCACCAGGAAGTGAGCAAGCCAAGATCCAGTAGCAGATATGGCAGGTAGGGATCTAGCAGAAGCGTAGTCAGTAAACAAGCCAAGAGTCGGTAACAAGTGGTAGCAGGTTGGAATGAGGCAGAATCGTAGTCAAGGAACAAGCCAAAGGTAGGTAGTGAACAGGGGCGGACTGACCATTCGAGCACTCGGGCACTGCCCGAGGGCCTGGGGTCAGTAGGGGGCCCCAAGAAATGCCCCTGGTACCTTTTATAAGCTTTTTTGGGTGTGCTTTGAGTGTGGGCAAGGACACAGGGGTCCCATGATCTCCTACTGCTGGGGGCCCCATGAGTTGTCAGTCCACCCCTGGTAGTGAAGGTATGGACAGCAGCAGGAGAGACAAAGCGAGATACTGGCTGGAGAAGGCACAATAATATGGGCAACCAGTAAGTGCAGGGACATGGCCTAAATCAGGAAGTTCATGGAAGGAGCAAGGAGTTCAAGGTTCATCAGAAAACAAGGCACAAGGCAGGATTGTCCAATAGATCAGGCAGAGTGTTGTCCAGCATCCCAGGTAGCTCAGTGAGAAGAGTTACTGCCTGACACAGTAGAGGTCCCAGGTTCAAGTCCAGGCCCTGACAAGTCCTCTCATTTGGCCCAGCCTTGGTGCCCAAAATGTTATTGGGAATATGGAGGAAAGGTCTGTCATCATCTGCCCCCCCTCCCCTCCAATACCCTACACGCACTTCTGTATTTTGTTTACTGAATTTGGCTACAGATGTTCTTGTTGGTTATGTGTTAGAGAAGACACTGGTAGTGATAGCAGAATTCAGACTTTACTTGTGTGGCTTAAGTTACAAACACACAGAGCACATTTCTCAGCAGACTTATTACTTCCTGAAGAGATGATAGAGAGAGGTGATAGAACCAACAAGTTTTCAGATATACACAACTAGTAACCTTTAGTGTACAGTGCCATCTACTGGTCAAGTGATATTAACACAGAATACTGTATATAGTACATTATAGTACATGCTGTTGCATTCCCAACACCCCTTCTCAATGGCATGTGCATAATTATATGACATTTAGTCTCTTTTGTAGAAAACAATGACGTTCCCTTATTTTTGGATAATCTGGTTCCATTGGTGTTTTCGCTTCCTTTGCATCTTGCATGTGAAACTGTTCTAACATTTCTGTAATTTTCTGACTTTGGTTAAGAAGATAGCTTCCATGCTCTTCCCGCTCTATTTGAATTCCTAGGTAGTGAGTAATGTTCACCAACTCTTTAATTTCAAAATTTTGTTTCAGTTTGTGAACTATTTGGTCATAGTCCCCTTCTTGTTCAAAACACGTCAAGATGTCATCGACGTATATTAGAATGTATGTCCATTTGTTCTCTTGATTCTTTGAATACAGACATGGATCTGCTTTACTTTTTGAGAACCCTTCTTTTCTGAGTATTTCGTTCACTTTTTCATTCCATGCTCTTGCTGCTTGCTTGAGCCCATAGATGCTCTTTTGCAGTTTGCAAACAAGGTTCTTTTCTTTCTCAAATCCTGGTGGCTGTTCCATGTATAGATCCTCCTTGATGTCTCCATACAAAAAGGCAGTTTTGACATCTAGATGCTTTACTTGCATTCCCTTTCCGGCAGCAATACTAAGGAGTGTTCTTATGGTAGAATGTTTCACAACTGGAGCAAATGTCTCATCGTAATCTTCTCCAAATTTCTGGGAGTATCCCTTAGCAACTAATCTTGCTTTGTATCTATAGATGTTTCCTTCTGTATCATATTTCACTTTAAAAGTCCATTTGCTTCCGATGGTTTTGCGACCAGGAGGGAGTTCTGTTAGTGACCAAGTTTTATTTTCTTGAAGTGATTTTATTTCTTCTTCAGCTGCTTTTCTCCACTGATCGGCTTCCCTTCTCGGCAAAGTTTCTATGTCTTCCCAGGGTGTAGGCTCCTGTGTTTGATGTGTTTTAGCAGCGTATGATAACCTGCGGGGTGGTATCCCTTTTGTCATTCGAGAGGATCTTCTGATTTCTTGTTGTTCAGTGGGTTCTATTGGATCGTTGATTGTAAGTTCCACTTCTTGTTGTTCTGGCTCTTGTCCTGCTTCGCATGGGTCAGTGTCTCTTGCCGATTCAGCGCGTAAATCCTCTCCACATTTTTCAAGAATTGTATTATCTGGTGCTTCACTTTCATCAAAATAAACACTGCGGCTTACTGTGACCTTGTTGGTCTTTGGACAAAGGATTCTATATCCCTTACTCTGCTCACTGTAGCCAACCAGAATGCCTTCTATGGCTTTGTTCTCCAACTTGGAGCGTTTCTGACTTGGAATGTGGGCATATGCTTTACAGCCGAACACTCTGATGTGTCCTACGTTAGGTTTTGATCCATTCCACATTTCATATGGTGTACTCTCAATAGCTTTTGATGGGAGCCTGTGTTGTAGGTATGTTGCAGTCATTATTGCTTCTCCCCAGTATTTGTTAGGTAAGGCAGCGTCCGAAATCATACATCTTGTCATTTCTACAAGAGTGCGATTCTTTCTTTCCGCTACACCGTTTTGCTCAGGAGTGTATGGTACAGTTGTTTGGTGTATAATACCTTGTTTCTTTAGGTATGATTCCATCTCTTTATTCATATATTCCCCTCCATTGTCAGTGCGTATTATTCCAGGTTTCCTTTGAAACTTGTTGCTTGTCATAGCTACAAACTCTTGAAGTTTTTCTAATGTCTCACTTTTGTGCTTCATTAGATATGTTATTGTGTACCTGAAATAATCGTCGATGAAAGTCAGTAAATACCTGTTCCCGCCAGGTGTGATGGTTTTCATTGGTCCGCACACATCACTGTGTATCAGTTCCATGGGTTTAATGGTTTTACTCTGACTGGTCTGTGGAAGAGGGGTTCGGGTGGCCTTTGCTTTGATGCAACACGTGCACTTGCTGAGTGTGTGGCAAGGCAATATTTTCATGTCTTCTGATAGTCCTCTCTTTGCAAAGTCCTTTGTAGCTTCTGGGTTTCGATGCCCCAGTCTTCTATGCCACAGGTGGATGCACTTGTCATGTGGGTTATGAGTTGCCGCATTAGCCTTCTCACTTTCAGTGACGAGTTTGTACAGATGTTCATTTAATCTTCCTCTTGCTA
Source organism: Staurois parvus (assembly GCF_062004578.1). Lineage (NCBI taxonomy): Eukaryota > Metazoa > Chordata > Amphibia > Anura > Ranidae > Staurois > Staurois parvus. The sequence continues at coordinate 579,192 of NW_028318628.1, forward strand.
GAATTTGCTTTCCATTTTGGATTGTGCATTCATTACCTCTGAATTGGACAGTGAGTCCATTGCTTGCAAGGGTTTTAACTGATAGGAGGCTTCCTTCTAGGCTTGGAACATATAGAACATTCTTTACAAGGATGCTCTGCTTGCCCCCTGATGGCGTTTTGCAGTTCAGAAATCCCTGACCTTTACCTTCTGCTGTAATACTTTTCCCATTTGCTAGGAAGACTTTATCTTTTACACTAAAATCAATTTCTGTGAAGAATGTCTCGTCGCTTGTCATGTGACTTGTTGCCCCTGAATCAATGTACCATCCATGTGAGGTACTATTCTGATTCACTTTAAAAGTACCACTCCATGATGTACTTTCATTTTCTTTCATGACCGCTTTAGCTCTTTCTCTTGTGGGTAGCTCCCGCTTTCGCTGCTCAGCTTTCCAGATTGAACAGTTCTTTTTCAGGTGACCGGCCTTTTTGCAGCAAAAACATACCCTGGTTTCTTTGCTTTGTCTTATGCCTTCATGCACCTTCAGAGCTGCCTCTGGTCTCTCGTTTTCTTCACTATGCAAATTTTCCTTTCTTCTGCTGTATTCATCAATTAATTTTCCATTAACATATTCTAGTGTCAGTTCAGTTTCTGGTCTAGTTTCTAGAGCATTTATAAGGGCACTGTATGATTCTGGAAGGCTGCACAGAAGTATTGACACAACATGGTTGCTTTTTAAATCTTCACCTATTGCACCCAGCTGGTCCACAATTTCTAGCATAGCATTTACATGTTCACCCATTTCCTGCCCTTTTTCCAGCCTCATCTTATACAGTTTGCGTACCAGATATAGTTTACTGTTTAGGTTTGCACGTTCATGGAGTCTTTGTAACGCAGTCCACATACCTTTAGCTGTGTTTTCTTTCCTTATATGAATGAGCTGATCGTCCTCCACTAACAGGCTTATGACTGCTTTTGCTTGCCTGTTTTTTCTGTCCCATTCTTCCGGGTTGTCATTGGGTCTGTGTGTATCTAGTACCTGCCACAAGTCATCTTTGGATAACAGCATTTCAAGCTTAAACTTCCATAGCTGGTAGTTGGTATTGTTGAGCTTTGCTATTGTAAACTTCATATCTGAAGCACTTGCCATCTTTCAGTGAATTGGATTGTAAATGCAGCACTTACTTGCTTGTAGTTTTCCTTTTTCCAGTGTCTGGAGCTGGGCCCATAACCTGTTGGTTATGTGTTAGAGAAGACACTGGTAGTGATAGCAGAATTCAGACTTTACTTGTGTGGCTTAAGTTACAAACCTACAGAGCACATTTCTCAGCAGACTTATTACTTCCTGAAGAGATGATAGAGAGAGGTGATAGAACCAACAAGTTTTCAGATATACACAACTAGTAACCTTTAGTGTACAGTGCCATCTACTGGTCACGTGATATTAACACAGAATACTGTATATAGTACATTCTAGTACATGCTGATGCATTCCCAACAGTTCTGAGGTGGATAGCAACAGGAAATAAAGTGCTGCTCTCCATATTTTATTACCCTGGATACTGACTCACATGTGATAAAAGCAGACCTGTCCATAGACAGATCATTCAGTCAATGGAGCAAACAAATTTATATCTGCCACCTTTACACATAAATCATATGAATTAAGTCATGTATTTCTGCCAATTTGTACTATCTCTGTGTAAGTAAATTACCACTCAGACAAATTTAAATTTCACTTACAGGATCTATTCATTTGAGCCTCAGTTCACATTGTGCATTCTTTCATTTTAATGGGCTGCCGTCTCGCAAAACAAAAGGAAAAAGGTCCCTGCACTTTCCCAGAAATCGCAGCCCGCGGTGTAGGTGCGATAAGCAGTGCAGGCGGAATGCCAATAAGATTAATGGCACCCATGGGTCCCACAATTTGTGTGCGGGTGCTTGCAGCTGCGAGATGAAGTGCAGGTCCTGCAGCAGCTTCCACCCGCACTAGTGTAAACCAAGCCTTAAAGAACTTTTTTGTAAAGGGAAAATTTGTGTAAAAGGGCTCAAATCATAACTCCTGGCAGAATCTTTTCTTTTTCTTTGGGATAGAGTGGAAAGGGTTAGAACCTCTGTCATTTTCCAGTGCTACCTGTCTCCCCATTATAATGATGTTTCCATTCTTCATGCCTCGACCCCCATCTCTGAATCAAGAAGTGAGGGGAAATCTGTCCAACAGCAGCACAGAAATTAAAACACATGTTCTAACCCTTTCCCACTCTATTATTGCATGAGTTATGGGTTGCAGTATTTTGAATACAGAGACCAGAAAATGCAATTGTACAGCATTGTAATATAGTCATGTGGCCTGAGAAAATACCTTTCTGCTGTTTTATTTATAATTCCTGACAATTATCTATTTTGAACACCTTAGACAACCATCACATCCCTAAACACAAATGGTCACAATGGGCAAGTGTTCATTTTTAGGTGTAAAGAGCGGGGCAGGGGAGATGCACTGAACACACCTCTGGCACAAGCTTACCAAGAAGAAAACAAATGGAGAATGGTTAAAGTTGATCTACTTAAACTAAGAATCTGGTTCAGCTGTTTTTGGTAGCCAATCTGCTTCTAACTTCAGCTTGTTTAAATAAGCTTTGACAATAAAACCTGGAAGCTGATTGTTCTCTATGCAGAGCTGAACCAGATTTTACACTTTCCAGGTTTAGCAAATCCCCCCAATGCCTCCCACTGCTAGTCCATGGGTATCCAACCCTTTGACATTTCTGGGCCACATTGGAAGAAAAGGAATTGTCTAGTCCACACATAAAATACACTAACAATAAGAACAGCTGATGAACAGAAAAAGTCAGGCAAGTCACTCGTTAACGATCACTGATATACATAAGGTACCTATCTGAGTAATAAAACTTAATTTTTTGTATTTTTTATTGTAAAATTAAAAGAGGGCAACAAAAAATAAGTGATATTTTTGACACTATTTTTGATAAACTAGTGCATCAATATATGGTTGGATTGATGTAGTAGCAATTCTCAATGAATTCTCAAAGTGCTCATCCTTGAAAATAGTTGCTCACAAATATACCGTATTTGCCGGCGTATAAGATGACTTTTTGACCCTTGAAAATCTTCTCAAAAGTCGGGGGTCGTCTTATACGCCGGTACACGTCAGGGAGCACTTTTTAGGGGGGCGGCGCGGTGCTGCCGCTGTCCCCTTCTTTCGACTGAAGGGACACCAAGTACAGGGGTTGGCAGAGGGCTGCTGTCTCTTACCTGGCTCCCATGACGATCCATCCAGGAAGCGCTGCTCCTTCAGTCACTTCAGCCACTCCCTCACTCCTGCCGCTCGGCTCCGCCTCCTGATTGGCCGCCAGAACTGTAGCTCAGGAAAGGCACACAGGCGGCCAATCACGGGCGAGGAGGCGGAGCCGAGCGGACCCGCGAAAATCGAGTGAGGGTAAGTGTGCAGTGCAGAGGTGCTGCTTCAACCACATATGCTGGCTGCAGCAGTACCATACTAGAACAGGAGTCAGCAAGTGTCATTGGTGTCAGTGGGAGGAATAGTGCCCCATCATTGGTGTCACTGATACTAATGATGGGGCATTATTCCTCCCACTGACACCAATGATGGGGCACTATTCCTCCTACTGACACCAATGAAGGGGCACTATTCCTCCCACTGACACCAACGATGGGGCACTATTCCTCCCCCCCACTGACACCAACGATGGGGCACTATTCCTCTCCCCACTGACGGAGTACTATTCCTCCCACTGACACCAATGTTGGGACACTATTCCTCCCACTGACACCAATGATGGGGCACTATTCCTCCCACTGACACCAATGTTGGGACACTATTCCTCCCACTGACATCAATGATGGGGCACTATTCCTCCCACTGACACCAATGATGGGGCGCTATTCTTCCCACTGACACCAATGATGGGGCGCTATTCCTCCCACTGACACCAATGATGGGGCATTATTCCTCCCACTGACACCAATGATGGGGCACTATTCCTCCTACTGACACCAATAATGGGGCACTATTCCTCCCACTGACACCAACGATGGGGCACTATTCCTCCCCCCCACTGACACCAATGATGGGGCACTATTCCTCCCCCCCACTGACACCAACGATGGGGCACTATTCCTCTCCCCACTGACGGAGTACTATTCCTCCCACTGACACCAATGTTGGGACACTATTCCTCCCACTGACACCAATGATGGGGCACTATTCCTCCCACTGACACCAATGTTGGGACACTATTCCTCCCACTGACACCAATGATGGGGCACTATTCCTCCCACTGACACCAATGATGGGGCGCTATTCCTCCCACTGACACCAATGATGGGGCGCTATTCCTCCCACTGACACCAATGATGGGGCGCTATTGCTTCCACTGACACCAATGATGGGGCACTATTCCTCCCACTGACACCAATGATGGGGCACTATTCCTCCCACTGACACCAATGATGGGGCACGATTCTTCCTACTGATACCAATGATGGGGTGCTATTCCTCCCACTGACACCAATGATGGGGCACGATTCGTTGCTCTGACACCAATGATGGGGCATGATTCCTCCCACTGACACCAATGATGGAGCGCTATTCCTCCCACGGACACCAATGATGGGGTGCTATTCCTGCCACTGACACCAATGATGGGGCACGATTCGTTGCTCTGACACCAATGATGGGGCATGATTCCTCCCACTGACACCAATGATGGGGCGCTATTCCTCCCACGACACCAATGATGGGGTGCTATTCCTGCCACTGACACCAATGATGGGGCACGATTCGTTGCTCTGACACCAATGATGGGGCACTATTCCTCCCACTGACACCAATGATGGGGCACTATTCCTCCCACGGACACCAATGATGGGGCACTATTCCTCCCACTGACACTAATGATGGGACACCATCATTGGTGTCAATGGGAGGAATAGTGCCCCATCATTGGTGTCCGTGGGAGGAATAGTGCCCCATCATTGGTGTCAGAGTGAGGAAGCGTGCCCCATCATTGGAATACCATATCATATTGAAATCAAATCTGATGTTTTTTAATTTTTGGTGTGCGTTGGAAGAGGGGTAGTCTTATACGGCGAGAATAGCCCAAACCCTATATTTTAACAGGAAAAGTAGGGGGTCGTCTTATACGCCGGCAAATACGGTAAGTGCTGCCGAAAACAGATGACATGAATAAGGTGTGATTGTGAATAGTGGGATATTTTTCTTTGGGAAGATAAAACTTATAAAAGTCCAGTAAAGAGTCACTGTTAAATTTTTCTTCAGCCACATGTGTTTCCTTAGTGTAAACAAATTTTTACACAATATTCCAAAAATAAAAAAATTGTAAGTAAGTTTACAATTTTGTGTTGGCCCGCATTCTTAGCCTTCTTGGGCCACATGCAGCCCACACGCCGTGGGTTGGACACCTCTGCTCTTGTGCCTTGATGAGCTTTAGATAAAAACAACCAGTTTTAGGCTAGGTTCACATCTGTATGGGTGGTGCTGCTGCGGATCCGCACAAAAATCCATGCAGCCGCACCACCCACACAGAGGAATGTGGATCCGCGAGCGGGTGCCATTAAATCTAATGGCACGCCGCCTGCACTGGAAATCGCAACTGTACTGGGAACCGAGGTTCCCATGCAGGCTGCATTTTTAGAAGTGCAGGGACTTCCCTGCGTATCCCGGGGCACGGAAGTCCATTCAAATGAATGGGCTCTCGCGCCCGCACAAAACGAGGCCCGCAGGAACCTGGATATGTGAACCAGGGGTAAGAGACGTTATCTAATGTCTGTTAGCACCTGAAAGAGAAACTCCATGAAGAAGAACATGAAGAATGCAATTGTTGTACTATCCTCCCTAAAATGCTATTTGCCTGGCCATAATATTAGCCTCATTACTTTAAATCTCTGAATCTCTGATTCAAGACAAGAATGCAGATAAAGATTTTTTCCTGACTTTCCTTATCTGCATATTTCACCCCCTTGATGAAGTCTTTACAACAGGTGGAAACCATAAGGAGGTGGTGACATCATCATTGCGCATTATGTACTGACACATGGAAGTGTGGCTTATAAGAGATTAAGTTGTGTACATTGGCGAGGATGGTGCACTGTTAACCAGTGAGTGCTAAGAAACTATTGATTTTCAGCATTTTAAACAGTTTTATGCTATTCAGATTGTTTCCTTGCATGTCTATTTCATCCATTGGAACTTGCATGAGGAACAAAGAAAGTTCTGAGAAGTTGGAAATATACATATTGAACACATTTTGACCCATTGTAAGTAAGTGTTTGAAGCACTTGATAATTTTGTTCAGAACTTTTTGAATCACTTTCTGGTTTAAGGTATAAGGATTTAGATGGAATTTAACTTTTTAGTACATTGTATAAATGTATGTTTTTTATAGCTTATAGGTGAGATAAATAGATAAATTAGATTTTGGGAGAAGGGTGGGCATAGCATTTATAGTATTATAACAAGTATCTGCATATCTGTCTCAGATGATTTAGACAATATTAAAGCAAATTGGACTCTTGTAAGCAAATTGCACCAGCTTCACACAAACACTCATCTTCATCACTACCCCAATCTCTTTTCGTAATGAAGTGAAATACGTTACATTTCCAGCTATGGGAGCGCATAGGCATTCTTCTCTTTCCTCCCATAATTCATCATTGGATTCCTAAGTGGTAACAGTCATCAATTTTTTGTAAATTCTGGCTAAGATAAAGCAGTATTAAACCCAAAAGCAGCCCACCCCAGCACCCCCCTAGATCCAGGCCTTATGGCATTTACTTCCCTGGTACTAGCAGGAGTCCCTGCATTTGCTGCAACCTTTTATTGCCAGCAACCTGGCATCCCATGCTTATGCCTGGCTTGTCAGTGCCTCTGCTATGCTTCCAAGGCATCCCTGATGTCCCTCCAGACGATCATGGGCCAGGCTTGTCCACAGTGATTTTTGTATAAAATAGTTGCTTGGAAAAAAAAACATTAAAAACACTATAAAAACCACCATCGTTTTCTTATTAACCTCTTTGATGCTTTTTTCCTTCATTGGAGTCATAAACCCGCACTGCTGTGCCTATCTCTGACAATCCTCCTGTCATTGCCGAATACTGGGCTACTCTGACAGGTAAAACTCACCTCTTCCTTCCTGCACATTCCTACTGGCCAGTGAGACAGCCCAACATAGTGATGGGCCGATTGGAATGTGAAGGAGGGGCATAGTGGTAATCTCCGACACTACCTGGAAGTGTCGCAGCTTTGCTTGTTAAAACTTGCCATGATTTGTTTAAGATGGAAGAATTTGAAAGGCTTCTGCAGTAATGTTCAGGTACCTTTAGATTTCTTTTAGTTGCCTGTGGAGGCATATGTAAACAAACATTCCATAATTTACAAATCAATCACTTACCTGTAATAAAGCATGCCCCATGTTGTTGATGCTTTGTGTAGAAATCTTTTCTGCAAGGTGCAATGTCCTCTTCCTGGGGAAGATCTTTTGGCATGGTAGGGGTTAATCTCGTCAGGTCTTCAGATTGAACTGCATTCAAGATAGCCAAACAGGGACTCACCCCCTCCTCTCTTATGCCTATTCATTGTTTACAATAAATGTAACGGGATCTTTAAATGGGGGAGAGGCTGATGAATGACAGGATTATTTCCTCCATTCAGAGATCGTGTTGTATCCAGTGTAAACAAGGCAAAGGTTTTCCCAATGGATGGGAGGGGAAGAGGGGGCGTACCTCCATTGGCTCTTCTTAAATGCAGGTCAGCCCAAAGTCCTGAAGATATTACCCTTGTTGTGCTGATAGTTCAATGCCAGGAAAAGAACCGGACAACCCACAGAGAATATTTCTACATGAAGCAGCAGCCTGTTTGATATGGGATGTATTTTATTATGGGTAAGTAATGTAATTCCATCTATTACGAAAACATATTTTTTAAATAAACTACAACTTTAAAAGCAAGAAGCAGGGGTGGACTGACAACTCATGGGGCCCCTGGGCAATAGGGGATCATGGGGCCCCTGTGTCCTTGCCCACACTCAAAAAAGCCTATAAAAAAGGTACAAGGGGCATTTCATGGGGCCACCTACTGACCCCGGGCTGTTGGGCAGTGCCCGAGTGCTCAAATGGTCAGTCCGCCCCTGGCAAGAAGATACTTGTTACATTTGGCCTCTCAATCAAGTGACCTCCAAATCATACAAGGCACAAAATAATTAGATCATAACACTGCACATCGAATTCTTTTATCTAAACTTTGTACTAGGTACACTATTCCTGGGAGGAAGATTTCAATAAAAAACATTCCTAGTAGGATTAGCTGGAATACATTCCTCACACAATAATAAGCTGAATACCCCAAGTTTCACTTAAAGTGATACTAAAAATACACTGTTTAATTTACATTGTCCATTCTCTTTCTGTAGAGGGGATGGGGATGATGGCATTGCAATTACAGTATCTTAATAATAAAAAAATAAACTAAGTACCTTTTTCCTAATCGATAAACAGCTGTCACATGACCCAGCTCTTTCCCAGCCTGTCTGCGGGGAAACATAAGCAGAAAGAGCTTCTAGTCCTCTGCTGTTGGTCATATGTTCAAAATAAAAAAAACAGCCTTTGCTATACAGAACAAAAATAAATAAATAATGTCAATAATCTGTTTTAAATTGACATACAAGTATATATTTGAAATCAAATCTTTATTATTTCTGGCAATAACATGGTATGGGTGGATTTCTGCCAGTCACAGGCTGTGTCACGCCCCTCCAGCCTGTGTCTTAGAATAACAGGCCAGGTGAAGCCTCCATCAATCAAGATGTAATATCTCACCTCCATTGTGTTTAGCTGGTTAGTGGGCATGGAGGATGAGAGGGGGGAGGGAGGGGAATGTCATTTATCACTGTGTACACGCCCACATTTGTGACTCTATAGTCGCATGGGCTGTTCAGATGTGAAAGGGAGAAAATACTCAGCATAGAAACTCACTGAAAACAGAGCATGTGCAGTAGCTGCCACCACTGCTCTACAAAATCTCCAACTGCATAGGTGACATGATGAAAAGGGGGAGAACAGTAGGATCAGCCAGTATTTTGCTGAATACAGAAAACATCCCTTAGTGAATGAGTGAGTATGAATAGCATGTAATACAGCATTTATTGATAGTTTTTTATTATGTGGGTTTCAGTGAGGAGCTGTAACACAGCACATGGAGTTTTAATGAAAAATATAAAGAAAGTACCATACACAGATACTGTATATATGCAGATGTGACAATTATACAAAGTTTATTCTTATGTATTATTCTGTAGTGTCATCCTTACCCTGCTACCTATAGCCAAGTATCAGGGGGCCATCTGTGTTAAGGAACAGGTGAGAAAATAAGATGGGTGAATCAGAAAGGCTCAGCCAGCCTCAACTGACCTATTCTAGCCTCTGGGGTATATTTTAGTCCTGGCATGTTAGGAGTTCCTTGAAGACTGTTTTGAGAACCTCTGTGTTAAAACAAGCTGTGACTCATCATGCGTGATCTATATGTAGGAACATTCCAAGGGTTAAATCATATCGAAGGTCAGAAAGAGAGTCAGATCAATTAAAGCTTTTATATTTTATTAAACTGTTAAATTAGTTTAAATTGGTATACAGTATGGCAAACATTACCACACGTATACATTGATGGCACAAGCTTGCACAATCACAAGCTGCAGCAGATGTAGCTTTCAGTAACTGTGGGACTGAATATTAGAGTGACAATGGCACCTGTTTCACAAATGTAAACACTGGTGAGCCATTTGGCAATCTGTAGTCCAATACCCTATACCAGGGGTGTCCAAACTTTTTTCAAAGAGGGCCAGATTGGATGAAGTGAACATGGTGGAGGGCCGAACATTTTTCCAAACATTCTTTGAACCATTACAATTAAATGCAAATAAATTATTTTATGCCAAGTTACCGTATTTTTCGCCGTATAAGACGCACCTGACCATAAGACGCACCTAGGTTTTAGAGGTAGAAAACAGGAAAAAAAAAATTCTGAACTAATGGACTGCAGACACAGTACAGGAGATGACCAGAGACTGCGGACAGCACAGGGATGACCAGAGACTGCGGACAGCACAGGGATGACCAGAGACTGCGGACAGCACAGGGATGACCAGAGACTGCGGACAGCACAGGGATGACCAGAGACTGCGGACAGTACAGATGACTGCTGACCTTTGGGGAGGTGGGGAGCGGGTACCTGAATTTGACAGGTACCCGCTCTTACTTCCGCAGTTGTTCTTTGATCTTACCTGTTCCTCGATCCAGCCGCGTGCTGTCTTCCGGCTTCTGTAATGGCGCTCGGCATGACAGCCGGGTGCCCAGTGCGCATGAGCGAGAAGCACTTGCACATTGTGATTGGTCCGGCGGCTTCTGGGATCTGTCATGTGTCCCAGGTACCGCCTTACCATTCACAAAAACCACCGCTTCTTGCGCATGCGCACTTGGCACCCGGCTGTCATGCCCAGCGCCCACACTACAGAAGCCGGGAAGACAGCGCGCCGCTGGATAGAGGAACAGGTAAGGTCCCGCTGCAGAGCTGAGCGGCCGGCCCGGTATTCTGACACGGCCGCGGTGGAAATACTGGACCGGCCGCTCCATATTCGCTCCATAAGACACACTGACACACTGACATGGAGGGCCGTATTAAACCGACCCTCGGGCCGGACTTTGGACATGCCTGCCCTATACAGAAGCAGTATAGGCCTCCACAAACATTGCACAGCATATGTACAGTAGATAACAGAGCTCTGCTGTAGAGTAAAAGAAATGCACAATTCAGAAGAGGTCTTTAAATAAACGGTCAAGTATTAAAGCCATTACCACAACTTTTTCTTAAAATGTTTAACTGTCCAGAACATGTTAGGTTGTATCTATTGTCAAAATGCAAATCATATATTCATTTCCACATTGGATTTTCATTAGTTCCAACCTACCCCGAATCCTGGTCTGAATGATCTTGAAGTTTGTAAACTTTCTTTTTGAAGAATCGCACATTATTTAGCTCATTGAATGCAGTGACACATACACACTACCACTGCTGTGATACTCTCTTCAGAGAGCCTACTTTCTTAGCTACAACTATGCTGCAGAGGTGCTGAAGAGGAGGAATTGCCAGAGGTACAGTCGATGCAGGAAAATCCCCAGCATCTGATGGAGATAACCAATTCTAAGGGCAAGGTAGTTAATTGTTGCAATATTAAACTTTCAGGACCTATCAGAATGTACTGCTTGAAGGTCTCTTTATAAACCTAAGACCATGGATAGATTGTCAAGATCACTAAATGACCATCATCTAAGACCAGACAAGAAAAGTGAGGGAAAAAAGGAGAGGAGTGGGAAAGGCAAGGAAAGGTTGTGGGGAAAACTGTTTGGGGACTTGGGCCTAGAGGCCAGATAAGTAAGCAATAAGTAACTCAGGGCAAAAGAGTTCAACAATGGAAAGGCATAAGCAAGACATGGTTCCCGTATTTTAAGATATTTAGATTGTGAGTCATTTAAGATGTTAAGTAATTTCCCGTTAATCCACAGGTGTCAAACTGGCAGCCCTCCAGCTGTTGCCAAACTACAAGTCCCATGAGGCATTGCAAGATTGACAGTTACAAGCATGACTCCCAAAGGCAGAGGCATAATGGCACTTGTAGTTTCGCAACAGCTGGAGGGCCGCCAGTTTGACACTCCTGTGTTAATCAGTATCATGTTCAAGCAGTCCTAAACTTCTTGGAGGTGAACTATGGGTTTCTTCTAGACTTTGGCTATCATTGATTTAGAAGCTAAGAACATGTTCGTAGCCAGTTTCTGTTGGTCAAAAAACTGTGTGATGGAAGAGGTCGACACATGCATTCTTTGGAAACATTATATGAAACAGAGTTTGGAGGAGACCAAATGTGCTGAACCAAAATGCAGTACCCAATACCACTTGAAGAGAACCTTGTATGACGATAGGGATCCCAGATAATAGACATATTATACATATCCAAACATCAGTTTTGTACACGGAAACTCAGAGTGCTTCCTAAGGGATAAGATCCAATGTTGGAGTTGAACACAGCGATAATATTCTGCATTAGTCACTTTGTGGTGTTCTTGCAAAGTTGTCCAGGACAAGAAGGAGTGTGAGGTCAGAAAATGATGAACATGAGTGAAGCCATGGGTAATCCACCAAACAAAGAATCTAGGCCAGTGATGGCGAACCTTTTTGAGCCCGAGTGCCCAAACTGCAACCCAAAACCAACTTATTTCTTTCAAAGTGACAACACTGCAATGAAACCTGAATATCGAGCTCTTGGTTTAGAAAAAACAACTCGTACAGTAGTGCAAACTAATTAACAGTACAGGGATGACCAGAGACTGCGGACACAGTACAGGGATGACCAGAGACTGCGGACACAGTACAGGGATGACCAGAGACTGCGGACACAGTACAGGGATGACCAGAGACTGCGGACAGTACAGGGATGACCAGAGACTGCGGACAGTACAGGGATGACCAGAGACTGCGGACACAGTACAGGGATGACCAGAGACTGCGGACACAGTACAGGGATGACCAGAGACTGCGGACACAGTACAGGGATGACCAGAGACTGCGGACACAGTACAGGAGATGACCAGAGACTGCGGACAGTACAGGGATGACCAGAGACTGCGGACAGTACAGGGATGACCAGAGACTGCGGACACAGTACAGGGATGACCAGAGACTGCAGACACAGTACAGGGATGACCAGAGACTGCGGACAGTACAGGGATGACCAGAGACTGCGGACACAGTACAGGGATGACCAGAGACTGCGGACACAGTACAGGAGATGACCAGAGACTGCGGACAGTACAGGGATGACCAGAGACTGTGGACACAGTACAGGAGATGACCAGAGACTGTGGACACAGTATAGGGATGACCAGAGACTGCGGACACAGTACAGGGATGACCAGAGACTGCGGACAGTACAGGGATGACCAGAGACTGCGGACAGTACAGGAGATGACCAGAGACTGCGGACAGTACAGGAGATGACCAGAGACTGCGGACACAGTACAGGAGATGACCAGAGACTGCGGACACAGTACAGGAGATGACCAGAGACTGCGAACAGTACAGGGATGACAAGAGACTGCGGACACAGTACAGGAGATGACCAGAGACTGCAGACACAGTACAGGGATGACCAGAGACTGCGGACACAGTACAGGGATGACCAGAGACTGCGAACAGTACAGGAGATGACCAGAGACTGCGGACAGTACAGGAGATGACCAGAGACTGCGGACACAGTACAGGAGATGACCAGAGACTGCGGACACAGTACAGGAGATGACCAGAGACTGCGAACAGTACAGGAGATGACCAGAGACTGCGAACAGTACAGGAGATGACCAGAGACTGCGGACAGTACAGGGATGACCAGAGACTGCGGAAAGTACAGGAGATGACCAGAGACTGCGGACAGTACAGGGATGACCAGAGACTGCGGACATAGTACAGGGATGATCAGAGACTGCGGACAGTACAGGGATGACCAGAGACTGCGGACAGTACAGGGATGACCAGAGACTGCGGACAGTACAGGGATGACCAGAGACTGCGGACACAGTACAGGAGATGGCCAGAGACTGCGGACACAGTACAGGGGATGACCAGAGACTGCGGACAGTACAGAGATGACTGCTGACCTTTGGGGAGGGAGGGGGAGCGGGTACCTGAATTTGACAGGTACCCGCTCTTACTTCCGCAGAGTTTTTTTTTTATCTTACCTGTTCCTTTATCCAGCCGCACGCTGTCTTCCCGGCTTCTGTAGTGTGGGCGCTCGTCGGACAGCCGGATGCCCAGTGCGCATGCGCGAGAAGCGCTGCGCTTTGTGATTGGTCCGGCGGCTTCTGGGATCTGTCATGTGTCCCAGGTACCGCCTTACCATTCACAAAGAGCACTGCTTCTTGTGCATGCGCACTTGGGACCCGGCTGTCACGCACACTACAGCCAGGAAGACAGCGCGCCGCTGGATTCTCCTGGCGTGCCCACAGATAAGGCTCGGCGTGCCGGCTGTGGCACGCGTGCCACGGGTTCGCCATCACTGATCTAGGCTGTTCCATTCCCAGAGGAAATAATAGATTGTTAAGGATCAGCAGAAAGGGTAGGAAGGGGAACATTAACTTACCTGAATACTGAACTGAGACCCAGAGTTTCAAGGTATGAAGCATCAAAGGGCTTAAGGAAGGAAGGTGGGCTTTGTATAGGAACCAGAATAGGGCAGTGATTGGGATACAGCCAAAATATGGCATTTCTAAGAACATCCAGAGTGGTACATCTAAGTTAGCTTGTAATAAGGAAAGTTGTGAGATTTGTGCAGCTTTGTAGTATTAATATAATGGGGGCCTCTATGTGTTTTAGGTGCAAAAATGTTAGAATGAGATACCCTGGGTCATTGGTTGAGATACCCTGGGTCATCGGTAGGCCCAGATAAAGGAGATAATCTGTCTCTGTAGATAACACATATTCATGACAGTGGCTGGAATTTCATCTTTGCAAAAGTGTGATTAGGATGTCAGCAATAGGTAGAAATTTGTGGAGAATAATGAGGTATACTGTTTGGTCAATTTTATACCCATATAATCCAGCATTGAGGATGTCCAACAAGGGAAAATAGGGCTGAATTTTGGAGACCACCTGAGGAGGGGGGTGGGGGGTGGGTAGGAGTGTGATGCTCAGGACTGTGGATTTATTTTTTAATGTTAAGGTAAGGCCTGAGAATTGACCAAATTAAGGAAGAGTTGATGGAGGTTCAGGAGGGTAGTGAATGGGTTAGTGAGGACTAGCTAAGAGAGCGTCATTCGCAAAGAGGTTAACCCTGTAGCAAAGTCCAGCTTTAGAAATCCCATTAATGTCTGGGTTGTCGCTGAATGCTGTGGCTAAGGGTTCTATGGCTAAAATGAAGAGATATGGGGATTAGTTGCACCCCTGTTGAAGCCTCAAAATGTTGAAAGGTTTTGAGAAATATCCTGCGTATTTAACCGTAGCAGAAGAGGAAGAGTATTGGGCAGATATCCCTAAGAGTATTGAGTCTCCAAAACCCCATTTCTAAAGAAGCATATATAATCTCAGGAGGGGGAGTCAAACGCCTTATATAACTCAAGAGATTAGAGAAAGCCTGAGATTGCGCATTGATGTAGATGATGGAATAGTATTATCATAATGCATTTTTAACAGGCTGTTGATAGTGTGTAGTTAAATGTCTTTGCTTGACAATAATTATTTGAAAACATGCTGATTTCTGATCCACATTCAGAAAGCATGAATCAGGCTTAAAATTCCAGCTGCATTAATCTGCATTCCATAGTAATTCCCAATCAAAGGAATAGTCCATTGCCAACTAGGAATTCACAATTTGAGGAATAGTCCATTTAGAAGAAAATTATTAGTTATAAAACCACAAATTCTAAATCACCTGCTGGCATTTTACATCTTTGTGCAATCCAGAGCAAGATCTCTCACCCCACAGGCCTCTTGCACACTGCTGCCTAAACACATAGCGTTTTAGGCATACAGGCGTATTTTTTTTTATTTTACTGATCTAAATGCAGCCAATGGTTTTCAATGTGCCTGTACATACAGGCACCTAAACATGCACTGAGTATGGATGATATACAGAAATAAAAATACAGAAATCTCAGTTGCTGGTTAGTATTTTACATGTGTCCTAGGCAAATGCCTTGTTTGCCTTGTGGTAAATACACCGCTGTCTGTATCTAAATGGATGTAGGCGCTGTTCTGCTGACAATTTTACATCCAGATCCTTTGACAAAAATCAACGTATAAATTTGAATTTTGTCAACTCATATGCTGCCATCAGGGCCACTCAAATGTAATCAGTCATTTTGAGCCTATAAATTAGGGAACACAAATAAGTGCATATGCGCATAAAATGTAAAATTGAAGAGAATTAAAAGCTAGAACTTAGTTTACCCATGTATGTGCAAATACGCACAAAATAAACAGGTTAGAAGTACTTGTGTTCAGCAAATACCCTAAAGCTGGCCATACACATATAGTTTTCTTTCATTCAGCTGGCGGGCTGAGCAAAAGAAATTCAACAGATTCCTCCATCCAACAACGCTGATGGACAAGTCTCCCTCTGCAGGCTATTGTATTCTAACAGCTGATGAGCCGACTGTCAGAATATATGAACACTGTCTGTATCCAGTGATGTATTTAGTTTGTGTGCTGCCCTAGCCAACACTAAAATCGGGCTCCCCCTACCTGACCAGCATCCTCACTCCCATTACCCTCTGACAACACAGCACATAACCGCAATCCTGCCCATCCCCTCCGCCGCCCCCCACCACCGCCGACCAACACACATCCCCCCGCTGCAACCACCCGATTCATGCACTAACCTTGACCTCCAGAAAGAAAGAGGCAGCCTGCTATCCCTGCACCCTCCAGCAGCGCATAGCCTCCTCGGATCTCATCGACAAGCTGAGGCAGTGCCTCACCAGGTCCCTATCCCTGCCACTTGTGTTCCTTCTTTAGAGGACCGGTGCTGCCCTTTTGCAAATTGCTGCCCTAGACAAATGCCTTGTTTGCCTTGTGGTAAATACACCGCTGTCTGTATCTAACTGGATGTAGGCGCTGTTCTGCTGACATATTTCCATCCAGATCCTTCAATAAAAATCAACGTATAAATTTGAATTTTGTCAACTCATATGCTGCCATCAGGGCCACTCAAAGAGTTTTGACCAACATTGCATGTATGACCAGCTTTAAAATACAAAGCAGGTCATAGACAGTAGAGTGTAGCCAATTTTCAAGAATTTCCTGACTGTTCTCAGGTATCTATGCCAGGCAGCACATACCTAAATGTAATCAGTCATTTTGAGCCTATGAATTAGAGTACAGGAAGCACATTGCAGGCACCTACAGCACTTGGCTAATCAGGGAAGAAAACAATACTCATACTTATAATTGCTAAAGAAGGTGTGCACTCCGGGATCTCAAATGCAGTGGCCACCTCTATTCCACTAGTTACTGAGAGCCCTATCAAACATTTAGATGATTTAACCATTTTTCTCTGTTGTTGTTACTACATCTCATTTGAAGTTAATAAAGTTGCTATAATATGTATGCAAAGCTAAGGCACATTTCTATCTTTTCTCACAAAAAAATCCAACATTGTTTTGCCAGTCACAAAGATTTTATATCCACATTATAATCTTCAATCAAATTCCATGAAACGTAAAAAAGCATCTCTTGCTGTGAGGCTGTTTCCTGCAAGAGTTAAATGCTTGTTTACGTCTAAGACAGTGGTCTCCAAACTACAGCCCAGGGGCCGGATGCCTTTATCTGGCCCTTGGGGTACTTTTCCTCCTACAAATACAAGACACTATTCAACAGTCTTGCAGAACAAGATCAGAGGATTGGGTAAGTAAAACTGCTTTTTCTGGTCCTCAAGATGTAAAACAAGCATTTAACCCCTGCGGTGCGGAGGCAGCTCCATGGCAAGGAAGGATTTCTAGTTTCCCTGTAGTTCAGCTTTAAATATATGGGATGTGTGGGATATATATATATATATATATATATATATATATATGTTAAATGTAGAGAGGTACTGGTTGCTTTAAATCTTAAACAGCAGTTGCAAAGCATTTTTTTTCTTTTCGTTTGTTGTGAGTGACAGACAGGAAAAGCAGGACTGTGCTCTGATTGGTGGTTGCTACAGCTGAGAAGGATCCACCCATAGCAGCACTGTTGCAGCTGAACTTATGATGGAGGAAAAGGAGGGAGGAAAAAGGAAGAAGAAGCACATGTGGGGAGGCAGACATTTTCAGGGGGCCACATGGAGCAAGGGCTCCTGGTGTAAAGTCACAGAGTCTCACTCTCTGTGCTGCTAGAGCCCATGGGCTGGGCTGGGAGTGAGTAGCAGAGGAATTGTTGCAGGAGGACAGTGTGCAAATCAAGGATTGTCCTGCCTGACACTCAGCATTACAGCCACTTAAGTGCATGTGTCTCTCAAAGTCTGGACCTGCTGAAAGAGAGAGGAGTTCTACTACTGTCTAATGCTATCTAGAGGACAATCCAGAAACAGTGAGTACTCTGTGATGAAAGGGGATTTTGATATTGGTGCATTTGCTGTTCATCTCTGGAGAATGGTCATGAGAAAGCCTGCTCTCTAATTCTCAGAGTGACACAGATCTTGGAAAGCCCAAGCTGCTCAGAATTAGTTATTCCTGCTGCTGATTGATGAGAGAACTCTGTCACTGTATATTACTGGTTTGCCTACTCAAAATGTGTGCTGTGGCTGAAGAGTGTGTTTAGTTCCAAGTCCCCACAGAAGCTTGCTGCTTTGAATATACTGAGCAAGTGTCAGTATATCAGGATTTCACCTGTATGGTAAAGATTTGTTGAAGTGTTGTTTTTTTCCTATTGCAATGTTCACTGGAAGATTCTGCTTAAAGGAGACTGTGCTATCCTGCTATCCCTGGATTATAAATACTCTCTCATACAGAGAGTGAGCGCTCTTCCATTGATTAAAGGGCCCCAACGTTGAGAGACTTTAAGTTTCATCCCACTGGCCAGTGGTTAGGTAGGATATTTCTGTTCTAGATAGTACTACTATAACAAATGTCAATAAGCTGTTTAACCTCATTAACAGTTATTGTTTCATGTGTCAATATCAATCTCATATGCCACCCTAGTCAGTGTGATACTAGTCAGTTTTTGGAGTCTTTGGCGAATGAAGAGTGATTTCTTACTAACTGTGTTATGCAAAGTGGTATCTGTGTTTTATGTACATTAACCGTGTTAAAACAGTTAGTTATTTTTCAGGGTTTGTTTTCTTCATTAAAACCCATATAAAATATTTTCAGAGTGTCGGGGTGTTCTGGGTATAATCAGAGGTGTCACCAGATTCAGGTGAGAGCTGAACCTATCTATCTAGCCAAGCATCACCCAAGGGTGTGCTACACACACACACACATATATATATATATATATATATATATATATATATATATATAACTTATATCCCACACAATTTAAAGCCACAACAGAGACAGAAAAGAAATTAGTAATACATGAATCTTTTATCCAGATATAACATAGGTTCTCATTTTTTTTCTTAATTATTAAATTATTTGCAAAGGCAAAAAAAAATAAAATTCTGTAACAAACAATCATTCAGCCAGAATCTATGTACCAACACCTGTATAATGATTTAGAGCTTATTCTCAAACACATACACTTACCAACCACTTTATTCTGTACACCTAACTAGTGCCAAGAGAATATCCCCCACACCATTACACCACCAGCCTGGATCATTGATACAAGGCAGGATGGATCCATGCTTTCATGTTGTTTATGCCAAATTCTGGTCCTACCATCTGAATGTCGTAGCAACCAGTCTGCCCGTTCTCCTCTGACCTGTGACATCAACAAGGCATTTTGTCCACACAACTGCCACTCACTGGATATTTTCTCTTTTTTGGACCATTCTCTATAAACCCTAGAGATGGTTGTGTGTGAAAATCAGCAGTTTTTAAAATACTTAGACCAGCCCATCTGGCACCAACAATCATGCCACGTTCAAAGTCGCTTAAATCCTCTTTCTTCCCCATTTTGATGCTTGTTTTGAACGTCATCTTCGCCATGTTTACATGCCTAACTGCATTGAGTTGCTGCCATGTGATTGGCTGATTAGCAATTTATGTTACCAAGCAATTGAACAGGTGTACCTAATAAAGTGGCCAGTGAGTGTAGAAGTTATTTTAGCTACATTTGTTACCTTAAACCGGAACTGTAATCAACATCAAAAATGACTTTGTTCTTACCTTTTTTACATGTTGACCCTGCTGTTATTTTCTACCTGCCATTAACAGACCAAGCTTTGCAGCAAAATTAACAGTTAGAGGGTTGAGACCAGGGGCGGACTGACAAATCATGGGGTCCCCGGGCAATACTGGATCATGGGGCCCCTGTGTCCTTGCCCCAAACTCAAAAAAGCCTATGAAAAAGGTACAAGGGGCATCTCATGGGGCCCCCTACTGACCCCGGGCCCACGGGCAGCGCCCGAGTTTCCAAATGGTCAGTCCGCCCCTGTTTGAGACAAACCTTTTAATACTAACAGGAGTGCTTACAATGGTCAATTTTTATTCATTTATTTAAAACCTTTATACCAAAAGGAAAAAAAAGAAACTGTTGCTGTAACTTCTTAAATGTGTAAGCTGAAGTTCAGCTTTTATAATCACTTATTTTAGTCCATATAAATTTACTAGTCCATCTAATCACGGCCATACATGCTCTAATAAATGATAGATGTATTTTTTGATGTTTTATTGTAGGTATCGTGTTATTTGGATGTATTTATGCCACACATGGGGTAGTAATTTTCAATCAATGGTTAAGATATGATCTCAATTTAGGATTGTAAGTTATTGATCACATCTCTGTTCCACCATGTATTCTGTAACCTGAATGCTCAAAACATAGTCATATTCATGAACAAAGTATCTCAATGTTGCCAGTCAATACAAAACAATCAGTCATTTTCCACCTTGGCCGACCGACTCAGTTTGATTGAATCCAATTTAAATCAATTGGGAGGGAAGTTATGGCTATTCGATTGTCTGCAGATTTAATGATTGTGTTTGAATCACACAACAATCAGATAATAAAATTCAAACGTGCACAACCATGACACTACATTCTCTACAGATTGACAATGCTGCTGTCCAAGGGTGTCTATGTAGCTCCTCCATAGATAAAGTGGAGGCGTGAACGTAGCCACCTTAAGACATTACATGTATGACAGTGGCAGGATCACCAAGTGAACATAAAAAAAACAGATAACTAATGCAGTCTAAGCACTAGTTAGCTGCCACATATTAAATGCTTGTTCTTGCTTTAAAGTACCTGTCCCATGAACACAAAGTTTAATTCACAAACATAGGTATCAAATAAGTTTGAAATTTGCATTTTGTCACATGTAATGATATGAAATTTAATTATTTAAAACCTTTATTGCTCATGAACCTCTTCTCCTCAATAGACAACTCATATTTCCTTAAACTTTTACCAGATATAATGTAGATTTTTGTAAGTTTTGCATAATTATTCTGTACATTATTTTCTACATTAAAAAGCACATACAGATTAAAAGCTGCACTTCCAATAGCACATTTATCATTGCATCAGTTCCATCATCATCATTACAAACAAAATATTTGCATGTTTGCAATTGCATCTTAAAAGTTGTGACAAACTTATTTTAGCAATTCAAGTGCCTGTGTCTGTCCAGTCCCTCTTCCCATGACAATCTTATTTGAGATACCAGGAGGGTGCCCTTAAAGAGACAAACCACGGAACAGCATTCAACTGGCTAAAAATAGAGATCAATATCCTTTCTTAATACTGCATTATTATTAATGTACTGGCAAATTAGAATGTACTAAACTGTGCAATAATCCTGTTTATGATCAGAAATCATGTGGACAACTGACTTTACAGAAGGTTTGAGCTGTTATCTGACTCTAAATATAGTAAACTAGAATGTGTTAGCAAATATTAATTTATGAAATTTGGCAGTTCTAGAAAAACAGCTGCAGAAACAACCAAACATATCTCTTGCAAGCATTTTGGCCTCAATATAACGCAGACTAAGGTTTTCCTCAGGATTCACAAAACTTTCACCCAAGATTCACACATATTCTAATTGGATTCAATTAATTGTTGTGTAAAAGTTATTAAATAGACCAATAAGTGTTCATCGTACAACAAAGACATCATACACACCTATACATGATACAATGCATTTCTGAGGAAGACAAGCCTTCTGTATGGGATCCTGAAAACTTCAGCAGTAAAAGTTGTAGTAACTTTATCTCCAATTTAGCTCCATCTCTAGATATATATCTAAGCTTACCGTGCAGAAATCAGAACATCAGCTCCTCGGACAAGGTAAGCAGAGCAAATCCAGAGGAAGCAGGTAAATATTGTGTGTTTGCTGAATCCCAATCCTGAACTGATTGCTTCCTCCACCCGGCCAAATCTCCAGCAGCAGCTGTCACTCACAACACGCGCTGCCCACCATCTATTTATAGACATCCAGGCATAGGGACAGTCACATTTTCCAGGAGGGTTCAGTGTCTTGGGAAGAGACTGGACATTACTGGGGGAGGGTAAAAACATAGAAGAGACAACTATACGTAATGTGTTTTGGTAGCTGAGATTTGTTTACTTGTCGTTTATGACACTTGCGTCATTTTACTTGACATCATATTGTAATTGGTTTTGCAATAGTGTAGAACATAACTATGTTTCAAGGCTAAAATACATGTTCTATTCAACTATCAGAAGAACAGCAGTACCATTTTCACTACTACACCACAGTGGCTTAGGGGTTAGCACTTCTGCTTTGCAGCACTGGGATCTCTGGTTGTAAACTCAGGGTGTAAAAGGGTGTAAATGGGACCCCCACCCTTAACCAGCTCCCCTGTGACAGCATGCAGGGTTTTTTCACCTTTACAACAGCTATCACTTTTGAAATCACTTGTAGGCAGGCCCTGATCATGTGACTGAGTTACACAAATGCTCTCATCCAGAAACCACCTGAATCAGGGCAGACTAAGGCCTATGTCACAGGCTGCACACAGTCCACAGCCCTCTCAATACTCCATTGTACCCGTATACGTGCATGTTTGGTGTGTCAGAAACATGGAGGGCCCTGTACACCCACTAACCATACATCAATATCCCTTTTTAGGGATCCTTTGGATGAACTGTGATTTACAATACTGGAGGATCGTAGAGCTCATGGAATTGTATCTCTCTACCTAATGCTTGATAATAGCGGCTTCAATATCATTTACATCTGCCTTAACAGCGGTGGGTGTTTTACTAGATTTAATAAGCACTCATATCTCTGTTTTTGCTATATATGACTATGATGCTATGATTGTTTTTATTTTGGTTACTTTATGGTTACTATTGTCACTTTTTATATATAGCCTGCCTCTGTGGCTATCGGTTCGGCCTCAGCGCTTTCCTGGGAGGGCCTTGGCCCGGTTAGTGCCTGTCTGGATGCAGTATGGGGAGGAGTTATGGACCTGGTCACACATCAAATGTTTTTAATATGGTGTAAATTCAATTATTGATGCTTTTTCACTTGGTCTCTATCACAGTATGCCGTGACTATTATGATTTTGACATTTATATAACAATATTGTCTACAACTATCATTATAATTATTGTATGACTTTAATATATGTGTTTCAGTCTTTAGAGGCCACATGTCTTATTTACAGAGTTTTTTTACCCAGAAGAAGGAGTAAAGTTACCCTGAAACACGTTGGATGCTACCTAGGAACTCTGTTATGTTGACATAATTTTGTATGGTATCATTGTGATTACTGAATGTAAAACCGCCTATTCAATGTTTTATGACTCTCATCTATGTATAATAAAAATGGATGTAACATTTATATACTCTGGTGATGCCTATAAAGTCCCACTTAGGGGGGTTGATTTATCCTATACAAGTTTGCACTTTAGGGATGTTTGGCATCCAGTAGATATACCTCAGGTTCACCTTTCTTATATACACGAATATCAATGACACTCATCCAGCTGGGGACACTTCTTGGATTGGGCTCAACATCTTCACATGGTTACAAGATAGGCTTCCACTCCCCTATCCACCACCATCCCCTAGCCCGACAAGATTTACTCAGAGTTGCTTCCACCAGGATCCTCCTTTTAATGTGTGTTTCTCATGCTATGTACAGTTTAGCATTGGCTTAACAGGGCACTATCCCACTTCACAGCAGCAATGATACTAAGGTTCCACTCCAGAAATGTGAAGCTGCCACAGGCTCGGTTCAACTCAATTTCATTGAGGTAGTTCACATAACTACAAGTCAGCCATGAGCAGTTTTTCCCTTTGTGAAAGTGTACTTTCAGTGCTCAATAGCAGGGATACCCATCTGAGGGGTGGCAATGAGAGGAGTTAAGTCCTTACACTATCTTTCTCTTTGGCTTTTCTCTTCCCATCACCAGCCTGGACTCTCTCTGGACTCCCCTCGCTAAGCTTCTATATGATCCTACCAGGAGTATTTAAAGAAAAAGCATTCTTTAAAAGGGCAACCAATTAACACCTGCCTACATAATGCCACATTGTTCATTCACAGAGATCTGCGAATGAATGCATTACAAGTCCCATCTGCCACGTGGTAGAGTTACTTACAGTGGAACACAGTGCAGTGATAAACTCACTAACAGCTCACTGACAATTCTTCCAGTTCTTCAATGTGTGTGTGTTTTTTTCCGTCCATTCCTGTGCATTGGCAGTCCATTCATTTAAATATGCTTTAGTGAAACTAAATTCCACAGTACTCACTTCTCCTCCCTCTCTGGTGCCAGCCATCTTCTCTTCACTTTCTTCCGGGTGCCAGGTCTTTGGCCATTTTGGACCCAGCCCCTCCTGGATCATTCGGTGCGCCCTGCAGTGTAGGGTGTGTGAGGTAGGGACAGAGACCACCGGCTACAGAGAGGTAAGATTTGAACAGGGAAAGGTTCTGGTGGAGGAGGGTCCGCTTATAATTAGTCCTGTAACCACTGGAAATAACCTGGTTTGGGAACCCTTCTGCCAGCCTGCACATCATTATTATTATTATTATTATACAGTATTTATATAGCGCCAAAGGGTTTGCTCAGCGCTGTACATTATAGTGGGGGACAGTACATGAGACAATACAGTAACAAAACAATACAATACAAGAGGGGTTCGAGGGCCCTGCTCTTTCAAGTTTACAATCTAGAAGGGAGGGGATAGTGGCACAGGAGGAAGTGGGGGATGGAGTGGTAGGAGGAGTGGAGGAGATCAGCAGTTAGGTGAGGGTGGGGTAGGCTTCCCTGAAGAGATGGGTTTTCAGGGTGCGCCTAAAAATGATTTGGATCCTTGCACCCTGTGTTGCCAGCGCAGCACCCTGTTGGCTATTCTAGGGGGCTAATTGGATTCTTCTGAGCTATGCTAAGCACTGCAGGCAGGGTCAATCGCCCTGCACATGGGGTACCCTTGCTGTGTCGTGTTCATCAATGCCTCGGAAAAAGGCGGAGACTGCTTTCTGGGAAATTAAACCTTAATGCAGTTCTCCAGCTTAGAGATGGCCATACACTGTACACTGAGTGAATAAACTGGATTCCAGCTACTCTGCTCCTGTTTCAATGCACACCTTGACTGTAACTGCAATTGCAATTTGGGGGGACATGCTGAGCTTACACACACTCCTCCCATCCATAGTATCTCTGACACCTCACTCCCAGTGACAGAATGGGGTCCTGCTGTGAACCTAGCGAGGGCCTCATGTGTGCACTTTGTCTTCTTACTCTCCTGTACCTGGCAGCTAGACTGAAGGTCTCTGTGACGGTGATCTGCTCCTGTTGATATGGGAGATCGACTGCTAGGGGAGGTAGTCCCAGAGACAACCCCCTCACTACCGGAGTATGCTTAACTTGGCACAAGTAGCATTCTTCACAACAGGCTGCATGTAATGGTTACCAGACTTCCGTTACCCTTGGCAACTGCTTGTTCTTACTCTGTACCATGTTAACTCTTGGAGAGCCATCTTCATACCCCAATGTGCTTTAATTGACCTAGCTGCAGATGGCTATGTGTAATGTGCTGGTTACTTTCACACACTCATTCAAAAAACTTCAGAACAGGCATGACAATGGTTCAAAGGCTTTACCGAAAAACTTTAGCATAACAGAATAACAGTTCAACAGGCAAAGTCTTTCCCCAACTAAACCCTGGCTTCAGTCATAGCTGTCCCAGCATACCTGCCCAGGTTGAGATTTCATTAATGGTAGAGTCCATGATGGTGGTCCCCATAAAGATGGTGTCTTCTAGGGGGACTGCAAGTTCCAGCAGTCCTCTTACATGGTGGTGGTTACGTTCAGCAGCAGACCCCCCTGTGATGGTTGTGCG
This sequence comes from Staurois parvus, assembly GCF_062004578.1. Classification (NCBI taxonomy): domain Eukaryota; kingdom Metazoa; phylum Chordata; class Amphibia; order Anura; family Ranidae; genus Staurois; species Staurois parvus. The sequence continues at coordinate 605,234 of NW_028318628.1, forward strand.
GACTGGGCACATGACAGGCTGTGTGTGTAGCAGCCATGTTGTTCAGAATTCAGCCATTACATTTTATTTCTCATTTTCTTTTCTGTTTTAAAACCAGAGATCCAGCAGCTCCAGCTCCCCCCACACTCCGTTCCAGAACATAGTTATAGTTTCAGAGGTGCCTTGAGTCAACAAGGGTCTGGGTCTTCAAATGACTGTTTTTCTCCACTTAGGCCAGAGATCTGGTAGGCCCTCTAGCAATCAACTCCTACAGTTTATCACTTTCTGGAGGGGACTAGAAGTGACCTATTGGAAAGCGAAATCCTTCAGTTCTGTCACACATGGTTTGTAGGGCAATGAAAGCACTAGGAATACATAGTGTGCTAGAAAATGTCTACCCAGAAAGCACCCAGGCTTGGGCTGACCTCTCCGAGACCTCTGCCCAATTCACAACTTACAATATGATACAAACATATGGTACAAATAAACACAGTGACATCCCCATGGCCACTCCTCAGCTGCTTAACTGGTCAGATGGTCACTGACAACAGTCCCTTGATACCAGAGAAAAAGAGACTGCTACAGGAGTAGACAGCTCTTGTTTTAGCATCAACCAAGCAACACCAACCTGGACTTTAGAGAGCCACTGTACCATTTTTGTTTGGTCAATTGGACACTGCTAAAACCAAGAGATGTGAAAGTATTGTTCATTTTCATTTTGACATTTTTCATTATTAAACCATATTTAGAAAAGTGTTGAAATTGTCTCTAAAGGTTTTAATGCAAACTAAAAGAATCCTTGTCTCTTGAAGAGTGTTATTATAGTATACATCTCTGAACATACCTGTCTGTGGTGACAGTGTGTGTTGCAGACGTTTATTCTAAAATCATAGTTGTTATTGCTAAGACTGTGAGTTTCCTACTTCTTGGTGGTGGCGTTTAATGGGTTAATTGCTTAACTAACTTAACCTAGTGACAAATTGCTCTCAGGCTGCTGTCACCTAGAATGGGGGCCTGCAAGCTAGAAAATCTTTGTGGACTGTACAGCTGAGAGTGGCACTGTTATGTAAGCGCAGTGTGAGATTCGCCAGTCCTTTGTCATGAGTTGGTGAGAAAGGCAGGGGTCAGGCACCATGTTCGTCATACCTCCCGACAGGACTCGTGGCTACAAGACCTCGATTCTGAGCAGATTCCCACACACTCTTGCTCTCTCTGGGACCTGGTCCCTTGTCCCTTTTTTATCACCACTGGACCAGGAGGGCGGACCCAAAAAGCCCTCAAACTTAGACAATGGGAACAGCAACAAAAGACTTTAACTGTTTCCCCCTAGTTAAGGCAGCCATATTAACTAACCTGCCTACAACCCTGTGACAGACCGCCTGGCAACCAAGCCCTGGGTGCTTCCATCAGAGAACAGCTTCCTTGCCACTGGGGAATTGCACCCAAGACTAGGCAACACTAGCTTAGGTGCAAAACTAGAACTCTTTATTGAACAGAAATACAGGTTTTTATACATTTCAGAAATAGGGGCAGCCACCACATAAACATTAAAAACAAACATTACACATTGGGATAAACATCCCACACTGATTAGATAATGAAGTTGACACCAGACTAATCCCATCATGCAGGAACCTCCAGGAGGACCAAACAATAGGTGACTCAATTAACACAATTAACAATGGGACAAATACACAATGGTAAACATATCACACCATACTAAACAGATTACAGCAAGAGACTTCAGCATCAGGTTGTTTCGAGCTGAGTATATTAACATCTGCTTATAGTCTCTGACTCTGGGGGGGTTAAGCAGTCAATGCTGGTTTGGACACATAGACCCCAAATCTGTATATTGGTCCTCCAGTTCTCAGAGTCTGTGTGTTTCGGGGACACATGGACTTGAATCCAAAGTAAAAAGGTCCCCCCAGGCACACACCTCCCAAAGAACAGAGTCCCCTCAGATGCCAGTACCCATGGTCAGTAGGCAAGAGGCTAGCCTGCAATCCCCTCCATAAGACCCTGTCCCAGTTGTGCCTATAACAACTATCTGGGAAGCCTGGGGGGACCTGTTTAAAGCTCAACTGCAGGAAAATTTAAAAAAAATTCTCTCTTGCAGAGGGAACCCCGTACTGGCTGATGAAAACATAAACACTAATGTATGGTATAACTTTGTTGCTGCAGAATGGCTATAAGGTTCTTGGAAATTTTTAACTGTGTTCCCTTCTTTTGTGAACACTTTTCCTCTAATTTTTCTCAATTTTAACATGTCAAAAAGGGGCCAAATCTCCACATTTCACGAGATAGAAACGAATTAACATGTAGACATTTTTAGGTGCAAATGTGTAGTCCCTAGTCGAAGCATGGTGAATCCTCCACACTTCACTTAGTTGGCGCTGGTAGAGAAGGCATTTTGGTGTGTGTAAGGTGGAGTCGGAAAGAGATGAGACGTTCTAAAATGTGGTTTTAGGCAAAATTAAAGTACCATACAGGGAATAGTCTGTAAGTACTGCAATGTGCATTCTAGGAATGGGGCATGGTCTGTCATAGGGAGACAGACTGTGGCAAACGGGGCCTATTGACAAACTATGCAGCCCATAACAAGGAATGTGCTCCCCTCTTCATCCCACCACATTTCCAAATTGCAGGGAATATGTTTGAAAACAGACTGCTCGCTTTTCCTCCTTACCACGTTGTGATGGACGCGGCATCAGACCCCAGCCCTTCTCACCAAACTCGTGACCGGAGGACTAGCCAATCTAACACCACGCTGTCACGTGCGTAACAATGCCACACCCGCTGCACCCTGCACACCGATGTTCCAGTTAATTGGGCAACGATCGGCGTACCGGCAGCCTGAATGCGATTGTTACTGGTTCAGGTTAATTACGCAATTAATCCTTCACACTGCCACCATCTCCTTTTTATACAGAGAAAGAGGAAACTCAGCAATACACTAGGATGATTGGTTAACCATTAGTATCCCGCTATCTCTACAGACCAGTTATACAGAGGGTTAAATACTCATAGTAGCGTTCTTCAGCGGCAGGGACTCGTAAGTTACATTCAAGAGCTATAGAAACAGTTCAACACTTTCAGAAAGTAAGATTTATCACCAAAAGGTCAAAAGGGTGAAGAAAAAATATTTACAGAAAGAAGATGTAACCAATATATATATATATATATATATATATATATATATATATATATAAATATACAGAGCACAACAGCACAGCAAACAGATAACAGAAAGAAGTTTAGGTAAATACTTGCCAAATAAATGTCTGGGGATAAGCAGTTTCAAGTCTGATGAGCTAAACAAAAGGATTTCTGGTCTTGCACTTAGTTGCGATGGTCCAACAAGACTCTTGGTCAGCTAGATGGTACAGAGCCAACGTCCTGACTTGTCTGACTGAACACAAAAGAAAAAAAACTCTTCTTTTCTAAGACAAACTCAACTGGAATCTTCTTATCACGGCCAAGCCAATACCTTATTTGGCAAAAGAATTGTTAGGCAGGGCTCAGCATCATACGCTGCTTGCATTCCTGAGGGAGGGGAATGAGGAGATACATGAAACCTTCTTAATACAGCGAGAGCCTGTACCTGGCTCTTATATGCACGATACTACACCTTCAGGTGTTTGCATAGGAGTTTAAGAGAAATACCACAATGCAGAAATTTGGAGCAAAATGTAGACCTGCACCTCTCCCTGTGTGCATGAGTGTGACACACGTGTCAATCGCTATCTGAATGTGGTTCATTCTTCAGAGGAGGAGCACATTTGTCTAAATCCAGCCTTAGAGAACCTTCCCACCCTCCTTCAGACACACACTTATCGCTTTGGTGACAAAAGTTTCACCAGACAGGGAAGGGAAAAATCTGAGACCCAGACAAGAATACAAAACTAACTTGGTTCTACTCTTTAATACTGGAAAAAACATTTTTTATTGCTACTGTGGCATTAGAGATTTTCTTTCACCTTCTGCCTGCATAAATTTTTGTCACTGGGATAGTAAGTGAGGGGAAATCTTGCGAAAACTGAGATAACAGCAAACCTCAACAGGGGTTCTAATCCTTACCCATTCTATTTAAAATTAAAAATAAAAAAAATGTTTTAGCTGGATATACACTTTTATGCTAGTACAAATAACAAAAAAAGCATCATGCACAAATTTCTAGAATATCAAAAGAGAAAGATAAAAGACAACACTAAAGGAGCACAAGAAAAAGAATAGTACCAATGAGAATGAGAAGAGTGGAACTGAAGTAACATTAATAGTTCTTTGAATGCATGACACTGGGTGACCTTCGGTTGTGCTGATACCTGAACTCTGATATACCCTGGGCCCTTTCGTATCCACATCAGATTAGCAGCTCCTTTGTGCAGACACTGATGCAAGTGATATTGGTTTCCTTTTACCTAATCACATGGCACCACTCACTTTTGAATCAAAGCTCTGGAAATTCTCTACATGACCAATTACATACTACAATAAGAACACAATATGACACCTTCCACGGCTGCAGAAAATGCTACTCTGAAAATAATATTAGAATTAGGGTGCATTCACACCTGTAAATGTTCTCTGACACTGATTAAATGTGAGCACCCCAACGGTTCCCAGAGATTAGCTGCGGGAGGCAGCCCCAATGAAAGCAATGGGAGGCACCAGCCATGGGGTTAAACTCAACTATGGGGAAAACCAGAATGATTCCTTGCAGTGTTTGTACTAAAAACATTGAATGCTCATTTAGGTCTAGGTTAGAGGAAACAAGTTTTACTTACCCATTCCTCAGCTCCCTCCATGCTGATAGACTAGTCCCTTTATGTGCCGGCATTCTTAGGTCTCCTGACATCATCAAATACAATGCAAGACCCATAGCCTTGCATTGGACCTGAGGATGCTGAGGGACAGTCCTCTGCTGGAGTGTAGGGAGAAAAATGTTTGTTCTTGTGCCTTTGCATAATTCCGCATGAACTGTCTTGATCCGGTCTCGAAAGCTGTGTACGAACAATCAGATTATCAGACGGTTGCTCCGCAAGCGGTATTTTAAATCCGATTTTTTCAGCATTGTCATTATAAGTTGTCCTCCTCATTTGGATGACAAACATCTCCCCTTCCTCTTTTCTCAATTATATAGGAAGGACATTTTTAAATTCACACAAGATATCTGTATTCTGACTCCAACTGTTGTAATAGTGACTTATCCCTTCCTGAGATCTCTACGCCTGACCTGAATGTAGCAGAGACAGTCACTGCAGACAATCTTCGTCAGATAACTAAACTCAGCAAAACTCATGCCATCCACTAATGTTTGTAGTGCATGCAGGAAGTTGAGACAAACAATTCGATGCAGTAGATGTTGAAGTGTTTAATATTTATCAAAATGAATATTTTCTTTTACCTAGCCTCAAGGTGTGCTTTGTAAGAACATTACAGGAGCTCATAAATGCAGAAGAGATAATTACATCATACAAAGGGTGGTTGGGACAAGTGTAAATCTGAAACTGCATAAAGTGTTCACTGTATTAAAGCAGATCATTATATGTATTATATTTAATATGTACTATAATTATATGTATTAAAGTCCAATTATTGACAGTCATTCTTCTGTTGGGGTTTCTGCTTGCTTTCTCATAAAAAGAAAATACAGTAAAACCTTGGATTGCAAGCATAATTAGTTCCAGAAACATGCCTGTAATCCAAAGCACTCATATGTCAAAGCAACTTCCCCCATCAGAAATAATGGAACCTCAGGTTATTTGTTCCACAACCATTTATACATTAAAAAAATGATTACAGTAATACAAAATACTGTACAGTATTAAGTAAAAATAAAACAAATTAACATTTTACCCTTGAAAAGATATGTTGCTGGCGTGAGGGAAACAAGAGAGGAGAGGAGGAGGGTTATTGTGTAGGACGTCTATCACTAACGGGATCACTGCTATTTGTTGGCTCACTGGAATCTTTTTCTGTTTGTGCGACTTTAACAAGGAACTTATCCAATGACACTTGCTTTTGCCTCCTTTTGAGGATTTGGTGGAAATGTGACATTGCATTATCATTCATTTTATTTATCGTTCACACTGCTACAGCCTTATTCGGGTGGTGCTTTTCTACAAAATTTTGCACTGTCTCGCACATTTTGCACATCTCCCTAATCTCATTTGAAGTGAGGGATTCCTCTGCCTTTTTATCCTCTTCTTCAGACAAGATGTCCTCCATAACCTCTTGCTGTTGCTCGCCATGCAGATCCATCAGTTTGTCATCAGATCCATCAGACTGATGTACTACTCGTATTGCAGGACATCGCTTGTTTCTCAAGTTAAAATTTTAAAAAAAATTTGCTAGTCTTGCAAAACATTTGCAGACCAAGTTACTCGCAATCCAAGGTTTACTGTACAACAAAATCTCTCATTCATTAATCAATACTGGTTATCATGTATAATATTATCTTTCATATACTGTTGCTTGTAGTCCCTTACCCCTTCAATATCTTTAATACAGTAGATGTTAACCCTATAGCTCTGTACTTACTGGGTAAAGACTTTTGTAAATATAGATGCCATGGTATATTTGTGCCAATCCACTGGCACTGAGGTATTTTTAGAAATGAGTCTAAAGTCATCAAAAGTAGGGCACAACGGCTTGGAAATAACTTTTTGAACTTTTGTGGAAGAAATCCTTTTGGCCCAAAACTTTTTCTCTATTTTTGGATCACTCCAGCTTTTGGTACACTTTACAGTGCCTTGAAAAAATATTCCTAGCCCTTGAAATTTTCCACATTTTGTTATGTTTCAACCATAAATGTAAATGTATATTATTGGGATTTTATGTAATAGACCAGCAAAAGTGGCACATAAATGTGAAGTGGAAGGAAAATGATAAATGGTTTTCAAAGTTTTTTAGAAATACTTATCTGAAAAGTGTGGCTTGCATTTGTATTAAGCCCCTCGAGTCAATACTTTATAGAACTAGAATTCTGATGTATTTTCCGGTATTCAGAGATTTGGAAGTATCCAAATTATAAATTACAATAGTAATGAATTTAAACAAATCTGAAATAATGAAACGAAAATTCAACCAAGATTTGAATCGATTCAAATTAAAAAACAAATTCAAATTTGAAAACCAATTTGAATTTTAAAACAAGAATAGAATAAAATAGAACATAAAATAAAGAACTAGAAAACAATAGAACATAAAAGAATAGAATAGAATAGAATAGAGGAAAAAAGAACAGAATAGAAAATAAAAGAATAGAACACAATACAGTAGAAAATAATAGAGTAAAAAAGACCAAAAAAGAAATAGAAAATAAAGGAATAGAAAAAAATAGAATTCATTGGAATAGAAAAGAATAGAATTCATTAGAATAGAAAAGATTAGAATAGCAAAATCAAAGAATAGAATAGAAAAGAATACAGAAGATTAGAATAGAAAATCAAAATATAGAATAGAAAATAATAGAATCAATTAAAATAGAATAGAAAAGATTAGAATAGAAAATAAAAGAGTAGTAAGCAAGATAGAACAGAAAATAAAAGAATAGAATTAGAATAGAATAGTGTAGTATAGAAAAACAATAGAATAGAATAAAATAGAAAGAATATAACTGCTTTCCAAAATTTGAATTTTGAATAGAATGAATTTGAATTCAAACAGATTACATCAGAATAGAATATAAAATAATAGAATAGATTAGAAAAGACCAAAATACTTTACAAAACGTTGTGAGCTGTGCTATGGTGATGTTAGTAGTGGTCAACAAAGGCACTGTGAAAATTTTGCTGAAATAGAAATCTCCAATATGGTCACGTAACTCTTCATATAGCCCATATACCATCAAAAACACATATGGATTGCGGATTATGGATGGTAACATTAGAATTATGTTCAAATCCATTAGAATAGTTTTTGAATCCATTGGAATTGTTTTGGAATCAATTAGAATTATTTTTTAATCCGTTTGAAATTTCGAATTCGGTCGAATTCGAATAAACAAAACAAATTCCAAAAAACGAACCAAATGAATTTAATTAATCAAACAAAACAAAGTTAGTCAAATAACGAATCAAACCAAAATGAAACAAAACTATTTTTTTCATTTTGCACATGTCTATATACAGTAGAACCACCTTTCACTGCAATTACAGCTGCAAGTCTCTTTGAGGATGTCTCTACCAGCTTTGCATATCTAGAGAGTGAAATGTTTGCCCATTCTTCTTTGCAAAATAGCTCAAGCTCTGTCAGATTGGATGGAGAGCATCTGTGAACAGCAATTTTCAAGTCTTGCCACGGATTCTCAATTGGATTTAGGTCTGGGACTTTGACTGGGCCATTCGAACACATGAATATGCTTTGATCTAAACCATTCCATTGTAGCTCTGGCTGTATGTTTAGGGCTGTTGTCCTGCTGGAAGGTGAACCTCTGCCCCAGTCTCAAGTCTTTTGCAGACTCTAACAGATTTTCTTCTAAGATTGCCCTGTATTTGGCTCCATCCATCTTCCCATCAACTCTGGCCAGCTTCCTTGTCCCTGCTGAAAAAAAGAATCCCCACAACATGATGTTGCCACCACCATGTTTCACGGTGGGGATGGTGTGTTCAGGGTGATGTACAGTGTTAGTTTTCTGCCACACATAGTGTTTTGCTTTTAGACCAAAAAGTTCAATTTTGGTGTCATCTGACCAGAGCACCTTTTTCACATGTTTGCTGTGTCCCCCACATGGCTTCTCGCAAACTGCAAATGGGACTTTGTATGACTTTCTTTCAACTATGGCTTTCTTCTTGCCACTCTTCCATAAAGGACAGATTTGGGGAGTGCACAACTAATAGTTGACCTGTGGACAGATTCCCCCACCTAAACTGTGGATCTCTGCAGCTCCTCCAAAGTTACCATGGGCCTCTTGGCTGCTTCTCTGATTAATGCTCTCCCCTGGCCTGTCAGTTTAGGTGAATGGCCATGTCTTGGTTTGAAGTTGTGCCATACCTTTTCCATTTTCGGATGTTGGATTGAACAGTGCTCCGTGAGATGTTCAAAGTTTGCGATATTTTTTATAACCTAACCCTGTTTTAAACTTCTCCACGACCCTATCCCTGACCTGTCTGGTGTGTTCCTTGGCCCTCGTGATGTTGTTTGTTCACTAATGTTCTCTAACAAACCTCTGAGGGCTTCACAGAACAGCTGTATTTATACTGAGATTAAATTACACACAGGTGGACTCTATTTACTAATTAGGTGACTTCTGAAGGCAATTGGTTACACTAGATTTTAGTCAGGGATATCAGAGTAAAGGGGGCTGAATACAAATGCATACCACACTTTTCAGATATCTATTTGTAAAAAAATTTGAAAACCATTTATCATTTCCCTTCCACTTCACAATTATGTGCCACTTTGTGCTGGTCTATCACATAAAATTCCAGTAAAATACATTTAAATTTTTGTTGTAACATGACAAAATTTGGAAAATGTCAAGGGGTATGAATACTTTATCAAGGCACTGTAAAGTGTACCAAAAGCTGGAGTGATCCAAAAATAGACAAAAAGATTTGGGCCAAAAGGATTTTTTCCACAAGTGGTCAAAAAGTTATTTCCAATCCGTTGTGCCCTACTTTTGATGAACTTTAGACTCATTTTTAAAAATATCTCGGTGCCAATGGATTGGCACAAATACACCATGGCATACTATGTCCCTCACTAATATGTGAGGCCACTGGGTGTGCTGTATGAACTGTTCTGGACATTAAAACTGAAATTTTATAGATAAGCAACTCTTATTCTCATACTGATTAGTGGCTCCAAATTAAAAATAACTACTGCAGTAGGGGACAGACACAAAAAAAACCCAGACACTCCACATCTTTCCAAATACCTATTCTGGTTATTTGGCACATTTGAATGCAGTAATATCCCCTTAGGAGTCGCTAAGTTTTGGGTCCCCCTATAGTCCTGCACAGCCAAGCAACACGCATCCTCCCATCCAAACATGGATCCAGGAGACAGTAACCAAGCAATCAAGCTCAAACAAGCCTTGAGCTTGATTTTTTTGGGGGGGGATTTTACTAGGGGAATTAGAGCTTGGATAGGGTAAGGGTGTATGGGATGCACAAGGGTATGGCAACAGAGGACAATCTTCCTGAATTAAGTACAAGTCTCTTTTAGTAGCAAAAGAACAAATCTTTCTTGGAGAGCTAGCCAGCATCTCCTGTAGTACCACCCCAGACTCTAGATACTCCTTATCCAGTCATTCTGGGTGAATCCCTGGGAAGGGGATCCAGTGACTGTCACTTTAGGAGAAGACAGTCCTGGGTAGAAGTTAACTCAGTTCCCCACCAGAGTGCTCCTTCCCCTTATTGGCCCAGGAAATACAGGTCCACTCACTCAGTCCTTCTCCTATGCTGCTGCTGGGTCGGTGGCTGCTCTCAGGCCTTCTGCTGGGCCGCTCCTTCCCTGCTGCATAGGTGGTCCTTGCTCTGGGGGCTTGTAAAGTCCCAAGCTTTCCTCCATTTAAGTTTCCCTGTCTGTAGATGATCCCTTTCACATCTGGGCTCCCGCCCAGGCTCCTGCTCTCCAGCCTCATTTTCCATCTTCCACCCAAACTCATCCCTTGCTGAGCAGGCTCAAATATTCTTAAGGGCTGTCCTGGCCCCGAGCCAAGCTTCCTATTGGGGATTGGCCAGGATCCTTTGAGAGTGCAGACCAGCCACTCCGCACTCTCTCCCACTGCTTATAGAATTTTCTCCAAAACTCTAGAGCAGAGAGAAGTCCTAGAGTGCTGGTCTGAAGAGCCTCTCAGCCTCTGACCAATATTTGACCTCCTGACTATTATACCTGGACTGCTACTCAGCCCTTCTAACTGAGAATTAGAACTCTATCTCCCCATAGCTACCTAGGAGGGTGCTACATGAAGTTTTTTTTTTTATACACATGATTACATAGGTATCACATTAATATTACAATTGTACTTTTATGGTAACAAGGGAGATTACATAACCAGGCTAATCTCTAATCAGGACTTGAAGGAATGCAAACGTAATAAAAAATTTTTTAGTGCCTTGTGCACACTGAGTGCAGTGCACAATACCTAGGCAAAGCATACAAAATAAAATACAATTTTATACAGAATTTACAAATTTCCTTTATAATCTCCCCTCTTTTGATCAATATTTTGATTACTATGACCCTTAACCTGGAACCTCCTTACATTTAGGCAGGACTAGTCCTGGCCTAGGAGGCAAACTCCACTGGGGGAAATCCAATAGCTGAGAGCAGCTATATCATTACAAAATGTGAGTAAAACTTACATAAAAAACAAATGATTCATAACAAATATTTGCAGAATAATTGGCTGTACACTCAGATCCTGTGGCCAGAATGGCCTTGTAGCTTACTAGTGGGCATGCTGACTTATCAGCATAGTTAAACACAGAAAATTCTGAATTAAATGGAAGACATATAAAACATGACTTCAACATGGCTGAACTGCTTTTCAAATCACTTTAAATATACATACGAATATGTTTATTAATGCATTTGAATAAATAGTACCCCAGTCTGTGATTCCAAGAGGAAACCAAATTAAGCACAGATACTTTAATTTTTTTGCAGTGTCTGGTATGGATCCTTGTGACTTTTCCTTCATGATTTGTAAACTGTACATGAAATAGACGCTGTATTGTGTTTCTAAACATGTCAGATATTACAGATATAAGCAAGTGAGCAACACACTTCCAAGCTAAGTCTCATAGGGAGAGAGTTTATATATCCTCACAGGGGCTTAATGAAATATTAGAGGACATTCAGGCCATAGTTTTCTAGTTTCTGACATCCTTTTAGTTACTCTACATTTTCCACTACATTGTGGATGATATGGGGTATAAAATAAAACCTCATGGCTTCTTGTAAGAACTCTCCTATAAAATGAGTTCCTCCATTATTCTCTCTAGCTTCTGGGACTCTGTACTTACAAACTACTGATAACACTTGTTACTGTGGCCTTTGCAGTAGCATTTGCCACTAGCCAAACTTCTGGCCATTCAGAAAACATGTCCATAAAGACCATTGCATACTCGTAAGGTCCTGACTTGGAAGGGATGTTCAGATTTTGGCAGCACCTTTGGTAACAGGTAAAACAAGAGGCTGTATATTCTAAAACAGCTATGGAGAACCCTGGTGCTATCCCAGGCTCATTTACTAAGACAGCCATAACTGCTTCTGACTGATGACACGGTCCATGTGTCAAGCTGAATGGAAAAGAGTGGCTGGCAGACATAAAAG